>NC_064646.1:8264393-8567424 GCF_023864345.2 Schistocerca serialis cubense
TATGGTCGCGGTATGGTAAATTTCTTAACCGGACACGGACCATGTCCCACGCACTTAAACCGCGTGACTCTGAGGCAGACACCTACATGCACATGCGGGGAAGAAGGTTCCCCAGAACACACTGTCTTTTTCTGCGGGCAATACGCGATTAATAGACATACACTACACTTAGACTACACAGATACAGACATAGATATACAGGGTGAGTCACCTAACATTACCGCTGGATATATTTCGTAAACCACATCAAATACTGACGAATCGGTTCCACAGACCGAACATGAGGAGAGGGGCTAGTGTAATTGGTTACTACAAACCATAATAAATGCACGGAAGTATGTTTTTTATCACAAACTTATGTTTTTTAAATGAAACCCCGTTAGTTTTGTTAGCACATCTGAACATATAAACAAATACGTAATCAGTGCCGTTTGTTGCATTGTAAAATGTTAATTGCATCCGGAGATATTGTAACCTAAAGTTGACGCTTGAGTACCACTCCTCCGCTGTTCGATCGTGTGCATCGGAGATCACCGAATTACGTAGGGATCCAAAGGGAACGGTGATGGACCTTAGGCACAGAAGAGACTGGAACAGCACATTACGTCCACATGCTAACACCTTTTTATTGGTCTTTTTCACTGACGCACATGTACATTACCATGAGGGGTGAGGTACACGTACACACGTGGTTTCCGTTTTCAATTATGGAGTGGAATAGAGTGTGTCCCGACATGTCAGGCCAATAGATGTTCAATGTGATGGCCATCATTTGCTGCACATAACTGCAATCTCTAGCGTAATGAATGTCGTACACGACGCAGTATATCTGGTTTAATGTCGCCGCAGGCTGCCACAATACGTTGTTTCATAGCCTCTGGGGTTGTAGGCACAGCACGGTACACTTTCTCCTTTAACATACCCCACAGAAAGAAGTCCAGAGGTGTAAGATCAGGAGAACGGGCTGGCCAATTTATGCGTCCTCCACGTCCTATGAAACGCCCGTCGAACATCCAGCCAAGGGTCAGCCTAGTGTTAATTGCGGAATGTGCAGGTGCACCATCATGCTGATACCACATACGTCGACGCGTTTCCAATGGGACATTTTCGAGCAACGTTGGCAGATCGTTCTGTAGAAACGCGATGTACGTTGCAGCTGTTTGGGCCCCTGCAATGAAGTGAGGACAATGTTTCAAGCGTCAACTTTAGGTTAGAATATCTCCAGATGTAATTAACATTTTACAATGCAACAAACGGCACTGATTACATATTTGTTTATATGTTCAGATGTGCTAACAAAACTAACCTAGTTCCATTTTAAAAAAAGTAGGTTTGTGTTAAAAAACATACTTCCGTGCATTTTTTTATCGTTTGTATTAAACGATTACACTAGCCCCTCTCCTCACGTTCGGTCTGTGGAATCGGTTCGTCAGTATTTGATGTGGTTTACTAAATACACTCCTGGAAATGGAAAAAAGAACACATTGACACCGGTGTGTCAGACCCACCATACTTGCTCCGGACACTGCGAGAGGGCTGTACAAGCAATGATCACACGCACGGCACAGCGGACACACCAGGAACCGCGGTGTTGGCCGTCGAATGGCGCTAGCTGCGCAGCATTTGTGCACCGCCGCCGTCAGTGTCAGCCAGTTTGCTGTGGCATACGGAGCTCCATCGCAGTCTTTAACACTGGTAGCATGCCGCGACAGCGTGGACGTGAACCGTATGTGCAGTTGACGGACTTTGAGCGAGGGCGTATAGTGGGCATGCGGGAGGCCGGGTGGACGTACCGCCGAATTGCTCAACACGTGTGGCGTGAGGTCTCCACAGTACATCGATGTTGTCGCCAGTGGTCGGCGGAAGGTGCACGTGCCCGTCGACCTGGGACCGGACCGCAGCGACGCACGGATGCACGCCAAGACCGTAGGATCCTACGCAGTGCCGTAGGGGACCGCACCGCCACTTCCCAGCAAATTAGGGACACTGTTGCTCCTGGGGTATCGGCGAGGACCATTCGCAACCGTCTCCATGAAGCTGGGCTACGGTCCCGCACACCGTTAGGCCGTCTTCCGCTCACGCCCCAACATCGTGCAGCCCGCCTCCAGTGGTGTCGCGACAGGCGTGAATGGAGGGACGAATGGAGACGTGTCGTCTTCAGCGATGAGAGTCGCTTCTGCCTTGGTGCCAATGATGGTCGTATGCGTGTTTGGCGCCGTGCAGGTGAGCGCCACAATCAGGACTGCATACGACCGAGGCACACAGGGCCAACACCCGGCATCATGGTGTGGGGAGCGATCTCCTACACTGGCCGTACACCACTGGTGATCGTCGAGGGGACACTGAATAGTGCACGGTACATCCAAACCGTCATCAAACCCATCGTTCTACCATTCCTAGACCGGCAAGGGAACTTGCTGTTCCAACAGGACAATGCACGTCCGCATGTATCCCGTGCCACCCAACGTGCTCTAGAAGGTGTAAGTCAACTACCCTGGCCAGCAAGATCTCCGGATCTGTCCCCCATTGAGCATGTTTGGGACTGGATGAAGCGTCGTCTCACGCGGTCTGCACGTCCAGCACGAACGCTGGTCCAACTGAGGCGCCAGGTGGAAATGGCGTGGCAAGCCGTTCCACAGGACTACATCCAGCATCTCTACGATCGTCTCCATGGGAGAATAGCAGCCTGCATTGCTGCGAAAGGTGGATATACACTGTACTAGTGCCGACATTGTGCATGCTCTGTTGCCTGTGTCTATGTGCCTGTGGTTCTGTCAGTGTGATCATGTGATGTATCTGACCCCAGGAATGTGTCAATAAAGTTTCCCCTTCCTGGGACAATGAATTCACGGTGTTCTTATTTCAATTTCCAGGAGTGTATATCCAGCGGTAACGTTAGGTGACTCACCCTGTATATACAGCTATAAGAGACGAAGAAAAATGGGCACAATTAAAAGCACTGACAAACAGTATTTCAAAAACAACACATGGAGAGTACATGCGGACACGACATTACAGACATGCCTATGTGCAGCGTAACAACAATCTCCAGAGGGTGGACAGCGATACCCACAGTGACAGCGAAAATAGTGACAATGAGGAGGAACAGGAGGAGGAAGCTGAGATGTAACAGTAAATAAGCAAAAGGTGCTGGCGATCTAGCCAAGAAAACACCAAATGCTGTACACGGATGGACACATAGGATTAGTAATAAATAGGATATGCAACGTTATTTCTCTACTAATAACCATTTGTGTGTGTGTGTGTGTGTGTGTGTGTGTGTGTGTGTGTGTGTGTGTGAGAGAGAGAGAGAGAGAGAGAGAGAGAGAGAGAGAGAGAGAG
This sequence comes from Schistocerca serialis cubense, assembly GCF_023864345.2. Classification (NCBI taxonomy): domain Eukaryota; kingdom Metazoa; phylum Arthropoda; class Insecta; order Orthoptera; family Acrididae; genus Schistocerca; species Schistocerca serialis. Next base: position 8,267,736 of record NC_064646.1, read on the forward strand.
AGAGACTGGCGGTCAACGGCTCGAAGGAACCATTCCGAGGTATTCACCGTCAGTCACATTCGGTGATGGTACTAAAAATCTCTCCTCTATCCTATCTTCCCATCTTATTTTTATATTCGTCATAAAAACAACAAAATTTTATTTATATTTCAACCTTAAATTATTGTTATTTTGAAAAGTATCATTCTTTGTAAATGTTGTAGATAAAACAAAACAAAAGAGAACTGTAAAAAGATGAAAAACGAAAATTGTAAGATGTACGACCTGATTTAAACATCTGGTAACAGGTCTATAATTTGTCAGTAAATAAAAAATAATTTTAAAGAACATAGTTCTCATTATAGGAAACAGCAGTCTATAAATATTATAAATAAACTGGAAGCAGTCTTGATTTCATAATTTTTTTTAATGTGGTGACCAGTTTCGATCTTACTATAAGATCATCTTCAGACCTATAATGAACAAGAATCCTTATAAACGGATAAAAGACGAATTTGTACATTGATAAAACAGTAAATAACGCTGATATACCATAGACGTCTGCCGGAGACGGTGGCGCATGGCAACCCTCTTGTTTGTGGTTGTTGATATCCTGCAACGTGAAGGATACCAGCTGCTAATTAATTACTTGAAGCCCCGCCCACCGTCTTCGGTATAACGCCGTGGATAGCCAATCACGTAAGTTGCATTTCTGCCGCTTAAGAAAGTAACGTGGTAATTACTATTAAGTCGTTCTTTCCATCTATAGAACTTGCAAAACAAGTTAAAATCTTATAGCTTATAAAATATAGTGTAAAAAGATAATTACTGCGACCTAAATAGTGCGGCCCTCTATTACGTACTGTTATCGAGCAAAGGAAAGGTGATAACAAGGACGCCACTCTAGTAACCATGGCTACCTACTCGTCTTACTAGGGCCAAAGAAGCTATCTGCGGGGGAAAGCGTCCTGGTCGCTCTAAGGTTGGCAGGGAGAACCAACGAAAGTCGCTCAGTACATGATATGGGTAAGTGGAATGCGCTTGTAAGAGCTATATTACCGTTACGGTCGTAGGTCTACATAGAATGCAACGTGATGGCTATCATGAGCGTAAAATTAATGACATTTATGCCACTAAAGAATAGATAAAGCCACTGTCTGGACGATCACCTCATGGACGGACGAAATAATGTCTGCGGCAACCATAGTGTTATATTGAAATATAGTGTTGATAAATATACCAATAACCGCTGGCATAGCAGTGTGGGGGGGAAAATATCCCTTGTCAAATAGTGAAACAGAGATAGGTGACATATAGCGTATACATAAGGCAAGAAAATTGAATGGTGCACACATACACTTAATCCAGGTAATATGTGGTAAAACAACAGTCACAAGTTGATGTGGTACACAAAATATAAAGCGTGATAATGTGATGTTGTTGTTGTCGTTGTCGTCGTCTTCAGTCCTGAGACTGGTTTGATGCAGCTCTCCATGCTACTCTATCCTGTACAAGCTTCATCATCTCCCAGTACATACTGCAACCTGCATCCTTCTGAATCTGCTTAGCGTATTTACCCTCCACGCTGCCCTCCAGTACTAAATTGGTGATCCCTTGATGCCTCAGAATATGTCCTACCAACCGATCCCTTCTTCTAGTCAAGTTGTGCCACAAACTCCTCCCCAATTCTGTTCAATACCTCCTCATTAGTTATCTAATCTTCAGCATTCTTCTGTAGCACCACATTTCGAAAGCTTCTGTTCTCTTCTTGTCTAAAATATTTATCGTCCATGTTTCACTTCCATACATGGCTACACTCCATACAAATACTTTCGGAAACAACTTCCTGGCACTTAAATCTATACTCGATGTTGACAAATTTCTCTTCTTCAGAAACGCTTTTCTTGCCATTGCCAGTCTACATTTTACATCCTCTCTACTTCCACCACCATCAGTTATTTTGCTCCCCAAATAGCAAAACTCCTTTACTACTTTAAGTGTCTCAATTCCTAATCTAATTCCCTCAGCATCACCCGACTTAATTCGACTACATTCCATTATCCTCGTTTTTCTTTTGTTGATGTTCACCTTATACACTCCTTTCAAGACGCTGTCCATTCCGTTCAACTCCTCTTCCAAGTCCTTTGCTGTCTCTGACAGAATTACAATGTCACCGGCGAACCTCAAAGTTTTTATTTCTTCTCCATGGATTTTAATACCTACTGCGATACTACTCCTACTGCGATACTAAACATATTGAAGAGCATAGGCACATTCGTCTGACTTCCTTTTTTTCTGCCTGCTGAAACGACAGCGTATGACTTGGCTGAGTAAGAAGGTGTATATTACAATTTAATTATTTTTATTTCATCCAGTTGTTGCGACGTGTTTTTAGATCTGAAGATGCCTTACGGTGGCCGATACCCTTCCTGACGTCATCAAATCCCCAGGAAGGAATTTGTGAAACCCATCTGTTTGCAGCTAACGTATATCTCATGTTCAAGTATGATGATGTTTTTCGAGTGTTTGCGTAGTGTATATGAGGGGCGGGAAGTGACTACCACCCCGGTATTCACCTAGTCGGATATGAAAAACCGCCTGAAAACCAGATCCAGGCTGGCCATCTCTTCCTCACAACACGCGAGACGGATTCCATCTTTCCCTAAATCACTCCAGGCAAATGCCGGGATGGTTCCTCTGAAAGGGCACGGCCGACTTCCTTCCCCATCCTTCCCTAATCCGATGAGACCGATGACCACGCTGTCTGGTCTCCTCCAAACCAACCAACCAACCAACCAACCAACCAACGGATTCCATCTGGGGTTGACCTGCTACCTTGTGTCCCAGACGCTGGCGACGTAGCGCTCTCAGCCACCCCGGTGGGTTCAGACTGTGTTACTGTCAGTCAGTTTGAATATACAGATCACTGTGATGTCTCCACGACAGCACAGAGTTTTGTTTCCAGCGAGCTTGGAAGGTGTCAATCTGTCATTGATGATGATGATGATGATGATGATGATGATGGGCCCATCAATGCAAGTCCAGCATTCTCTACTCCTCCCCGTTTTGCATTATCCTTTTGTAACTGCATATGGTGCGTTTACCTTAGTGTCCTCATTTAAAATGTTAGTTCTTCAACCTCACTTCGTCTTCTTCCTGTAGTCCTCCTAGTAACCGTTCCATCCAACGAATCCTTTATTAGGCACAAAAGCCGAGCCCCCATCATCATATTCTCAAATTCACAACTCTCGTCGATATACACTCCTGGAAATGGAAAAAAGAACACATTGATACCGGTGCGTCAGACCCACCATACTTGCTCCGGACACTGCGAGAGGGCTGTACAAGCAATGATCACATGCACGGCACAGCGGACACACCAGGAACCGCGGTGTTGGTCGTCGAATGGCGCTAGCTGCGCAGCATTTGTGCACCGCCGCCGTCAGTGTCAGCCAGTTTGCCGTGGCATACGGAGCTCCATCGCAGTCTTTAACACTGGTAGCATGCCGCGACAGCGTGGACGTGAACCGTATGTGCAGTTGACGGACTTTGAGCGAGGGCGTATAGTGGGCATGCGGGAGGCCGGGTGGACGTACCGCCGAATTGCTCAACACGTGGGGCGTGAGGTCTCCACAGTACATCGATGTTGTCGCCAGTGGTCGGCGGAAGGTGCACGTGCCCGTCGACCTGGGACCGGACCGCAGCGACGCACGGATGCACGCCAAGACCGTAGGATCCTACGCAGTGCCGTAGGGGACCGCACCGCCACTTCCCAGCAAATTAGGGACACTGTTGCTCCTGGGGTATCGGCGAGGACCATTCGCAACCGTCTCCATGAAGCTGGGCTACGGTCCCGCACACCGTTAGGCCGTCTTCCGCTCATGCCCCAACATCGTGCAGCCCGCCTCCAGTGGTGTCGCGACAGGCGTGAATGGAGGGACGAATAGAGACGTGTCGTCTTCAGCGATGAGAGTCGCTTCTGCCTTGGTGCCAATCATGGTCGTATGCGTGTTTGGCGCCGTGCAGGTGAGCGCCACAATCAGGACTGCATACGACCGAGGCACACAGGGCCAACACCCGGCATCATGGTGTGGGGAGCGATCTCCTACATTGGCCGTACACCACTGGTGATCGTCGAGGGGACACTGAATAGTGCACGGTACATCCAAACCGTCATCGAACCCATCGTTCTACCATTCCTAGACCGGCAAGGGAACTTGCTGTTCCAACAGGACAATGCACGTCCGCATGTATCCCGTGCCACCCAACGTGCTCTAGAAGGTGTAAGTCAACTACCCTGGCCAGCAAGATCTCCGGATCTGTCCCCCATTGAGCATGTTTGGGACTGAATGAAGCGTCGTCTCACGCGGTCTGCACGTCCAGCACGAACGCTGGTCCAACTGAGGCGCCAGGTGGAAATGGCATGGCAAACCGTTCCACAGGACTACATCCAGCATCTCTACGATCGTCTCCATGGGAGAATAGCAGCCTGCATTGCTGCGAAAGGTGGATATACACTGTACTAGTGCCGACATTGTGCATGCTCTGTTGCCTGTGTCTATGTGCCTGTGGTTCTGTCAGTGTGATCATGTGATGTATCTGACCCCTGGAATGTGTCAATAAAGTTTCCCCTTCCTGGGACAATGAATTCACGGTGTTCTTATTTCAATTTCCAGGAGTGTATATGTAATGTTCATTTCTTCATCTTTCTTCGTTATATCCAGTTAAACAGCGCATCTGAACTTGTTAGCTTGGTCTGACAGCTTCTTTTTCTCCTTCTCTTCCCAAAACCTCTTCATGAATTAGCATATGTTGCTTGTTGCGTTCCTCTCTCCGCTATTTCCAATGCTTTTTTTAACTTTGTCCTCAAATGTGTGGTTTTTAACTAGGATTGCAAAGGCTTTGCTTCCTCTGATGGTATCTTCTATGGTACTGATTTCTGGTAAGTCCGGCTTAACTTCGACTAACAAAGGAATTTTTACCTTTTTTGAATGTATTGTATTAAGTGGTGTCTTTTGTTAATCTAGTTCATTCTGTAGATGGGACCATAGAGCTTCAACCGTCTTCTACGTATTCTATCGGTCGTTAGTCTAGTGCTGTGTATAGGTCCGTTGTTCTCATTTTAATGCATATGCCATTAATATCATTCGGACAACAGTTTTTCTTAGTATTTTTCGCACTTCCTTTGTAGTTTCATAAAGTTGTGAATGGCCTCCTAAAGATGTAGTTTCTGAGCCATACAGTGATTTAGGCAAGACAACTGTTTTGTAATGGCGAAGTTGCACATTACAGGATATGACTCGTTTATTGTAGTACTTCCATGTTATTCTGTACGCTTTCTGGAGTCTGGTGGCCCTTTCTAAAACGGCTTTACTGTCTAGTCAAAATGTTATTATTTCTCCGAAATCTTTAAAAGAAAGATGCATGTGAAAAAAAGAAAGATGCATGTGAAATTGTCCCATATTTCGTTTGTAGTGAGTATCTTCTGATTTCTTATGTAAATTTTCCGGAAAATAAGTCACCTCAAATGATACTTGACGGCCCGTCTTTGATGTGATGTAACTTGTCTGTGGCATACTTTGTTTTCTTACTAGTCTTCACTTTGAGTCTCTGTCCCGATCTTTATACGCTGGATTTCTTTCCCCATTCTCTGATGTCTTTGTCTCACACGACGTTGAACAGAAGCAGGGAGAGGCTATATCCCTGTCGAACTCCTGTGTGTACTTCAAAAGACTCGGACGTTTCACCCAGAAACTTCACTTGACATGTGTGTGACAGTGTGGCAGATCTCCAGTCTTTTTTTCTACCGTGAACATTTCTAAAGTGTCCAAAACGGTTTGTCTGGTTGTAGTCACACGTCTTCTCGAAATCCACAAAGGTGACATAAGTGATGGTACGTCGACATATCTTTAATATTGTCTTCAAACACCAAATCTGCTCAGCACACTATCTTCCCTTCCTAAAGTCTGCTGGATACTCACCAACCAAGTGATATTGTTTATTTATTTATTTCATTTATTCAACGTGCTCAGATTAGGGACCGAGCGAGATGGTGCAGTGGTTAGCACACAGGACTCGTATTCGGGAGGACGACGGTTCAAAGACTGTTGATATTTTAAAAAATTCAGTGATCCGATATACTGATATTTAAAAACATACTGCTATCGGCTGTCGATATGTCGAAAAAATTATCGATATACCGACGGGAAGTGTATTGACGTATGTGGCTATAAAAATACCGGCTGCAGATTGTAAATATACTGCCGGTTTTAGAATTGTATTAGGTATTCTGTACATCAACAACAGCAGCCTGCCTATCTCCATTACAGCAAGGATTGAAAGGCAATCGATGCACCTCCACGCTTTGTGACCACTACTTTGCTCACAATGGTAACCGCATGTAAATGGCACAATAAAAGTTGTCCGATGGGTCTGTCGTACGATTTCGTCATGTATGGGAATTAATCCTTCATGTCGACTTCGCTGTCTCATTTCTCCTCACACGTCTCCCCCCCCCCCCCCCCCTCCCATATAGACCAATCTTGTCATTTACATTTTTGTTTATCATTTTCTGCAACTGTTTTTGAAGCGTTCTGATGTGAAGAAATAACAAACTTGTTGTTGTTGTTTTTTATAACGCAACTGGTGTGCTATTTCTTCGCATCGGATGTCTTGTTATTCCATTCATCCATTCACAAAGAAAGACTGGACGTAATGAAAGCTCAAAAAGTATATAACACAGTGAAAGTACAGTTATGTTCTGCTACAATTTCAAAAGAACAGTTTCAAATATTTACCGAAAACTGTGAAAAAACATAAAATAAAATAAAATGTAGGCAGGACATCGGCGATATACATTGATATTTTTCCCGAAATATCGATAATTTTTATACATCGCTGGGTCAAACCAGTATCCGGCAATCCTGATTTTGGTTTTCCATGATCCCCCTAAATCGCTTCAGGCAAATGCCGGGATGGTTCCTGTGAAAGGGCACAGCCGACTTCCTTCCTTACCCTTCAATAATCCGAAGGGACCGATGACGTCGCTGTTTGAACACCTCCCCGCGAATCAACCAACCAGATTAGGGCCTTCAGGCCTTTTCTTGCATCTTACCAGAGTCTGACACAAACAATATGTTTTAGAGCATAGTTATTTAAGAAATGACAATGTTAAAAACGTCAATAGTAATAAAACAATACTAACATACAAGTGATTTCATTGTATCTAATGACCATGAATAATATTAATGACTAACAACTAACAACGTTAGTACCAGTGGTATTACTAATAATAATAAAGAAGAAGAACGGTACTGGTGGAGAGGCGAATAAACTCAGGACAAGAAAGATGGAAATGGCCTTTCAGTTGATTAAATAAATGTGCAATAAGGAATGCATTACCTCTTAACAAATGCCAGGAACTGTGTTACAGAAGAAATTTTTAAAAAAGCAGTGTTTATAATCAAAGAATGCCTGGATTCGACAGGAGACAGGAGAAATAGAAAACATGGAAAAGACAAGACAAATAAAAATATATTTAGTCTAAGAAACAACGGTGAATACAGGAACAGGAATAGTGCAGAGCTGTACAAGAAAACTGAACAACGAAATGTAACGACGAGAGAATGTTTAGAGATGTTTTACGGCCATCATATTCGGATGAGTGATAACAGTATAGCTTTGCAAGGACGTTTATGAACATGTCAACTGGAAATAATATGCTTGCTGCAAGAGGTTCCAAGAAATCAGAAGTGATGTGAAAGAGATGAAAGTTGAAGGACATGAAACTCTGAACAGAGATAGGTTCCGAAAGAAGTTTCTGAGTTCCCATCTTAAAGTGCGAGTTAAAGTGCGAGTTGTACAAACAAAAGTGTCGACTGATATTTAATTCTTGTGCTAGCAGGTCAGCGGCATATAGACCCGTAGCTTGTGAGGCCGCTCCACTTTCAAGAATATGGGAGTGTACGCTGTTACACGTTTCCTTCACTGTTACTGTACAGCCTTTGTAAAGAAAATGCGTTACTAATTTTGCTTCGGCCATTAATACAATTTATCGTTGCTAATTCCGTAATTCTGATAGTATATTTCGACTTTATTCAACACGTACGATACTTCTTCACATTCATCTTTCAGTGTTGAGTTAAGCGAAATGATTTTGTGTTGCCGTGCCGTGTAATGTGAAAACACCACCATTTGACGATGATGTTGCCAGCTGCTGTGGCCGAGCGGTTCTAGGCGCTACAGTCCGGAACCACGCGACTGCTACGGTCGCAGGTTCGAATCCTGCCTCGGACATGGATGTGTGTGATGTCCTTAGGTTAGTTAGGTTTAATTAGTTCTAAGTTCTAGGTGACTGATGGTCTCAGATGTTAAGTCCCATAGTGCTTGGAGCCATTTGAACCATTTTTGAACGATGACTTTGCCTTCCATTCCGTTCGGGTTGACGTCCACTGTAATCGACTTTAATGATATGGATGCAGATGAAGATGGATATTAAAATAACAAAATGATCTACACTACTGAGCTGCTTTATTGTAAGCTCCAGGTAAAGCGAAGTGTACCTAACGAAAATTATTTGAAATAATGGTCATTGTTAAAATTCATGGTGAAACCTTCAGATGTAATTTATTTTGCACGATTTCGCTACAAGCTTCGGGCAATGACCATTATTAAGCTTAGCATGATCATTGTGTTTGAAGGTGTAAAACATCTCAGTGTACGTCATTGAAAATATTCACGAGTGTGCGTGGAAATCCACAAATCATTTTGTGCGTGTTCAAATACATTTCGGGCATGCACCCAGTCATCATTTAATACATCCCACGATGTTTCAACTTGGCATTTGCCAGTTACCTGAAGGCGACTACCAAGTGCCCAACTGAAATATCGTGGGATGTATGAAACAGCGAACTCTGTCGAACTGTGTGTGTGTGTGTGTGTGTGTGTGTGTGTGTGTGTGTGTTTATGCGACGGTTCTCTTCCGGTTGCATTTTCACACTGCCGCCTCCCGGCACGATATATGTGTCGGCTGCGTATGACGTTAGAGATTAAGCATAAGCCACGGGAGTTGAAATAGCAGCCGAGTTCGACCGCAACTCGTTATTCTGGCTAAATCCCGAGCTGCCAGCAAATCCTCTTCAGATTGCCTCGTTACAAGAGCTTGGCCGCTTGGTACACAGGTGAGACCGTGCTTCACAGGGAAACAAAAAACATGTGTGACGGTCTGCTATCCTCCGCGGCCGTTCTCTGAACCTGCAGTAAGTTGCGGACCTTCGTCGCTGTGAAGGTGATTGGCCATCCGTCATCACATCCGTCATCACATCCGTCATCACTCTTACCGTTCATTAGGCGTGAACTGTCACTGTGTTTGAGTGTGCATACGATAAAACTTGTAACTCTATTGCAGGTGACAGTGGGACGACACAGAAAACACCGTGTTCAGAGAAGGTCTACTTCTGTGCATAATGGGAACACAGGAAAGTTACAACACATTTTCGGAATCAGCAAATCCGACAAGAACGGAAGTGTGACTACAAATCCTTCTGTCTCACATTTTCCCTCTTAGGTCCCTCACTACTCTGATTATAAATCAAACTGAGCTGCGAGGAACACGCAATAGAGCTATCTAGACTGCGGATGAATTGGGAAGCAAGGCGAGTGTCACGTGGTCTCGAAACCTGTCTCAGCACACCCAATCCATGACCCCCACATCAACAGTCCAAGTAGGATCAGATCGGCCTGAAACGAGACCGGCTCTTCGCATTCTCTTTGAGGAGACCTCGGACGCAGTGTTAGCAAGCTTGCTGAGTAAAACGTACGCCACCACATTGGGCCTAGATACACACAGAACCAAGCTTGTTTGTTTCTAACATTCTGCGTGGTGTCTGTCTGTTCTAAGTCGTGTCTCCCTACCACTTTCGCGCAACGACGCTCTGAGAGTGTTTTTTAGGGAATTGACTAGTTTGAACGTGGGACCTGTTGCTGGTAAGGAGACGCCAGACCACACATGACATGTAGAGTTCAGAAGAGTTCAGTGAGACTAGCGATGATATAATCAAATACTTAATGATTTCAGCGTCAGCTCCACTGCACTCCCTGTAAAAGAATCTTAATACTAACTAAATTTAGTGGAAGGGATTCAAGGCTTTCCTATTTTTAGTTAGCTGGTAAAATAACGTCGAAAAAGCAGTTAAGTTTACCATTGGAAATTTTCTTCTACTCACAAAACATTGTTTATAAATTGCACTATTGATAAAATGAAATGTTTTAATACAGGATGATAAAAACCAACTGCGTTCAACAATAATATGAACGAATATTCCCTGAATGGATTTCCAAGTTCTACAATGGATTGAAGGATGACCTATGCCATATCGCATCTATAATCTAGCTTTCATAAAAGAGAAAACTTATCAAAATGGTCTACAGTGACCCTCAATTATCTTTAATTACTTATCTACCTTGTCGTAAATTACAATGGCTGATGTGGCTTCTCAATAATTATACAACAGAAAAATCATCGCGTTTCAGATTTTTACTTCAGGTAGCAAATGTGAACACCATGAGCTTTAAATGACGATCGACACTAGTATTACGCAAAAAGGGGGTGTAACAGATGAGACTTCTGCAGTTCTGAGTGAAGCTTTATGCGCTGTTATGCGGCATCGCGTGCGTTCATTACCTTGTCGTTGGTTAGGCAGTGTCAGGGGGCGGCGGGCGGCACAGCTCCATACAGCTCGCTGTCTCGGAAGCAACTCCCTCCTAACTTCTCCTTACTACAATTTACAGAAGTTGGTTTAAAAAAACATCTGGCTGTGTTGTCATCTGACCAATCAGGGTCTCCTCTCCACCTTACGCTCCGCCTACAAAAATTCTGTCTATCCAATGAGAAACGTTATACTTTGCGTGGTGGGGCAATGTGTTTAACGTTTGCAACGTAACAGAGACGCGAAAAAGTCTCACGCTAAAACTTGCAGCTGGTGTGGCCCTTTTAGTGTTATCGTAAGATCTATACTGTTCTTCTGGAGGGGTCTATCTTTTAACATGGGCTGGGGGGTGGTCCTGGCGGTTGGCTGGCGACGTGGTTGTCCGTCCCTTATCGTAGGGCCTTCTAGCTTCAGACGGTTCTGCTCTCGGCTTCTGTTCTCGTTTCTCCCCTCGGAACTGCGTTTGTTTCACGGTGGGAAGGTATGGCATGCATTTAGGCATTCTTGTGTTAGTCTGTGGGATTCCATTTGCTCACTCGTTAATCGTATTACTTTGGTTAATTTAATGTCACGATTTATTCGGAGCTATGTGACATACTGCTGGATTTGCTTATCATGTCAGGGTTTTCATGGAAGGTGTTGGATTTGCCTGACACCTTACATGTTTGTGGGTCCGAAACCTGGTTTGATGCAGTTCTCCACACTAGTCTATTCTGTCCAAGCCTGTTCCTATGTGCATGACTGTTAGAAACAACATCCAGCAGAATTTTCCCACTATTTTCAACCCTTGGTCACCTCCTACAATTTTTACCCCAACCCCCAAACGCACTTCTCTCCATCAGCAAATTGACGGCTCCTTAATGCACAATATGTATCGTATCAATCGAACCCGTCTTTTATTCGAGTTGTGCCATAAAATATTTTTCTACCGAATGCGGTTGTGTACCGCTTCAGTAGTAGTTATCCGATCTGCCCATCTAGTCTTTGGCACTTTTCTGTAGTACCACATTCCGAAAGCTTCTCATTTTGTCTGAATTGTTGATTGTCCAAGTTACACTCCAGACAAACATCTTTTAAAAAAAGAAAAGAGAGAGAGACTTAAATTTGTATATGATTTTAAGAAATTTCTCTCTTTCAGAAATTACTTCCTTTGCTATTGTGAGTCTATTTTTGTATCCTCTCGACTATGGCTGTCGTCAGCTACTTTGCTGCCCAAACAGCAGAATTCATCTACTACTTCGACTATCTCATTTGCTAATCTAATTTCCTCAAGAACACCTCATTTACTTCGAGAACACTCGATTACCTTTGGTTTAATTCTATTGATGTTCATCTTTTCAGGACAATAGCCATTCCGATCAACTAATACTGCATGTCCTTGGCAGTCTCTGCGAGAATTATATGTCATCGGCGAAAGTTAAAGTTCTAATTTCTTCTCCCTGTCCGTATTTCTCTTTGGTTATGTGCACATCCAATAAACTGAATAACACTGCCTACTCGTCTACTGCCTTCCCTGTGGTACCCTTCAACTCTTTAGACTTGCAATCTGGGTTACATACAAGTAGCAGATAACATTTCGCTCCACGTATTTAAATCCCGAGAACTTCAAAATTCCAAAGAGGGTATACTACTCAACATTGCGGAAAGTTTTATCGTAATCTTCAAATGCCACATACTTGGGTGTGGCTTTCTTTAATTTGTCTTCCAAGAACAGTGGTAAGATCAGTACTGTCTCGAGCGGTCCTACGTTTCTCAGGAAAAGTAAACATATTTTTCCTCCACGTCGTTCCATAGTTCAGACAATTCGTGTTACGATTTTGAAACTATGACTTATTAACAGAGCTGCGCTCTACAAAAACAGTGATTCGGTAGCTTTGATACACTACATAAATGACGTAGTAAATGGCAGTATTATCGGTAGTATTGATAGCATTGACAGGGTAAGAAACACAGTTAAATATGTACGAGAGATATTGGGGGCCGATGACTTCCCTTTGCTTTTTTGTTACTTTGGTTGTTTCTTTTGCAGATAAGTAGAACTGCACATCACTGAGTGTTAGTCTAATGTGTATTTTATATCCTTACAGACTGCATTGAATAAGTAATAAAAATTAGTTGATCGCGTAATTTTTGCGCTTGTAAAGCAATTACATTTTACGGAAGTACAGTTTACATGTGCACGCTAACACACACACACACACACACACACACACATAATTATTGTTGTAATTTTGTTCTCAATCATGATCAGAAGCAAGTATTTCCTGTTACTTGCGGTAAATTCGGAAATCGTTTACGAATAACAGAAAAACGTTTTGTGTAAATCCGACGAAGTACTGAAGCGATGTTTGACATTTTTCTTTTGCGGTTATCATTTACTTTTTTAAGTGCTTGCGTTTTCTAGGTCTATTTGATAAACCTGTATTTTTTTAAATTTTTACTGCAACATCCCCCTGTTTCACGTTACAAGTAAACAGTTTTCGAAAATCTAAATTCAATTTTGCTGTAAATGCTGTTTACTATTAAGTAACAGACAAGAGCTGGCCTGAGTGGCCGAGCGGTTCTAGGCGCTACAGTCTGGAACCGCGCGACCGCTACGATCGCAGGTTCGAATCGTGCCTCGGGCATGGAATTGTGTGATGTCCTTAGGTTAGTTAGGTTTAAGTAGTTCTAAGTTCTAGAGGACTGATGACCTCAGCAGTTCAGTCCCATAGTACTCAGAGCCATTTTTAACAGACAAGAATATAATTCTGTAGAACAAAAATTTTGCCTTGGCTAAGAGGACCATTATACATCCTCACTCAGTCTCTAGAAGTTCACTGATTTCGGTACCTATGGGTAATCTAGTAAGTCACTGAACGCTACGTAAAGAAAGAGATCGTTGTGGGGTAGCGCCTGATAGGTATGCAAAGAAACTAACGTAGAAGTAACGCAGGTGTGACCTTACCTGACCAAAACTACTACAAAAACTGGCGTAGTGTACCCTTACTTACAGTAGTCTACGGCAGGCTACAGTAGTTTTACAACTCTGCTTATTAAACTGATAGTTCCGTAATATAAATGCTGTCACGGGATTTTTGTTTTGGTACTAGGATTATTAAATTCTTCTCGTAGCATATATATTCGTAATAAGTAATTTTATTACATCGTAGGAAGAACGATTCGTAGTTTCCCGTACGCAAATGACATTGCTTTTTCACAGGTCTGAATCATCGCGACACTCTCTCTCTCTCTCTCTCTCTCTCGCTGTGTGTGTGTGTGTGTGTGTGTGTGTGTGTGTGTGTGTGTGTGTGTGTGTGTGTGTGTGTTTGAGAGAGAGAGAGAGAGAGAGAGAGAGAGAGAGAGAGAGAGACCTGACCTATTACGGCCTGGTAACCCTGCTCAGCTGTTGCGCCCGTCAGCCGCGGCGTGGGCGCCTGCAAACCACCAGCAACTCGTCGCAGGATAACGAGCTAAACTCTTGCGGACAGCCGTGTCGTGCAGTTGTCGCCCGTCAGTTCCCTGTGACGTCTGCTCCCACTGTGTCTGACCGTGTTACCTGCAACCACCTGCCTCCCAACTACAGACCGGGCTGATTCCACCCCCAAGCCCTGCCTCGGTGCAGTCGCGTCAACCGCACCCAGATACCGCCTTTATACACGACCCTGCGTAATGAACGGCAGACTAACGTAGTGCGGGGCAATGACCCCGCTCCAGCAGACAGCGGCGTCCCTGTTGCACGAAGTCTTGTCAGCGAGTGAGATTCTACACTACTGGCCACTAAAATTGCTACACCAAGAAGAAATGTAGACAATAAACGGGTATTCATTGGACAGATATATTATACTAGCACTGACAGATGATTACATTTTCACGCAGTTTGGTTGCATAGATCCTGAGCAATCACTACCCAGAACAATCATCTCTGGCCGTAATAACGGCCTTGATACGCCAGCGCATTGAGTAAAACAGAGCTTGGATGGCGTGTACAGGTACAACTGCCCATCCAGCTTCAACACGATACCACAGTACATCAAGAGTAGTGACTGGCGTATTGTGACGTGCCAGTTGCTCGGCCGCCATTGACCAGACGTTTTCAATTGGTGAGAGGTCTGGAGAATGTACTGGCCAGGGCAGCAGTCGAACATTTTCTGTATCCATAAAGGCCCGTACAGCATTATCCTGCTGAAATGTCGGGTTTCGCAGGGATCGAATGAAGGGGAGAGCCACGGGTCGTAACACATCTGAAATGTAACGTCCACTGTTGAAAGTAGCGTCAGTACGAAGAAGAGGTGACCGAGACGTGTCACCAGTGGTACCCCGTACCATCACGCCGGGTGATATGCCAGTATGGCGATGACGAATACACGCTTCCAATGTACGTTCACCGCTATGCTGCCAAACACGGACGCGACCATCATGATGCTGTAAACAGAGCCTATATTCATCTGAAAAAAAAAAAAAAAACACGTTTTGCCATTCGTGCACCCAGGTTCGTCGTTGAGTACACCACCGCAGGCGTTCTTGTCTGTGGTGCAGCGTCATGGGTAACCGCAGCCATGGTCTCCGAGCTGATAGTCCATGCTGCTGCAAACGTCGTCGAACTGTTCGTGCAGATGGTTGTTGTCTTCAAAACGTCACCTTCTGTTGACTCAGGGATCGAGACGTGGCTGCACGATCCGTTACAGCCATGCTGATAAGATGCCTGTCATCTCGACTGCTAATGATACGAGGCCGTTTGGACCCAGCACGGCTTTCCGTATTAGCCTCCTGAACCCACCGATTCCATATTCTGCTAACAGTCATTGGATCTCGACCAACGCGAACAGCAATGTCGCGATACGATAAACCGCAATCGCGATAGGCTACAATCCGACCTTTAGCAAAGTCGGAAACGTGATGGTACGCATTTCTCCTCCTTACACGAGGCATTACAACGACGTTTCACCAGGCAACGCCGGTCAACTGCTGTTTGTGTATGAGAAATCGGTTGGAAACTTTCCTCATGTCAGCACGTTGTAGGTGTCGCCACCGGTGCCAACCTTGTGTGAATGCTCTGAAAAGCTAATAATTTGCATATCACAGCATCTTTTTGCTGTCGGTTAAATTTCGCGTCTGTGGCACGTCATCTTCGTGGTGTAGCAACTTTAATGGCCAGTAGTGTAATTACCCTTGCTAAGGTGGAGTGCTGTCGCTTTAGGATCGACCTCGTCGGTAAATAAAAACATACGTAGTGCGTCATTATTGTTATTATTCAGTCAGTATCTAATACAACAACTTTCTATCATTAGTTAAAGTTTCTTTTGGTCCTGTATACAAAAAGACCAGTCACGAACGAGTTACGCAAGTTAGTCACAAGGTGATAGTCACACAGGTGTTCGCGGAAAAAGTAAAATTGTAAACTTTGGCGGCAGTTTCATCGTGCAACTGTCAAGGATGGTAAACAGGGGAGACAGCCATGCCGGAGCATAAAATCTTTTCGTATTTCATTCCGTGTACTGAGCTGGACAGTAACTATGCTTCGCAGACAGGCGCGTGAACAATATGTCAAGATGTCGGGATTTGAGAGAGGACGTGTTGCGTTCGAAGAAGCCAGTTGGAGTAATCGATGAGTCGATCGACATATGAACAGGGCCGATACCACTATTCGACGCTGTTGGCAGGAATGGATAAATCATGGCCGAGCACAGCGTTAAGAAGTAAGCGGTCGGCCTGTAGACATGACAGAACGAGAGCACCGAGCAATCGTCGGAGAGGCACTCACAGCCCCGGGTTCATCATTAAGGTGCTTCAGTGACGACAAGGACCGTTAATAATCGGCTCACAGAAATGGATCCTGGAATCTCCTTCAGTGGAATAGAACTTCCTTCAGTGATGAATCCCGCTGCGAAATGAGTCCGAGTGACCAGAGAAGGCGTGTCTGAAAATACCATGGACAGCGGTGGGACACCAACTTGACTGCTGCCCGCCGTACGGCCCGACAACCAATGGTGATGGTCTGGTGCGCCATTTTATTTCATAGCAGGACCCCTTTGGTTGGCGTCTGCGGCGCCCTTGCAGCGCAGCGATACGTCGTCGATGCTCTATGCCCTTTTTTGTTGCCCTTCATGGTAAGCCATCCACGGTCTGTATTTCAGCAAGATAATGCCCGCCCGCACACGGTGAAGGTTTCTACTGATTGTATTCGTCCTTACCAAAGCCTACCTTGGCCATCAAAGTCGCCGAATCTCTTACCAACTCGCATGGTTTGGATCTTTATGAGCAGGGCTCTGCAACCAGATCCGGATTTTGACGATCTAACGTCGTTCGGTACGAGGTGCATTCAAGTTCTAAGGCCTCCGATTTCTTTTTTTTTCTCCGGACTGGAAAGAGATAGAAACATGCGCATTGTTTTAAAATGAGGCCGCGTTCATTGTCAATACGTCCCAGAGATGGCAGCACCGTACGGCAGACGTGGATGCCATTTTTCAATCCAGAAACAAAGCGCCAGTCAGCTCAATGGAAGCACACAGATTCACCGCCACCAAAAAAATTTCGGGTAACCGCCAGTGCTGAAAAAATGATGGTGTCCATGTTCTGGGACAGCGAGGGCGTAATCCAAAGGGCACTACGGTAACAGGTGCATCCTACGAAAATGTTTTGAAGAACAAATTCCTTCCTGCACTGCAACAAAAATGTCCGGGAAGGGCTGCGCGTTTGCTGTTTCACCAAGACAACGCACCCGCACATCGAGCTAACGTTACGCAACAGTTTCTTCGTGATAACAACTTTGAAGTGATTCCTCATGCTCCCTACTCACCTGACCTGGCTCCTAGTGACTTTTGGTTTTTTCCAACAATGAAAGACACTCTCCGTGGCCGCACATTCACCATCCGTGCTGCTATTGCCTCAGCGATTTTCCAGTGGTCAAAACAGACTCCTAAAGAAGCCTTCGCCGCTGCCATGGAATCATGGCGTCAGCGTTGTGAAAAATGTGTACGTCTGCAGGGCGATTACGTCGAGAAGTAACGCCAGTTTCATCGATTTCGGGTGAGTAGTTAATTAGAAAAAAAATCGGAGGCCTTAGAACTTGAATGCACCTCGTATTGGGCAGAATTTGGCATGATATCTCTCGGGAGGACATCCACAAATCTGTCGGTCAACTTGTATTAGAGCCAGAGGTGGACCAACCACACGTTATTATTGTCTTTCTCAGTTTGTGAAGCTCTTTCTATTGAATAAATCATCCATTTTCTCTGAAATTATAATCATTTGTTTGTCTGCACATATACATCTATCGACTTCCGTCCTTGATGGTACGTCGTGTACACAATATTTTATCGTGTGGACACCATTAACCACTAATAGGCTTTTGGTGTGTCCCGACAGACAGACTGCTGCCTGAATGCAACGTGACAGTCGACCGACCGCGGTGCCATCCTCAAATACATCAGCCCATGGGGCATGGAGAGGAACAGGGTCAGTACACGGCACTCCCAGGCGTTATAGACGTTACGACCTTGGAGCCGCCACCTCTCAAACAGGTGGCTCCTCGGTTGACATTACGGGGCTGAGTGCGCGTCGGCCCGGTCCTTCCACCAAGAAAAAATCCCTGGCAGTACCGGGAATCGAACCCACCAGATGTCTCGATGATAGCTCAAGCGTACTTAACTGCTTGCGAAATAAATAAAATGATCTAAATCGGAACAAAACCTTCCCACATTCTAGACTAGCTTCTTCGACCATCATAACCAATTCGAGTATGGCATTTAAAAAGAAAACCCACTCCTTTCTCGTTCTCACAGCTTGCTGCTAGTTTGAAAGTTGAATAATGATTAACTATGAGATAGATAACATTCCATCAGAATTTCTAAAATCACTGGGGGAAGTGGCAACAAAACGACTATTCACGTTGGTGTGTAGAATATATGAGTCTGGCGACATACCATCTGACTTTCGGAAAAGCATCATCCACACAATTCCGAAGACGGCAAGAGCTGACAAGTGCGAGAATTATCGCACAATCAGCTTAACAGCTCATGCATCGAAGCTGCTTACAAGAATAATATACAGAAGAATGGAAAAGAAAATTGAGAATGCGCTAGGTGACGATCAGTTTGGCTTTAGGAAAAGTAAAGGGACGAGAGAGGCAATTCTGACGTTACGGCTAGTAATGGAAGCAAGGCTAAAGAAGAATCAAGACACTTTCATAGGATTTGTCGACCTGGAAAAAGCGTTCGACAATATAAAATGGTGCAAGCTGTTGGAGATTCTGAAAAAAGTACGGGTAAGCTAATAGGAGAGACGGGTCATATACAATATGTACAACAACCAAGAGGGAATAATAAGAGTGGACGATCAAGAACGAAGTGCTCGTATTAAGAAGGGTGTAAGACAAGGCTGTAGCCTTTCGCCCCTACTCTTCAATCTGTACATAGAGGAAGCCATGATGGAAATAAAAGAAAGGTTCAGGAGTGGAATTAAAATACAAGGTGAAAGGATATCAATGATACGATTCGCTGATGACATTGCTATCCTGAGTGAAAGTGAAGAAGAATTAAATGATCTGCTGAACGGAATGAACAGTCTAATGAGTATACAGTATGGTTTGAGAGTAAATCGGAGAAAGACGAAGGTAATGAGAAGTAGTAGAAATGAGAACAGCGAGAAACTTAACATCAAGATTGATGGTCACGAAGTCAATGAAGTTAAGGAATTCTGCTACCTAGGCAGTAAAATAACCAATGACGGACGGAGCAAGGAGGACATCAAAAGCAGACTCGCTATGGCAAAAAAGGCATTTCTGGCCAAGAGAAGTCTACTAATATCAAATAACGGCCTTAATTTGAGGAAGAAATTTCTGAGGATGTACGTCTGGAGTACAGCATTGTATGGTAGTGAAACATGGACTGTGGGAAAACCGGAACAGAAGAGAATCGAAGCATTTGAGATGCGATGCTATAGACGAATGTTGAAAAATAGGTGGACTGATAAGGTAAGGAATGATGATGTTCTACGCAGAATCGGAGAGGAAAGGAATATGTGGAAAACACTGATAAGGAGAAGGGACAGGATGATAGGACATCTGCTAAGACATGAGGGAATGACTTCGATGGTACTAGAGGGAGCTATAGAGGGCAAAAACTGTAGAGGAAGACAGAGATTGGAATACGTGAAGCAAATAATTGAGGACGTAGGTTGCAAGTGCTACTCTGAGATGAAGAGGTTAGCACAGGAAAGGAATTCGTGGCGGGCCGCATCAAAGCAGTCAGTAGACTGATGACCAAAAAGAAAAAAAAAAGAGTAACGACACAACCGAGTTTACAGGATTTTTAATTGGTTATGTTTCAACTCCCACTCTATTAACTGAGCTGGCCGCTGTGACCGAGCGGTTCTAGGCGCTACAGTCCGGAACCGCGCTGCTGCTACGGTTGCAGGTTCGAATCCTGCCTCGGTCATGGATGTGTGTGATGTCCTTAGGTTATTTAGGTTTAAGTTGTTCTAAGACTACGGGACTGATGACCTCAGATGTGAAGTCCCAAAGTGCTTAGAGCCATTTGAACCATTTTATTAACTGAATTAGTTATCGGTGCATGATACGACCATTTGTAATATTAATTGACAGCAAGGTACTGGAGAACGAGCCATACAGTTTGTAGCGGATGAGCTTTCAACTTGATAGGTCGTCTTCACGACAACATCGTTTATATTAGAAATCAGATAAACAGACCATGCCGGCAGTCTGAGGATGAAATCTTTATAAAAGCTAGTTGCTGAGCTACTCAAACGAAAATATAAGCTTTACAGTAATCGCGGCCTTTCGTTATCAAAGCGGCCATTGTCCTTACGTCACCGGCATGTGCAGCCGACGTGGAAGCCTCAGCGTGGTAAAGAATGTGGCAGTCTCAGCGTAGTTAAGATCGATCTTTTTTTTTATTTTTTTTTACCAAGTTCGTCGCTTAGTATTAACAGTGCTGAATCACGGCAGTTCTTTCCTTCCTGTAGCCAGTAACGTAACGTCTGCATACCTCTCTTGTTTGTTTACGAACTGTTATGTCCTTTGGAGAGACAGGCGTATGCATTCAACCCCTGGCCGACCCCTAACCAACGCTGACTGTTCGCAGGGTCGAATGAATGAAAGCTTTGTTCTACCCTCGCTGCGACATGCGGGTTAAGCGACGAGGGCGAGAGGGTACATCGAAACAGTCTCCTCCACTGTGTCTTATAGACTGTACTAGCTTACTTTGGGCTTTTCCTAAGCGCTCTGGAGAACAGGAGATGTCGAATGAAATGAAGTCTACTGAGGATATGAATCGATAAGCCAAGAAGGAACTATTGAGGAGCAACAGAGATGAGATTAGTGATAGTCATCAAAATTGGGGAGCAAAATTATGCATAACGGACGAAAGAAGGATGATTTAAGAAACAGCTTAGCACACGAAAGGAGCATTCTTCGCTAAAAGGAGCCTATTGGAATAAAACATCGTCCTCGATGTGGGGATAATTTCTAGAAATATTTGTAACAGTAATCTATGGTGATGTGCGGTCGACTGTGGGTGCACCGGAAAAGAAGCAATGAAGTGTTACCGATCTTCAAGTACTACGTATTTTGGAGAAGAGCTGGAAAATAAACGTGAAGCAAATGAAAATATTCATCCATACCTCTGAGAGGGAAAAAGGAAATCCTGAATTAAATGCAAGGTTTTAAAAATTCGCAGCTCTTCACTTACTTTTTAACTACTTCCTGTTAAATTAGAAAATCGGTAATGGTCAGTAGTGTTGCGAACCTGTATGTTCAGGAGCTACACCTGTGTAATTTTTCATTAATTATATACAGTTAGTAGCATATTCTCTCTTGTTGTTGTTGTCGTCATCATCCGGAAGACTCATTTGATGCAGGTCTCCACACTACTCTAACCTATGCAAGGCACATCATGGCCGAATAACTACTGGAACCTACATCCGTTTGAAACTGTTTTTGCATTCATCGCTTGGTCTCTGTCTACAATTTTTATCCCCACGTTTCCCTGTGTTGCTAAACTGACAATTCTTTGTTGCCTCAGGATGTGTCCTACCAAGCGTCTTCTTTTAGTCAAGTTGCGCTATAAATTCCCTTTTCCCCGCGTTCTGTTCAGTACCTCTTCAGTTACTCGCTCTTACCATCTAATCATCAGCATAATTCTGTAGCACCACATTTCGAAAGCTTGTATTCACTTATTGTCTGAACTGCTTACCGCCCACGTGCCACTTGCGTGCAAGGCTACACTCCAGAAAAATACCTTCAGAAAAGACTTCCTAACATTTTAAATTAAATTACATGTTAACGAATTCCTCTTTCTCAGAAACTCTTTTCGTGCTAGAGCCAGCCAGTATTTTATAACTACTGTACTTAGACGATAATCAGTCACTTTGCTGCCCATACAGCAAAAGGCATTAACTATTTTTGGTGCCTCGCTTCCTGATCTAACTCCCTCACCATCGCCTGATTTGATTCGACTAGACGCATTACCTTGGTTTTACTTTTGTCGTCGTTTATCTTATACAATCTTTTCATGTATTATCCTTCACATTCAAATATTGTTCCAGGACTTTTGCAGTCTCTAACAGATATAAAATATCGACAAACCTCAAATCCCTCGTTTCTTCTCCCTAAACTTTAATTCCCTCTCTATTTTTCGCCATGGTTACCCTTACTCCTCGTGCAATATACGATTGCATAACATTGAGGATTCGCTACAACCCTCTCTAACTCCCTTTTCAATTACTTCTTCCCTTTCAAGTCATTCGACGTCTGATTTCTGTACAAATCGTAAATAATCTTTCTTTCCCCGTATTTTATCCTTGCTACCACACTAAAGAGTTCATTTCTGCTATTATTCTCGGTCATTGTAACCTTTTTCGTCTGCCCACATTGAAGATGCTCCGCTCAAGTGTGCAGAAGATATTATAATCTGAGAGATAACACCAGGATCGACACATCGTTAGTGAAGTCGGTCCAAACTTTGTTTTGACAGTTACCTTGTTTTGTTTCTAATGCACAATGGTGTTGATTATAATGAACAACATCCTGTAGTGTTCTGCATACTACACTGGACAGCAAAAATTCAGATAGGCATAGCAATGTAAGAAAGAGAATACGCCACAATAGGACACCCATTTCGTATGAATAGAGTGAGTGATTTATTTAGGTTTTGTGTTTCAGCAGCAGATAAAAAAAAACGAAACAGACGTTTTCTTATATAGATAGTGCTTGCCTTTCTCCGTACGCAGGCCCCCAGCAGATGCCAAGACAGAAAAGGACTAATGTAACATCGGTGTGTTTTCATGTTAAATGCTTATGTATTTCAATTTTTGGCCTAATGATGTGTTTGCATCTTACATTTGCAATATGAAATAATTTAAGTAAGTTAGTGAAGAGTTGTGTCTGATAGCAGATTTCCTCTCAAAAAATTGTTTGCGCATTACATTAAATATACAGGGTGTCCAGAAAAGGACTCCCTGATTTCAAAATTAAATATCTCGAAAACAAAGATCGATAGACGAATGCAGTAAACGGTATGTTTATTGTGAAAGCTGTAAGAAGTTTATACAGCAGTTTGAAATAATAGTTACAAAAGCTGCTAACAGATGGCGCTGTAATCGCCATACGTAATGCCTAGTATAAATAGTGATCCGAAGCCCAGAGCGATCAGTTCCACTGTTGAAACGTGAAAGGAGGTTAGCGTACCGAAGGAAGAGATTAAAACCATGTACTCCATTGAGCATCGCGTTTTTCTGGTGCTAGTTTACCACATCTTAGAAGAGGGTCTTACGGCAACAAGGCGAAGTCTTCAAGCACGATTTAATGTTCCAAAAGGACCCGATGCGAAAACCATTCGTACGCTCTTTGCATAATTTCAACGAACAGGCAGCGTAACTGATGATCTAGCGGGGCATGTTGGCCGCAAGCAAACCGCAGTTACGCCTGAAGATATCGCCACAGTTTCTGGAATTATTCAGCGAAATCCAATGTCATCCGTCCGTAGAACTGGTTTGAAGCGTTCCTGCACGCAGAAAATACTGAGAAAGAGCCTACACATGTTTCCATTTTAAATTCAAACGCACCAGGCCATACCCGTACGAGCTATGCAACAAAGGGTTGCCTTTGCTAATCAGATGCTCACAATGATTGATAGTGAAGGATTTGATGTTGGCTGCATCTGGTTTACAGATGAAGCACACTTCCACCTGAATGGATACGTGAATAAGCAGAACTGGCGATTTTGGGGTTCCGAAAAGCCATATTGGTGTGAAGCGAAACCCCTGTATTCTCCTAAAGTTACTGTGTGGGCTGCAGTATGCAGCAGAGGCATTATTGGCCCTTTTTTCATTCGAGAAACGGTCACTGGTGCACGTTACGTTGCAATTTTGGAACAATTTGTCGCCACACAGCAAGCGTTAGAGGATCGACCAGGTACTGAATGGTTTATGCAAGATGGAGCCCGACTACATCGGACCGAACAAATGTTTCGCTTTCTTGAGGAATACTTCGGGAATCGAGTCATTGCTTTGGAATATCCCAAATTTACTGGTGCAGTCATGGATTGGCCTCCATATTCGCCGGATTTGACTTCCTGTGACTTTTTTTGTGGGGCACAGTGAAAGACATGGTCTACCCGAAGCATCCCGCCACGCTGGACGAGCTTGAATCGGCGATCTCTGTGGCATGTGAATCCATTTCGGTTGAGACACTACGAAATGTGATGGCGAATTTCATTCTTCGTTTGCGCCACCTCTGTAGTGCCAATGATGAACATTGTGAAAGCACTGTGATGTGATTGTTCGCAAGGATTGTTTTCATACGATTATTTCACTTATGTATGCTGATATGAGCTGTACAGCGTACAGCGCCATCTGTCAGTAGCTTTTGTAACTTCTTTCAGCTTTCACGATAAACACGCCGTTTACTGCATTCCTCTATCGATCGTTGTTTTCGATATATTTAATTTTGAAATCAGGGAGCCCTTTTCTGGACACCCCGTAGTTACGTTGTGCGTGCCATCTGCACGAGACAGTAGTTATCTGCAAGATTCTGCATTCCGTAAAGAACGTCTGACACTAATTCGTGTGCGAACAGCCTCATAAAGTTACAAACTTTTGCGCTACGGATAATTTTTTTTATACCGCGAACGGCAGTGGTCGTGTGTTTCTGTGCAACAGAACTGCGGTCTGCGGCGCTTCATGGTAGCCCACACGACGGCACTGGAGCGCTGCACTGAAACTGCAAATTTAGCGGAGTGTGTGTGTGTGTGTGTGTGTGTTAGCCGGCAAGCAGAGGCAGCGCTTCCGGTGGAGCCGCCGCCGCTTCCGGCGTGGCCGCGCTCACGTAACCGCAGCCTCCGGAAACACCGAGAATCGAGAGGAACTGTTTTATTACAGTGAAGTACAGGTACTGTCAGTAGCTGGCGCCCCACGGGTAGCAGGTACTTGTCGAAATTTATGTTGGTACCACTGCCTGAACCAGCAGCTGACACTCGCTGGGCCAGGGTTCGGTTCTTGGGGTAGGTGGGTCACAGATTATGACTGTTCCTCCACCCCTGCCAAAATTACCTTCCGTCAACCGCAATTTTAACGCGCCACAGCTTGGCTACGATTCTAATATTGTTGTTGTGTTAGTGGTCTTCAGTCCTGAGACTGGTTTGATGCAGCTCTCCATGCTACTCTATCCTGTGCAAGGTTCTTCGTCTCCCAGTACCTACTGCAGCCTACATCCTTCTGAATCTGCTTAGTGCATTCATCTCTTCGTCTGCCTCTACGATTTTTACCCTCCACGCTGCCCTCCAATACTAAATTGGTGATCCCTTGATACCTCAGAATGTTCCTTACCAACCGATCCCATCTTCTAGTCAGGTTGTGCCACAAATTTCTCTTCTCTCCAATTCTATTCAATACCCCCTCATTAGTTATGTGATCTACCCATCTAATGTTCAGCATTCTTCTGTAGCACCACATTTCGAAAGCTTCTATTCTCTTCTTGTCTAAACTATTTATCGTCCACGTTTCACTTCCATACATGGCTACACTCCATACAAATACTTTCAGAAACGACTTCCTGACACTTAAATCTATACTCGATGTTAACAAATTTCTCTTCTTCAGAAACGCTTTCCTTGCCATTGCCAGTCTACATTTTATATCCTCTCTACTTCAACCATCATTAGTTATTTTGCTCCCCAACTAGCAAAACTCGTTTACTACTTTAAGCGTGTCATTTCCTAATCTAATTCCCTCAGCATCACCCGACTTAATTCGACTACATTCCATTATCCTCGTTTTGCTTTTGTTGATGTTCATCTTATATCCTCCTTTCAAGACACTGTCCATTCCGTTCAACTGCTCTTCCAAGTCCTTTGCTGCCTCTGACAGAATTACAATGTCATCGGCAAACCTCAAAGTTATTATTTCTTCTCCATGGGTTTACTGCTTGCTCAATATGCAAATTGAATAACATCGGGGAGAGGCTACAACCCTGTCTCACTCCCTTCCCAACCACTGCTTCCTTTTCATGTCCCTCGACTCTTATAACTGCCATCTGGTTTCTGTACAATTTGTAAATAGCCTTTCGCTCCCTGTATTTTACCCCTGCCACCTTCAGAATTTTTTAATAGTAGTATAGTATATAAAATATTTTAATATAATAATAATAATTTGTTTACGCCGGTACTTAGGACATTTCTTTAGCACAAAATTCAAAATAAAGCCACTCAGAAAAATGCAACATTTGAGAAGCGTTCTGCTGAAAATTTGGGGAGAACCTGTGTTACAACTTCGATTCTCTCAATTCTGACAACAGCATAGCTTACGCAGTATACGCAGCCATACAGCATGTCAACAAGATACTTTGCAGTGTGTTACAGCATAGTTATCTGCTAGAAACCTGCACTATGTGCTTCTGATACATACAGAACAAGATAGGGATACACCAAAAGGACATACAAATGAATGCCACTGAAGAAGCCTAGAATGAATAGTTGCAAAAGACGGATTCTTTATTATTATCTATATGATGAGATGTCTGCCTCTAGCCGAATGGTCAGAGCGACGGAACCTCGTGTCGGCGACGCAGGGTTCGATTCCCAGAATTTATCTTACGACTGGACAAAATCACCATATAGACATGTCTTACTTGTGCCCTTTTTTTTTGCTTTGGGTTTGATTTTTTTAATGTTTCGTTCTGTTTTACTCCAAAAGAAATGCACACTATTTTTTTTAAATCCATCTCTTATTCTACATGTTTGAAAGTTTTACAGTGTGTAGATACACCCTTTAGGAACAATATTTTCATTTCTCCACATAATTTCCATCCCTCCCAACTGCCTTACGCCATCTTGGAACCAGCGCCTGTATACCCGCACGGTAAAATTCTGGACCAGCCTGTTGGAGCCCCTGTTTGGCAGCGTGCACAAGGGAGTCATCATCTTCAAACCTTGTTCCACGAAGAGACAGTTCCAGGTTCCCAAAGAGATGATAGTCACATGGAGCCAGGTCAGGACTGTAAGGCGGGTGTTTCAGTGTTGTCCATCCGAGTTTTGTGATCGCTTCCATGGTTTTTTGACTGACATGTGGCCGTGCGTTGTCCTGCAACAGGAAAACGTCCTGCTTTTGCCGATGTGGTCGAACACGACTCAGTCGAGCTTGAAGTTCCTTCAGTGCCGTCACATATTCACCAGAATTTATGGAGGTCCGCCGTCCGGAGTGTCCGAGCGGTTCTAGGCGCTTCAGTCTGGAACCGCGCGACCGCTACGGTCGCAGGTTCGAATCCTGCCTCGGGTATGGATGTGTGTGATGTCCTTAGGTTAGTTAGGTTTAAACAGTTCTAAGTTCTAGGGGACTGATGACCTCCAATGTTAAGTCCTATAGTGCTCAGAACGATTTGAACCATTTTTATGGAGGTTCCACTTGGCAAGATGTCCACAAGTAAGAGTCCTTCGGAATCGAAAAACACCGCATCCATAATTTTTCCAGCAGAAGGTGTGGTTTTGATTTTTTTCTTCTTGGGTGAATTTGCATGATGCCACTCCATTGATTGCCTCTTCGTATCTGCTGAAAAATGAAGGAGCCATGTTTCATCACGTGTCACAATTCATCCAAGAAATTCATCTCCACCATTCTCGTACTGTTCCAAAAGTTCGCTGCATACCGTTTTTTTTGTTTCTTTGTGAGCCAATGTCAACATCGTGGGAACTCACCTGGCACAAGCCTTTTTTAACGCCATCACTTTCAGTATTCTGCAAACACTTCCTTCCCCTATCCCAACGTAGCGTAACAGTTCGCTCACTGTGATTCGCCTGTCAGCAGTCACCAATTCATTGACTCTCTGCACATTGTCTGGAGTGTGTGCAGTACGAGGCCTGCCGCTGCGAGGACAGTCCTCAATATTGCCGTGCCCGCTTTCATCACGTAACCTGGTTGCCCCCCCGACTAACTATACTGAGGGTCGACACCTTTTTCAACCTCTTGTG
Organism: Schistocerca serialis cubense; assembly: GCF_023864345.2. NCBI lineage: Eukaryota > Metazoa > Arthropoda > Insecta > Orthoptera > Acrididae > Schistocerca > Schistocerca serialis. The sequence goes on from NC_064646.1 coordinate 8,295,880, forward strand.
GATGTTTCCTACTGTCTCGTTTTCACAGCACAGGAATTCTATGACAGCACTTTGCTTCTGACGAACGTCAAGTGTAGCAGCCACCTTGAAGACATGCTGTGACGGCGCCACTCACGGGAGCAGGTTGAACTAAGTTTGAAAACAAGCGGGAAGTATGTATCTACACGCTGTAAAACTTTCACACATACAGAATGAAAACTGTATTTTTACAAAAATAGTGTGCATTTCTTTTGGAGTGACCGTCGTAGTTACTTAGATATTGATTTAGTAAGGCCCTTGGATTCTCCTTTTTCCGTGTATCAGTACTTTCTTTTTCTTCAGGGAGTATTTTTAGACAGCTGCTTTGAAAAGTCTTGTGGTCAGAAATATTTGTGTAGGGGGAGGTGTGTTTCGTGTGTTGATTTCAGCGCTTCGTCACCGAGTAATCTGCATCGGTCGTTACGTAGGCACTGCCTCGTGGAGGTGGTTGTGTGGTCTAGCCGACAACGAAGTGTCTTCTGTAGTAACACGCTGGAGCACACCACATCTCGAGAGGCGTTAAATAACAGAACGAATAAGTAACTTTTTCATAATGCGGGCCACAGTCATAATATATTTATTTATAGTCAGTACCGCCGTTAGACTGTTGTTTATTTACAGTGTTACATTTACACTTAGACAATCATGATTTCGGCTTCAAAGTGCCATTATCAAGCAATTTACAACACTTAAAACACTTGATAATGGCACTTTGAAGCCGAAATCATGATTGTGTACGTGTAAATGTAACACTGTAAATAAACAACAGTCTAATGGCGGTACTGACTTAAGAGAAAGCACGAATAAAGGTGTTATAAATGTAAATAATGGAGCAAGCCCACAGAAAACTAAAGCGCAATTTCAGTAATTTCATCACGTTTATCCACTGTCTTCGCTTTTAATAACCTCGTCATCTGGTGGTATACGTGACTCAATATTTGCAAGTACTAGGAAACTTGAAGAATGTTCTTTCTTCTTCCCACAAGTTTAGTCTTAAAGTCTTTAGTCCTCATCCGTTGAGTAGATACAAGTGAGAGCTCTGGCGGCATGCGGAAATACACTACTGGCCATTAAATTGCAACACCAAGAAGAAATGCAGATGATAAACGGGTATTCACTGGACAAATATATTACACTAGAACTGACATGTGATTACATTTTCACCGAATTTGGGTGCATAGATCCTGAGAAATCAGTACCCAGAACAACCACCTCTGGCCGTAATAACAGCCTTGATACGCCTGGGCATTGACTCACAGAGCTTGGATGGCATGTACAGGTACAGCTGCCCATGCAGCTTCAACACGATACCACAGTTCATCAAGAGTAGTGACTGGCGTATTGTGACGAGCCAGTTGCTCGGCCACCATCGACCAGACGTTTTCAGTTGGTGTGAGCCCTGGAGAATGTGCTGGCCAGGGCAGCAGTCGAACATTTTCTGTATCCAGAAAGGCCCGTACAGGAGCTGCAACATGCGGTCGTGCATTATCTTGCTGAAATGTAGGGTTTCGCAGGGATCGAATGAAGGGTAGAGCCACGGGTCGTAACGTCCACCGTTCAAAGTGCCATGAATGGAACCAAGAGGTGACCGAGACGTCTAACCAATGGTACCCCATACCACCACGGCGGGTGATACGCTTAAAAAAAAATGGCTCTGAGCACTATGGGACTCAACTTCTGAGGTCATTAGTCCCCTAGAACTTAGAACTAGTTAAACCTAACTAACCTAAGGACTTCACACATATCCATGCCCGAGGCAGGATTCGAACCTGCGACCGTAGCGGTCTTGCGGTTCCAGACTGCAGCGCCTAGAACCGCACAATACACGCTTCAAATGTGCCTTCACCACGATGTCGCCAAACACGGATGCGACCATCATGATGCTGTAAACAGAACCTGGATTCATCCGATTAAATGATGTTTTGCCATTCGTGCATCCAGGTTCGTCGTTGAGTACACCATCACAGGCGCTCCTGTCTGTGATGCAGCGTTAAGGGTAACCGCAGCCAAAGTCTCCGAGCTGATAGTCCATGCTGCTGCAAACGTCGTCGAACTGTTCGTGCAGATGGTTGTTGTCTTGCAAACGTCCCCATCTGTTGATTCAGGGATCGAGATGTGGTTGCAGGATCCGTTATAGCCATGCGGATATGATGCTTGTCATCTCGACTGCTAGTGATACGAGGGCGTTGGGATCCAGCACTGTGTTCCATCTTACCCTCCTGAACCCACTGATTCCATATTCTACTAACAGTCATTGGATCTCTACCAACGTGAGCAGCAATGTCGCGATACGATAAATCGCAATCGCGATAGGCTACAACCCGACCTTTATCAAAGTTGGATAACGTGATGGTACGCATTTCTCGTCTTTACACGAGGCATCACAGCAACGTTTCACCAGGCAATGCCGGTCAACTGATGTTCGTGTATGAGAAATCGGATTGAAACTTTCCTCATGTCAGCACGTTGTAGGTGTCGCCACCGGCGCCAACCTTCTGTGAATGCTCTGAAAAGCTAATCATTTGCATATCACAGCATCTTCTTCCTGTTGGTTAAATTTCGCTTCTGTAGCACGTCATCTTCGTGGTGTAGGAATTTTAATGGCCTGTAGTGTACCTTCCAAGATTAATAAACACTTCATACCCTTTCAATAAAGCATTGGTACTAGATGCTCCAAGGGTCGCTGCTTCGATCCCTTAAATAGTAACATGAGGGGCGGTCAATAAGTGGTACAACACATTTTGTTCTCGGCCAGTGTCGGTTGAAAAATTGCAGAATTTGTTGTGGGACGTCATGGAATATTCCCGCTTCAATGCGTATAGTTTCATAAAGTTCCGATAATTGTTGGCGCTGTACGTAGTCTCCAAAATGGCGTCTGTAACAGAAGTGCGTTCGAAGAGGAGCTGTCATTGAGTTTCTTTTGGTGGGAAAACAAGCATCGCTTATTTTCATAGGTGCTTGCAGAGTGTCTACGGAGACCTAGCAGAAAACAAAAGCACGGTCGAGGCGTCTGTCACCATCACAACAAGGTCGCGCATACCTGTCGCATCTCCCGCGTGCCGTCAAGCGGCACACAGCTGTGACTCTCTGGTACGTGCGGATACTCTCTCATTTGAGATGATCGATGTCTCACAAAGAAACACCTCGCTGCACGACTGGATGTCTCTGATGTTAGAGCTGACGCAGTCAAAGGTGAGCGCCGGATGGGTTCCTTGCCGCCTTACAGAAGACCAAAAAGAGCAACGAAGGACCATCCGTGCGGAACTGCTTGCGCGATACGAGGCTGATCGTGACAATTTTTTGTCGAATATCGTCATAGACAGTGAAACATGGGTTTAGGGTTTCGAACCGGAAACAAAACGGCAATCCCTGGAGTGGCACCACAAGGGCTCTCCGCTGAAGAAAAGGTTCAAAGCCGCCCCGTCCGTCGGTAAAGTCATGACGACTGTCTTCTGAAACTCTGAAGGTGTTCTGTCCGATGTCCTCCCTCATGGCGCAACTACCAACTCTCAAGTGCTTTTTGCTAGTCTCAGGAAACTAGTGCAAACTGTATGCGTGTGTGTAAGCTAGGAACATTGAGAGGCACCCACATGCCTTGCTCATACTGTGGCATCAAGCAGTCAGGCCTGCAAGATGAGTGGTCTGCCAAGCGAGTGGATTCATTCTTATTTATCGAGTAACATGAACTCTCGTACTCACAACTAAGTTACAAATTATCCTCCTATATGAATAATACGCAACGGAAACGCACATCTATCAGTAATTTACAGAACTCTGACTGTTCTTTACGCACTGGCAATACCACATTTTCTTTTTTTTTTATTTAACGGCTTTTATCAACACGTGGCCATCGCACTGAATATGAATGGCGTACACATTATAAATTCTGGATATCATGACAACATATAATTCGAAGGAAAAGGCCACCAATCTTTTTCTTTTCACTATCTTATTTATTCCGATAAATTCTATAACCTAAACACACAAATTCTATAACCTACAACAATAACACATGAGGAATTCCGCCCAGTGGGCATGGCTTTACATTGGTGATTCTCTACCTTATGGTCTCGTAATTATTTAACGCTACAGTGCACTTTCTGGATAGGATGGTGGATCTTTTGCTATATCCCATACTTCGACTCTCACAATCATCATCTCGAAACTTTCCTCCAGACCGAGCAGTGCAAAAGGAACACGCATAACCCACTACCTCTGAAACTACCTTGCTACTGTCCCATGCAAACCACACATACTTAAATTACATGACATACACCACACTGCAACATGAAATACAACACAGGGAATAGTCACAACATTATCACTTTCAGCTTTCTCACTTCAATTAATATTTATCCCAGTTTCACACGACACTGCCCCACTTCGTAATTCTACTTTCCTACTATGAACTCTGGAGATATATGCATGTCTTCCTGTGCAACGCAAGCCAAGTGGCGTTGCTGGGTAGACGGCTGACTCACCTTGCTTCTCTCTGAGTGTTAGAGTTTGAATCTAGCGTCACACGGAAACATAACACGCAAAGTAATATTAAGATCATATTCGTCACACAGGCGAGTCCTCAACTGATACCATGGACGAGTACTTCTCTTTATCCTTTGTCTCATACACAGATTGAGACTCACACAATACTCACCACGTGGAAGTACTCGCCTCTAATTTCAAGTCCTGCACACGCTATTTGTTAAATATTTCAACTTATAGTACACACGCTAGTAATTCAGTTTAACTTAAGCACACGGAAGTATTTCAACTTATTGCTACACTTGGTTTCATTGTGACCGTTGGTCACTTCCGAAGATTACTACGATCCCATTAATATTACCTGCCTGACATTTAATTCTCCCTATTCTCCCCACAAAAGTTCCTGAAATAGAGAAGTTATTATTTCAAACTACTCTTAAATATTCCACATGCATACCATGTTTCCACTCTTTTGTCTTTACGGAGCACACCCAAGACAGGTCTTAACAGCACAAGATCCAGCGGCAGAGTGCTGAAACATGGCCGTTCTTCAAGTTCTCTCGCACCTCTGCCGAAGTGGGGGAGCACCTTGCTACCGTATTGGTCAGCCACATTTCAGGCGCTCAAAGCTCAAGTAAATTTCATCTCTTTGGTCCCACTAAAGATGGCCAAAGGATCGTCTCAAATATGATAATATATTCACATTCACTATCTGCGGTTAGCAGACGACCATACATTCATTCATTTCACAGATCTCACCAAACTGGATGTAGGGATTTATTTTGTAGGAGTGCACATGTGATCAATTAAATAAATAAATTGTCATTCTTTCCCACACTGGTATCCGGCTTCGCTGTATTAATTGAAATTGAGTTATTTTACAAAAAAATGTGTTGTTCTGACAAAAATAATGAAGTATGTTGTACCTATTTTCAATGTCGGGCGGTACTGTACCCTTTGAACATGAACATCTGTTCCTAAGCTGAAGGAAGGACTTCATCGTGTTCGTCGCCATAAAAATGCAAATGAATTTCTCCTTGATAATTCAAGGCCTCGCGCAAGTATGCGCACCCGAGAGCAGCTAAGAAAACTTGATTGGACTGTTCTTGCTCATCCACCCTACGTCCCTGATCTCACGCTTTCCTGTTTCCACGTCTTAGGTTGAGTGAAGGATGCACTTGGCGGGGAGCAGTACGGGGTTGATGGGAATGTTACTGGTGCAGCAAGCCGTTGGCTCCGACGTCGAGCTGTCGTGTGATACCGTAAGGGCATGCAGGACCTTCCAGACTGGGGTGGCGTAAGGCCGGAGCATTGAACGGAGATTGTGTTGAAAAATAGGGTTTCGTAGCCAAAGAGTGGGGAACAATATGGTGTATTGGAATCCTAAATAAAGACAACCTGCTTTCAGGGAAAGAAAATGGGACGCCCTGCTAAACCCGCAGGACAGGACAGGTAGTTTAAGTTGTGGAAAGGGACCAAAATAGGCGGCTGTCAGTTACACTGGAACATACAACCTTTTATTTGGTCAAACATTGCAAGAGCCAAGAAAAAATTAAAAAAAAACCACAGCTTTAGTTTTGGAACTTAATTAGCGGCTAAATGCACCGTACAATCTCATGCCTTAAGGGCAAGACCACTTTAGTGACTAAAATTCTTCTGGGTATTATGCCGCGTCATTGCTAAAAAGTAACAACAGTAACAAACCAAAACCGACGTTTCGGCCGAATTGCAACGGCCCTGAGGAAGGCCGTTGCAGTTCGGCCGAAACGTCGGTTTTAGTTTATTATTGTTGTTAGTTTTTAGCAATGACGCGGCATAATACCCAGTAGAATTTCAATCACTATGACACCGGCCGCGGAAGCCTACGTTCTTATAATACCACTTTAATTTGAAAACTGCTGAATGCCAATAACTTAAAACTCAACCAAAACCATAAATTTAAAAGGCCGAGCCTTATCTTAGAACAGTTCCTTAATTAGGCTGTAGGCCCAAAGAATCTGACACTTCAAGAGCAAACAACTTAAATTCAAAATCTGCTGAAGGCTCAACACATAAGACTCAATAACATTAATTTTAAAAATGCCAAAGGCTTTACGTAAAACAGTTCTTAAATTAAGCTGAAGGACCAAACAATCTCATGCCTTAAGGGCAAAACAACCTTAATCCAAAAGCCGGCTAGAAGTCATACAAGTACAAACTACAAGAACAAACAAGAAAAGGCAGTACACCCAAGGCCGCTCGGAAGCTCCGAGGTTCGGCCTGGAATTCAAACACTAACGCTCGCTTAGATGAGAGAGGCAGACGGTTCAACCATTCTCGATCCGACTACAACCCAACCGACAGACAGTCAACGGACCCACCGACAAGATAACCCCCGCTTCACCCGACCAGCACACTACAGGGAGTTCAATGGAACAACGTAGAAGGTATTGGCGCCCACAACCAATTATACATTGAGCTGTAAAACTACACATCATGCTGGACAGTAACAACAGGATGAGGAAACTACACTGCCTGAATTTACGTCAACGGCCAGGGCAGGTAACCGGAACGTTAACGGCCACAAGGCAGAAGATTCCGCTGGTGCACTTCACTTAAAATAATCAAGTACAGTTAAACTCCACCGGAGGGTGGCTAAAATTTGCCGACTGGAAAACACACGTTGTTGCTCGCAGGAATGTCCCAACAACCGACAACGAACTCCAAACGACGCAATGTGAACAGTCGTGACTTGCTGGCAGATTAAGTCAAAACTCAAACTATCATGTCCAGGGTCGGTGAGCCACGAACCTCGTAGCAATGGGAACAGCACCACACACTCCGACACCGCATAGAGGCCGTCAGCGGGCCCGACCAAACTACTACCAACTGCCAGGCCCGGAAACGGTGAAAGGACGAAATCTACGTCAGCCGATGAGACGACCAACCGAACGACCAACCAACGGTCGTCCTGTTCCAATCTCCCTCCGTTGGACGGTTCATGTGTGTCGCCAGCGGTCGGCGAGCACTGGCTGTCAGCGCCTCACCGGCGCTCCGTCCCCGACTTCACTGCTGCTGCGTCCCGACTGCAGTGCTGGTCCGTCTCCAACTGACTGCCAGACACACGACGACCCGGAAATACTATCGGTCCCTCCAGAGATGGTGCGACAGTGCACTTACCGATACACGCTGCTGTTGCTGCTGCTGCCGCTCACGGGCAAGTAAGGCAGGAAGTTAGTGAGGCCAGTAAATGGAATAAGAAAACGAGGCCGCAGTACCGTAACAGAAGATGGCAAACGATAAATGGGATAAACGCGAGCCGCGCAGGATTAGCCGAGCGGTCTAAGGAGCAGCGGTCATGGACTGTGCGGCTGGCCCCGGCGGAGGTTCGAGTCCTCCCTCGGGCATGGGTGTGTGTGTGTGTGTGTGTGTGTGTGTGTGTGTGTGTGTGTGTGTGTGTGTGTGTGTTTGTTTGTTTGTCCTTAGGATAATTTAGGTTAAGTAGTGTGTAAGCTTAGGAACTGATGGCCTTAGCAGTTAAGTCCCATAAGATTTCACACACGTTTGAACACTTGATAAACGCGAGCCCTGCACGACTCAGAAAAGTGTTACATTACTTATTGAAAGCCTCTCATATTGCAGAAGTCTTCATAAGGAAGACTGGTTTTAACGGCACCTTTAGGATATTGGAGATGAAGAATCAGCTGAGATTGTCGAAGGATAGGAAAGGAATTCGGCTGTGTCCTTTTCAAAGATGCCAACTCAGCATTTTCCATATGTGATTTAGGAAAACCATGGTACACTAGCATGTGGAACATTGGACGGGAATTTGAACCGTCGCTGTCCCGACTACTTGTATTGCTTCGTAATCAGTATGCCACCTCGCTCGGTAGCAGTTCTCATGGCCTGTTGCACTTAAAAGTTTATTAACACTGACATTACTGTGGGGAAACTACGCACTGTCGATACATCTATGGAGCATGACGGTACTTCGGTAGACGTGACTACTGCCTGGTTCTTCAACTGGGTGTTGACAAAAGACACAGTATGTCGAACACTAAAAAATCTGTATAGCGGTGTTTTACGTTTTGCTTAAATGTAATACTTAGATCATTGTATTAAATGATTAAGTCGACACCTAGATCAGTGCATTCTTCCATTTGCCTCCTACTCGCAAGTAAAAATAAAATTGTCTCCGAAATGGAGTATTTTCAGTCTTTCTAAGTGATGTTTTCTAATCTCTGGAGTTTAGACTGCTCTCTATCGGCAGATTTCGAAGTCACGGTTGGCATATTTATTGACTAATTTGAGCCGGCCGTTGTGGCCAAGTGGTTCTAGGCGCTTCAGTCCGGAACCGCGCTGCTGCTACGGTCGCAGGTTCGAATCCTGCCTCGGGCATGGATGCGTGTGATGTCCTTAGGTTAGTTAGGTTTAAGTAGTTCTAAGTTGTAGGGGACTGATGACCTCAGAAGTTAAGTCCCGTAGTGCTCACAGCCATTTGAACCATTTGACTAATTTGACGAAATTTTTATCTAGAAATACATGGTATAGTCACATTAGTGTGAACACCTGTCAAAAGCCTGAATAACCACATTTTCCAGGCGGATGTGCTGGAAGTGTGTCGGAGAGGTTCTGGAAGGTGCCGACAGGGGCGTGGAGACATGCAGATTCCAGTGCCGTGGCAGCTACGATAGGTTTTTCGGGTGAACATCCATGGCGCAAACAGCCCGATCGAGGTGGATCCACCTATTCTCGAATGGGTTTAAATCCAGGTACTCATCCTAGCGCTCTTCGAATCACGCACGTACACTGGGGAACACGTAGCATTGTCCTATTGGTGGATGCCATCGTGCCGAGGAAAACCGAACTGCGTGTAAGGATGCACGCGCCGCCCAAGGATACATGGATAGCTGTGTTGATCCAATGTGCCTTCCAGAATGACGACATCACCCAAAGACTGTCTCGAAAACGTTCTCTGGGCCATACCGCTCCCTTTTCCGGCCTGGATCCTGCTGACGCTTATTGCTAGGGAGTACACGCCAACGTCCATCTTGTCCGCTAGACCATAAAACGTGATTCATTTGAAAAAGCCCCGTGTTACCACTTAGCGGACGTCAAGCTGCGATACTGGCGTGGTAAATAACAGCCGTCGTCACCGAAGAACAGCAGTCAGCATGGATGGATGAACCAGACTCCTGCCGAGGAGGCCTGTAGGCAGGAACCTTCCCTTAATGGTCATTGAAGGAGGACTGTTTCTTTCCCCTTGGTTCATCTGGGCTGTCAGTTGTCAAAATTTGGAAGCCTATTGGTCGGTACACCCGTTTCGGAGGTGCTTCCAAAAAATGGTTCAAATGGCTCTGAGCACTATAGGACTTAACATCTAAGGTCCTCAGTCCCCTAGAACTTAGAACTAATTAAACCTAACTAACCTAAGGACATCACACACATCCATGCCCGAGGTAGACTGTAGCGCCTATAACCGCTCGGCCACAACGGCCAGCTGGGTGCTTCCAACCTAGGCCCAAAAGACAATGACCATGCTCTTTTTGACGTCTGATACATCGCTCCGTTTCCGCATTACGACAATGGTTGTGCGTTTCCCACGCGCCCCCCCCTTTTTCCAAGTTCCCCTCCCCACCCCCGAACCCAAGAGGCTTTATATATCCTCCACTGCTTGTGCTGCCACCTGCCGACAGTGAATGGTTATTGCACGTCGACGTCGAACGTCGGCAGTGGTCATATTTATGTGACTGGACCGAGTATAAACAATATGTCACTTTACCGCTTACATTCAAGAGCAGTCAACCTGCACTAAAATAAGCGGAATCTCTTAAAATGCGTAGTTTACTGGCCATTAAAATTGCTACGCCAAGAGGAAATGCAGATGATAAACGGATATTCATTGGACAAATATATTGTACTAGAACTAAAATGTGATTGCATTTTCACGCAATTTGAGTGCATAGATCCTGAGAAATCAGTACCCAGAACAACCACCTGTGGCCGTAATAACGGCCATGATACGCCTGGGCATTGAGTCAAACAGGGCTTGGACGGCGTGTACAGGTACAGCTGCCCATGCAGCTTCAACACGGTACCACAGTTCATCAAGAGTAGTGATTCGCGTATTGTGGCGAGCCTGTTGCTCGGCCATCATTGACCAGACGTTTTCAGTTGGTGAGAGATCTGGAGAACGTGCTGGCCAGGGCAGCAGTCGAACATTTTCTGTATCCAGAAAGGCCCGTACATGACCTGCAACATTCAGTCGTGCATTATCCTGCTGAAATGTAGGGTTTCACAAGGGATCGAATGGAGGGTAGAGCCACGGGTCGTAACACATCTGAAATGTAACGTCCACTGTTCAAAGTGCCGTCAATGCGAACAAGAGGTGACCGAGACGTGTAACCAATGGCACCCCATACCATCACGCCGGGTGATACGCCAGTATAGCGATGACGAATGCACGCTTCCAATGTGCGTTCACCACGATGTCGCCAAACACGGATCCGACCATCATGATGCAGTAAACAGAACCTGGATTCATCCGAAAAAATGACGTTTTGCCATTCGTGCGCCCAGGTTCGTCGCTGAGTACACCATCGCAGGCGCTCCTGTCTGTGATGCAGCGTCAAGGGTAACCGCGGCCATTGCCCAGAGCTGATAGTCCATGCTGCTGCAAATGTCGTCGAACTGTTCGTGCAGATGGTTGTTGTCTTGCAAACGTCGCCATCTGTTGACTCAGGGATCGAGACGTGGCTGCACGATCCGTAACAGCCATGTGGATAAATTGCCTGTCATCACGACTGCTAGTGATACGAGGCCGTTGGGATCCAGCACGGCGTTCCGTGTCACCCTCCTGAACCCACCGATTCCATATTCTGCTAACAGTCATTGGATCTCGACCAACGCGAGCAGCAATGTCGCGATACGATGTCGCAATCGCGATAGGCTACAATCCGATCTTTAGCAAAGTCGGAAACGTGATGGTACGCATTTCTCCTCCTTACACGAGGCATCACAACAACGTTTCACCAGGCAACGCCGGTCAACTGCTGTTTGTGTATGATAAATCTAAAGGAAACTTTCCTCATGTCAGCACGTTGTAGGTGTCGCCACCGGCGCTAACCTTGTGTGAATTCTCTGAAAAGCTAATCATTTGCATATCACGGCGTCTTCTTCCTGTCGGTTAAATGTCGCGTCTTTTGCACGTCATCTTCGTGGTTCAGCAATTTTAATGGCCAGTAGTAAGATAGGTGGTACAGAAGTCCTCATGCCACTGAATACTTGGTTTCCACACAGTAACAGTGTATGCAGTGAAAGGAGTATCAAAATTACACGAAACTTCCCAATTATTGAATTATTAATATTTTTTTCTGCTTCAGTTTGGGTTTTTCTCTGTTGGAACATAGGAAACAAAAAAAAAGAGGTATCGGAATATAGACTTATCGGGACGCCGAGGAAGGAGGGCGGAATAGATCGTTAATGAAATGTTATACACTCCCTGCCAGATTCCTTATCGGCATATCACACAGGAAATAACAGGTTCGCCAAACAGCGCATTACTGGCCCCAGATTACTGCGATCAGACGAGCTGATTTCGAGGCTCGATATTGGACTCTCTCTCTCTCTCTCTCTCTCTCTCTCTCTCTCTCTCTCTCTCTCTCTGTCTCTGGTGAAGCATTCCGGGCGTAATAAACTTCTTACGAATACCATTGGTTTCTGCAGCCGCCGATATACAGACCTGTGCAGTGCTTCAAATTGTTTGGCCCAAGTATCGAGGAATTCGATACCCGTCGTTCGCGCGAATACTCTGGAATGACGACTTTCGATACGATCGACTGCACGAGAAACGCATAGCTAGCGGAAGGGAAACGTTCGGATGGATTTCCGCACATTTCTGAATTAGTCGTTACGCCCGTATCAGATTAAATACACAGCTGCCGCCCCCCCCCCCCCTCTGACCCATGCTTCTAACACCATCCCCGCCCCCCCCCCCCCTCCCTCTCCGGCGCCGCCGAATAGTGCTAGCCTCGGTGATCCGTCAGTATTTACTGGCAGCAAAGTTAATTCTACCACTTTAACTTTCCAAAATATTTTGCACTTTGTTTGTGATTTTATATTTCCTCTTCTCGCGTATGTAAAATGTTCCAGGACTGCAATTTCATTATTCCCCTCTACCTGACTCTGTACTTACAAATGGTAGTAAACAAAACGTTCAGACAACTCATCCTAACAGCATAGATTGTTTGTAACAAAAGAAGTATTGCAATGCTTCAAATGTACTGGTGTACCTCGTAGGATGCACAAGAGAATAAAAATTCTTTCGTATCACTCTGTTCATATCGTGTCTTTTCTTCTGGTGACCTGTTCGCAGCACTTCCCATTTTTTTCAAAATTAGTATCAGACGGACGTGGCAAAGAGATGGTCACTCCTTTTTCGCGGTTAAAGGTCCAGACGAAATTCGGGAACGCTTTCTTAGCAATGAAAGCATCAACAACAGTGATTTGTCGGAATGTTTTTGTTGTGGATGAAGCGTAAAAAATTAGAAAAAAAATGGTTCAAATGGCTCTGAGCACTATGGGACTTAACATCTGAGGTCATCAGTCCCCTAGAACTTAGAACTACGTAAACCTAACTAACCTAAGGACATCACACACATCCATGCCGGAGGCAGGATTCGAACCTGCGACCATAGAGGCCACGCGGTTCCAGACTGAAGCGCCTAGAATCGCTCGGCCACAGCGGCCGGCAATAAATTAGAACCAAGGACCAAAATTATGCATCTTGCTTATAATCTATTTTAGCTTTTACGTATCCAAGTTGTAAACTCACTACTCTAATTACTAAAGTAATTGTTTTTGTTACAGGTGAGAGTATAAGACAGCAGCCAAACTGGTTGCTGGTTGCAGCTGACTACTAGGAGGACTTGAGTAAGTTGTGATCTTATTTTTTGGAGAGAGAAAAAGAAACTTCGTTCTCTCATAGTTAATCACCTGCGTACAAATGACAGCTACGCCAGTGCACTGTCCTTTTATACCTCGTGAGCGCGATACAACCGCCATCTGTATATGTGCGGCTGTTTCTGACAGTCACAATTTCATCGGCACACCTCAAAGTTTGAAGTTGAACGGAATGGACAGTGTCTTGAAAGGAGGATATAAGATGGACATCAACAAAAGCAAAACGAGGATAATGGAATGTAGTCGAATTAAGTCAAGTGATGCTGAGGGAATTAGATTAGGAAATGAGACAATTAAAATAGTAAAGTAGTTTTGCTATTTGGGGAGCAAAATAACTGATGATGGTCGAAGTAGAGAGGATATAAAATGTAGACTGGCAATGGCAAGGAAAGCGTTTCTGAATAAGAGAAATTTGTTAACATCGAGTATAGATTTAAGTGTCATGAAGTCGTTTCTGAAAGTATTTGTATGGAGTGTAGCCATGTATGGAAGTGAAACATGGACGATAAATATTTTGGACAATAAGAGAATAGAAGCTTTTGGAATGTGGTGCTACAGAAGAATGCTGAAGATTAGATGCGTACATCACGTAACTAATGAGGAGGCATTGAATAAAATTGGGTAGAAGAGGAGTTTGTGGAACAACTTGACTAGAAGAAAGGGATCTGTTGGTAGGGCACATTCTGAGGCATCAAGGGATCACAAATTTAGCATTGGAGGGCAGCGTGGTGCGTAAAAATCGTAGAGGGAGACCAAGAGACGAATACACTAAGCAGATTCAGAAGGATGTAGGTTGCAGTAAGTACTGGGAGATGAAGAAGCTTTGCACAGGATAGAGTAGCATGGAGAGCTGCATCAAACCAGTCTCAGGACTGAAGACAACAACAACAACATCCCTAAACTGTAATTTCATTTCAAAATTTTTCCTTTGGATTTGTCTTCCCTGAACCGTAATTGCTGTTCCAAATTTTTCCACAGGTTTTTTTTCTGCTTGTTCAGAGTTCAGATTTCGTATCTTGGAGGATAGGCTACAGCCCGAGCCACCTGTTTCTCAGTTACTTGCCTTTCTTTCTTGTCTTTCGACTCTTATGACTCCAGTAATGTTTCGGTGCGAGCTGTAGATAAACTTTTCGCCATTTTATCCATGATAATTCCTAATTTCCGGAGAATGTACTGATACTTTCTATAGTTACGAAATTACTACAGTTGTAGAAGCAAGATAGGAGTTCGGTTTGCTTTAAGGGAGGGAAGGAGAGCAATTGATCTCCGCTGCCCTCTGCAGTGCACACCGTTGGAAAGGATTCCTTTTTTGTGGCAGTCGACTGGAATGCGTCAGCTGCCTTTGCTTTGAAGATTTCAGGCGCCATTGGTACGGACAAGAAAAATAGACAGGAGATGTACTAAGATAGGAGTGTCTGCCCTATAAACTGTAGGCTCTGGGTGCCGCCTGAGGGAGAAGTGCATTCGAGCGGAGTCTGTAAGTTGGCCCCAGAGGAAACGGGAGGCAATTTTACTCTCGGGAGGCAGTCGTTGCAGACAAATAAGGTGGCTGCTGGACGCTGCTCGACATTGATGCCATAAGAGTTCTTCGCAGCCAGCCATTAGCGATAGAGCAGGTGTCCAATGAGAGTCCCGCCATTCGGGTAAAAGCATCTCTCTCTCTCTCTCTCTCTCTCTCTCTCTCTCTCTGTGTGTGTGTATGTGTGTGTGTGTGTGTGTGTGTGTGTGTGTGTGTGTTATACAAACACACACACACACACACACACACACACACACACACGAATAGGAGAGGAAAGCAAACACTAAGCCCTCATAGTTACGATGCACACTTGCCGTCCCCTTAGTCCTCCCCCCCCCCTCCCTCAGCGGCAATTAGCTACCACCACCCCCCAGCCCCGCTCTATGTTTTTCGACGTTTGTGGGGGTTGAAGGGACCAGACTACAAAGGCCATCGGTCCCCTTGTTCCACAGCCATAAAATCCTACAATGAATAAAAAAACAAGCAATTGAGTCGACGGGAGACGACACGGAACCAGAAAGACACAGACAAAGACCAGACAAAAGGAATTAAAAGCACACAGAGTGTGACAGTGGTTGGCCGACCAGGAAAACAAAAAAAGGAAAAGGCAACCACCAAGAAACACACTAAAAATCCCACTCCAAAACGGTAGGCCAAAGGCCACATTCAACACAAAAAAGACGCAAACCCTTAGATAGAGCGATAAAAGCCCCCTGCACAAATAAAACTCAAAACTAAGTCAGCCAGAGTGTGACAGTGGTTGGCCGAGCAGGAAAACTAAAAAAGGAAAAGGGAACCACCAAGAAACACACTAAAAATCCCAATCTAAAACGGTAGGCCAAAGGCCACATTCAACACAAAAAAAGACGCAAACCCTTAGATAGAGCGATAAAAGCCCCCTGCACAAATAAAACTCAAAACTAAGTCAGCCAGGGAGCGTATCGGGCAGCGCAAATGTCTGCCTGACCGCAGGAGGAGCACCACACACCAGTAGTCTCCTTGACGACTCGAAGTTTGTTGGGTGAAGGCAGGCTGCGCCATTCATCACCCTAGGCACCGAGTGCCTTCTGCTGCAAAACTGACCTGAGATCACACTTCGAAAGGCCAATCTCCAAGGTTGGGGCACTGACTGCCTGTTTGGCCAGCGTGTCTACCCGTTCATTCCCCGAGATGCCGACATGACCCGGAGTCCACACACAGACCACGGAGCGGCCGCAACGGGCAAGAGTATGGAGAGACTCCTGGATAGCCATCACCAGACGAGAGCGAGGGAAACAGTGGTCGATAGCTCGTAAACCGCTCAGGGAGTCACTACAGATAACGAAGGACTCACCTGAGCACAGGCGGATATACTCTAGGGCGCGAGAGATGGCTACCAGCTCGGCAGTGAAAACACTGCTGCCAGCCGACAATGAGCGTTGTTCAGAATGGTCCCCTAGAGTAAGAGCATACCCAACACGACCAGTAAACATCGAACTGTCGATATAGACCACGTCAGCATTCGTACATGAACCGTGTACACAACGGAAGTTACGTAACGATCCTTAATAAAAACGGAATCACGTCTCTAAACAGTTGATTTCAGGTCTTCATGGCTCTTTCACTTTAAAAAATTAGCGTACCACCCATTAAACATATGCATCTGTACTTACGAATACTGCTCGAGTTGCAACATGGATGGTAGTAGTTATCTTCAGTTTCAGCTGCTAATTGTTTCCAGTAGAAGCTGAAAGCCGGAAATTACGGGAAACTAAGCCTTTCAGAAAAGGATGCTGAAAATTACTGGACATTTGAAAAGGTGAGGTTCTCCACAGACTCTGGGAAGAAATAAATAGTTGGGAAACATTAACCACAAGAAACGACACTGTGTTAGAATAACACGGAAATAACTCGTGGAGCTAGAGGGGTACATAGCTACTGCATAAGGAGACATGACTGTCACTGATATTGTTTCAAGGTTAAGGGACACAAAGGCAACCAGGAAATAAATTTTCAATTACGAAATTTGCCGCCTCGAGTATGAAAAAAAAACACAACTTGATCAATTTCAGAGTGTGTGTTCCTTATTTGCTTAAAATTTTGAAGGTAGTAGCAATAATATAGAGGGAGTGAAAGGTGGGATTTACACGTTACACAGAAATCAGGCTGCAGTTGTGACAGTAGAGGGCCATGATACGGAGACAGAAATTGTGAGGGGAGGGGGGAGAGAGAGAGAGAGAGAGAGAGAGAGAGAGAGAGAGAAGATTGTAGACTGTCACCAGTGTTGTTCAGTCACTACACTGACCGAATATTAAAGAAAACAGAAGAGTGCAAACGAAAATGAATTTCAGGGTGAAGAAGTAAAAACATTGAGTTTTGCGGTTTGCCAATGACACTGTAATTCTGGCAGATTTTCCAAAGATCTTGGGATATCTATGGATAGTCTCGTGAAAAGAAATTTTAAGATGAACGTCAACAGTCGTAAAACAAGTGGTAATGGAATGTCGAATTAAATCTCGCGATGCTGGGAGAATTAGGTTAGGAAATGAGACACTAAAAGAAGTACCTGCGTCATCTACTTGGGTAGCAAAATAATTTAGAATGATCCATGTAGAGACGATATAAATACAGACTACAAGTAGTAAGAAAAGCATTTGCAATAAAAGATCGAACAAAAAGTTAAGAGTGAGTAAGTCTTTTAGGAAAGTACTTCTGTTCTGTATGACTACATACACAACGATGGAGGGAGATAGACCACAGAGTGGTGTGGTAACTGTCATTGTAGCAAAGCTGCGCAGCAGCAGAAATGTCTAGCGAACAAGTTTACGCAGAAAACGGAAGATTTGCTTAGCGCCTATTTCTACAGGCGAAACGAAGACTAATTAAAATACTGCAGCAAGAAAGCTAGTGCAGCTCTCGTAAAGTCTACTAGGAAGAGGCTCTCTGTAGTAAGGAACGATCTGTGGTGTTGGAGCTGCAAGGCATTGGAGTCGAAGCTAGACGGCATCTGCGCAGCGTCACGTGGTCAAGTGATGTGGCTTCGAGCGCAAGTGGGCTGACTCACTGCCGCTGGCGACAGGGGGCGCCCGTGGTACGCGGCTACTGGAGGCGCGGATCTGCAGGCGTGCTCCATTGGGTCTGCTGGGACGCGCATGACCGCTATCGGCGTTGGACGGAAAATTCCCTTCCCAACTGTGGTTCGCCGGTAGGGTGGTACCGATACATGATAGCATACTTCGTATAGAGCGTAGCTTTATAGGGAAGTAAGCCTTAGACAGTAAGCACTACAGTCAATTATAGAGTAGAAGCTTGAAGTACGATGCTACAAAACAATGCTAAAGATTAGGTGGGTCGACCGAAAAAACCAGTCAAGAGGTAGTGAATCGATTCTACACTATGTGATCAGAAGTATCCTTACACCTCGTCCGTTTAGTGGCTGACGCTACAGATCTTTATTTATGGAAATATACAGTACAATCAGATACACTATTGATTAATTTTTCTTTTGCTACGAGTATACAAGACAAGAGGAGAGGTTGAGTCATAGGCTGATTTACCAAAATCGTTACTACCCATTTCAAACATATGATAGGTACGATAGGCAATTACAACTCGATCATTAAAACTTTCAAGACCAGGTACACTAGAAACTCCGCTACAACCTCTTACTATGGCAACGGTGAACAATCCATTTCCATCTGAAAAAGTGTTGTTTATATCTAAACTAAAATTAAGAGAACAGCCAAGAAAAACACAAGGTCCATCGACGAGGGCGTTGGCTGCAACACTCTTCACTGGTATGCGATTTTTCTTGTCTCCTGATGTTGTTGTTAGTTCAATGTTTTCGATGGTTTTGTTGACTGTTGTACATCACCAGTTAGAGTTACATTTTCAGCAAGTACACCAAGTACTTTCATCCATACATGTATTTTTTCATCATTACTCACTTTACGACAAGAGCGAGTACACAAAGTAAAAGGCATATTACTATATACATAACTAGGTCTAGACTGGGACTTAACATCTATTCCACGATGCCAGGTCTTGTAAGCGATGACGTCTCGATCGGCGAAAGATTCGAGTCCAGGTAGAGAGGCATTCTCACATCGAACAATAGCAAGGGTGAACCATCCACTTCCAGTATTCCCTGTGCCAGCATCGAGAGTAACATTAACTCGACATCCACGGAAAAATATGGGTCCATTCAATATAACACTTCCCGCTGGCGCGCCGCCAACGCCAAGCGATAAGAGTGTTTACATAATAAAACTGTTGCATCCTTGAGCCTCCGGTTCTAGATGTACCCTTGTCCGGTTATTGGCTGACGCTATAGATCTTTATTTATGGAAATATACAGTACAATCAGCTACAAATTTTACATATTCACATACACCTTTACCTTTAACCCAAATAAATACAGACTCATTATGATTAATTTTTCTTTTGCTACGAGTATACAATACAAAAGGATATGTTGAGTCACAAGCAGATTTACCGAAGTCTTTATTACCAATTTCAAACATATGATAGGTACGCCGTACCCGCTATTTTCAAGTTCGTGGCGCCCTCCATTGGTGGTACTGAAATTCAGTATGGTGTTGGCCCACCCTTAGCTTTGATGACAGCTTCGCCGCGCGACGTTTGCCGACCGGTCTAGGGCGTTGCAGTCATCTACTGTGCGGCAGGTCCCGGCGGAGGTTCTCGTCATCCGTCGGGCATGTGTGTGTGTGTGTGTGTGTGTGTGTGTGTGTGTGTGTGTGTGTGTGTGTGTGTCTTTGTCCTTAGGATAATTTAGGTTAAGTGGTGTGTAAGCTTAGGGACTGATGACCTTAGCAGTTAAGCCCCATAAGATTTCACACACATTTGATTTTTTAATCTTAATCACATTAAAACATAGAATTACGATTTCCTGATAACAGGTTTCGGTTGACTGACAACCGTCTTCAGAACAAGAGTGCAATGCTGGCCACAACACCATCGTTAACACTACCGCTGCTCGTCGTAACCCCGCCGTGTGATTTACGAGAGTTAAGCCCGGTGACACAACCGACGGAGTCGGGAAACATTAGGAAGGTGGTCTGGCTACGTCACAGACCTTCGGACTCCAGGGCGACGGGAGACGGCGGCCCGTAAAGAACTTCCGCGCGAATCTCCGTCACGGCGGCGGACCTTTTGGTCAACCGAGCAGAAACCAGATTCGCGATAAAGGCGGCTCGGCCCGGCCTAATGGGTTTCCGCATTAACTCTTTAACAAGTTCTCCTTGTCCTCTGCCGGTGCTTCCGGAGGGCTCGGCGCAGGTCGATAGACGCGGTATTCTGGAGCCCGCGACATGCCAGGTGGCGCGGTGCCTAACACACCGTACTCGACTTCGGGAAGAATAGTCCGCCTCCTACTGCTCACATTTAAGTTTTCCACTGTTTCCTCAAAGTGATTCAATATCGATGTCGGTATGGCTCCTTTGGAAAAGAACACATTCATTTAACTTTATTTCACCGATGTCGAGCTTGTGTTACGGGTTTACAGATTTCATCACGGATGGGACGTTAATGAAATTGGCTGTTAATAAATGAAAAGCCGCTCCAGTTGTTTAATTAGAACTTTATTATTTGACTTCTTAAGTAATAGAACCCAGTACGTTGTCCTCGATGGTGAGTGTTCATCGGAGGTGAGGGTATCATCTGGAGTGCCCCAGAGAAGTGTGGTAGGTCCGCTGTTGTTTTCTATCCACATAAATGATCTTTTGGATAGGGTGGATAGCAATGTGCGGCTGTTCGCTGATGATGCTGTGGTGTACGGGAAGGTGTCGTCGTGTGACTGTAGGAGGATACAAGATGACTTGGACAGGATTTGTGATTGGTGTACAGAATGGCAGCTAACTCCAAAAATAGATAAATGTAAATGGCAGTTGTGGGGAAGGCGGATAGTCGTCTTCGGTTCATTGGTAGAATTTTGGGAAGATTTGGTTCATCTGTAAAGGAGACCGCTTATAAAACACTAATACTACCTATTCTTGAGTACTGCTCGAGCGTTTGGGACCCCTATCAGGTCGGATTGAGGGAGCACATAGAAGCAGTTCAGAGGCGGGCTGCTAGATTTGTTACTGGTAGGTTTGAACATGACGCGAGTGTTACGGAAATGCTTCAGGAACTCGGGTGGGAGTGTCTAGAGGAAAGGAGGCGTTCATTTCGTGAATCGCTACTGAGGAAATTTAGAGAACCAGAATTTGAGACTGACTGCAGTACAATTTTACTGTCTCCAGCTTACATTTCGCAGAAAGACCACAAAGATAAATGGTTCAAAAGGCTCTGAGCACTATGGGACTTAACATCTATGGTCATCAGTCCCCTAGAATTTAGAACTACTTAAACCTAACTAACCTAAGGACATCACACACATCCATGCCCGAGGCAGGATTCGAACCTGCGACCGTAGCAGTCGCGCGGCACAAAGATAAGATAAGAGGCTCGTACAGAGGCATATAAGCAGTCATTTTTCCCTCGTTCTGTTTGGGAGTGGAACAGGGAGAGAAGATGCTAGTTGTGGTACGAGGTACCCTCCGCCACGCACCGTATGGTGGATTGCGGGGTATGTATGATGCAGATGTAGATGTATTAAGTCCACACGATCCATTTCGGCATTTGTATTTCGTAATTATCAGTGTTGTCTGAAATTAACAATTGTTAACACATAACAATAAGGCTATATAGATCTTTTTTTTATACAGGATGTTGTAGCTGCCCCTATCAGCTGGTTTTACGCAACCCGCACTACGCCACATGTTCCCTCTGAGACCTTTGAGCGACAGTTAGCAATCGGACTCATACTGTAAAAAATACAAATGAGTATTGGTCATCAGTTAAAAGATATTATTGGACCAAGACGTACCTTTCTTTGTGTAATAAGCGGTGTATTCATACAGCTTTTGGATGTCTCTGTAAGTTTATTTCGTTCGCAGTACTTAATCTTTCGTAAATGGTTCAGAAACGTTGCCTTTAAAAGTGTGTTTCACCGTCGAAAACAATGAAATTAACAGCAGATATCAAAATGGGATTGTGGAAGTAACACCTTTCCTGTATATAACTTCTGAACCCTTTACGAAACATTAAGTACTATAAACGGAATAAAGTTAGTGAGAATCCAAAAATTGTATGACTACACCGTTATTTACGTAAAGAAAGACTGGAGACACCTGAATAATAAGGGCAGAAGTGATGTGCATCTTGTTGCAAAAATATTGTGTGACTCACGACCAATCCTCCTCACTTGGGTTTTTTACGGCATGATTCCCTTTCCTAACAGTATCTCAAAGCTCTGAGAGAGAACTTACATCGATTATGTGGCTGTAGCGTGTCTGGGTACTGTTCCTGATACAAAGGTAGTGCAGGGTGCATAAAACGAATCGGTAGGGACAACTGAATCACGCTGTATAATGAGAGTTGCGACAATGCTTATGTATGTACAGTACAAGTGCAGAAGGAATATGCAATTTACGGTATGCTGTAGCGAAGCAACGTCAAACGATAAAAACGGAAGTAGTCAAGTGGATTTAAAAATAGTTTCGCGTCCAGTGACGTCATGAGAAAAATGGGCACATTGTAGTTATAGAAACTGTACAATCCGATGTTTAGCGTAAAGGAGTTATATTATAACGTGTTTAGGAATTGCAATAGTATATTTTTCAAACAAAATTCTGAAACTAATTATTTGTACTAAATAAAAGTGTAAAATAGTTGCATGAACAGGTGTCCATGTCGAGCGAAAAAGCAACGACATCTAACGACTAAAAGTTGAGCCAGTGAGAACCGTTGAGAGCCTTAGCATAGCTCTGACGCGTCGTCGATTGTTTCCGAAAGTATGTGTGCAAACAGCTGCGGAGTTGAATATCTTTAAAGGAAGTTGTCAATAACTGGACAGCAGATATCCAAGAAATTGGTGCTCCTTAATGTACATTGCTTGTTAAGCGTCCTTTAGTTGGCTCCTTTCAAATGAGTGTAAATTTACGGCGATTTATGAGGAGAAAGAAATTTACGCTCACCTGAAGGTACCCAAGAAAAAGACGGATAATGAACAATTCATATTAAGGAGCTTCTGGGATCTCGGCCGCACAGTTAGTGACAACTTCCTCTCAGTATATTCCGCAACTTCGCAATCTAGCTAATTACAAACATACTTTTGTAAGCAATCGATGATGCATCAGAGCTATACAAGGACCTTCATCAGTTGCAGGAGGACCAATTATTATTCGTCTGAAGTTGTATCTTTACGCTCGACTTAGACGCTTCGTTCATTGCAACTACTTTCCACTTTTGTCAAATTCAAATAATTACTTTCAGCATTTTATTTGAAAAATATGCAGTCGTAATTCTGAAACGTGTCAGATTTTAATTCTTCTAAGCTGAAGTGTGTTAACATTTTTAATACACTCCTGGAAATTGAAATAAGAACACCGTGAATTCATTGTCCCAGGAAGGGGAAACTTTATTGACACATTCCTGGGGTCAGATACATCACATGATCACACTGACAGAACCACAGGCACATACACACAGGCAACAGAGCATGCACAATGTCGGCACTAGTACAGTGTATATCTACCTTTCGCAGCAATGCAGGCTGCTATTCTCCCATGGGGACGATCGTAGAGATGCTGGATGTAGTCCTGTGGAACGGCTTGCCATGCCATTTCCACCTGGCGCCTCAGTTGGACCAGCGTTCGTGCTGGACGTGCAGACCGCGTGAGACGACGCTTCATCCAGTCCCAAACATGCTCAATGGGGGACAGATCCGGAGATCTTGCTGGCCAGGGTAGTTGACTTACACCTTCTAGAGCACGTTGGGTGGCACGGGATACATGCGGACGTGCATTCTCCTGTTGGAACTGCAAGTTCCCTTGCCGGTCTAGGAATGGTAGAACGATGGGTTCGATGACGGTTTGGATGTACCGTGCACTATTCAGTGTCCCCTCGACGATCACCAGTGGTGTACGGCCAGTGGAGGAGATCGCTCCCCACACCATGATGCCGGGTGTTGGCCCTGTGTGCCTCGGTCGTATGCAGTCCTGATTGTGGCGCTCACCTGCACGGCGCCAAACACGCATACGACCATCACTGGCACCAAGGCAGAAGCGACTCTCATCGCTGAAGACGACACGTCTCCATTCGTCCCTCCATTCACGCCTGTCGCGACACCACTGGAGGCGGGCTGCACGATGTTGGGGCGTGAGCGGAAGACGGCCTAACGGAGTGCGGGACCGTAGCCCAGCTTCATGGAGACGGTTGCGAATGGTCCTCGCCGATACCCCAGGAGCAACAGTGTCCCTAATTTGCTGGGAAGTGGCGGTGCGGTCCCCTATGGCACTGCGTAGGATCCTACGGTCTTGGCGTGCATCCGTGCGTCGCTGCGGTCCGGTCCCAGGTCGACGGGCACGTGCACCTTCCGCCGACCACTGGCGACAACATCGATGTACTGTGGAGACCTCACGCCCCACGTGTTGAGCAATTCGGCGGTACGTCCACCCGGCCTCCCGCATGCCCACTATACGCCCTCGCTCAAAGTCCGTCAACTGCACATACGGTTCACGTCCACGCTGTCGCAGCATGCTACCAGTGTTAAAGACTGCGATGGAGCTCCGTATGCCACGGCAAACTGGCTGACACTGACGGCGGCGGTGCACAAATGCTGCGCAGCTAGCGCCATTCGACGGCCAACACCGTGGTTCCTGGTGTGTCCGCTGTGCCGTGCGTGTGATCATTGCTTGTACGGCCCTCTCGCAGTGTCCGGAGCAAGTATGGTGGGTCTGACACACCGGTGTCAATGTGTTCTTTTTTCCATTTCCAGGAGTGTATATCGGATTGCATAGTTTTAAAAAAATTTTATCATGACGTCATATAGCGTGAAACTTTTTTTGTAAATCTACTTGACTTTTATTGTTTTATCGTTTACTATTAGTAATTTACTTGAGAAACATGCAATGTAATTTAGAAAATGTTACACAACTGTTTGTAAGCTAAGCCGTGTTAAGTTTTAAAGTATCCAATTGTAAAGTTTTATTATTACGTCACTCCTATTTCTCTCATGACGTTTCTTGTACAATTGGGTCAGCAGCATGAAACGCGCCGTAAGATGTCATTTTAAATTGAATCCTCCAAGTTATCTACTAATAATTCAGTTACATTTCGTAGACTAGGTCTATTACAACAGTATTGCCATCGTCAAGGACATCTGCGATTATTACAGTTGATAAATATCATTTACTCTTGCGTTATTTGTACATGGAGTTAACTATACATGTATACTTACGTCTTGCTGGCGAGACGTACTTATTACACCATTGGCGAATCCTTATGTCAATTGTCCGCCGGCCGCGGTGGTCTAGCGGTTCTGGCGCTGCAGTCCGGAACCGCGGGACTGCTACTGTCGCAGGTTCGAATCCTGCCTCGGGCATGGGTGTGTGTGATGTCCTTAGGTTAGTTAGGTTTAAGTAGTTCTAAGTTCTAGGGGACTTATGACCTAAGATGTTGAGTCCCATAGTGCTCAGAGCCATTTTTGTCAATTGTCCCAGTTTTATGATGATAAAATGAAGTCATCTAATTTGACAGCTAGATGTCAGTTCTCAATGCTGCTGCGTATTTACAAGGTGGTTATAGCTTGTCAACGGTATTGTTTGAGCTACAGATAATTTAGTTATTTGTGTAATATTTGGTTGTTTATTTTTTCCCGTTGCCATGTTCCAGAATGTCAATAAAAATTTCTGGGTAATATTTGTGTTAGAAGTCATTCTATTCGTTTAATATGTCGGGGGTATAATTTTTCATGTTTGCGTAAAGTTCCAATACTTACAGTGTGTACACGCCCCAAGTCTTTTTGGTGTTATGTGTAAGATTTGAAGTGCAATTTCGTATTTGTCGACTTTATAGTTTTGATTTTTTAAATTCATGGTGAGGCTCGATTGATTGGTATCACTATCCCTAGCATGTTCTCTAAATCTGATGTTAAGATTTCTCCCTATTTGTCCAGTATAAAATTTGTCACATGTAATTTTGTATACGATTGAATTATCGTATGGTACTTTGGTTCTTCCTGATTGGAGTTTCGTGTTTAGGTTGTTGCTAGCTCTGGATGTTAGTTTCTAGTATACTGATGATCATATTGGCAGTTTTCCCATGTAGGCGGCTGGTTTTTTGTTTCGTTCTTTGTTTGTTTTCTGTTTGATAGGTCGCTTTAGGGATTCTGTTTTTTCTGTATATAACTTTTGTTCTGTGTGTTGGTTGAAATTATTTTTGTGGGCTATGTATTGGACAGGAGTAAAGTTATTTCTTTCTGTGTTTGTGGTTGCTCTAGTGGTAGATTTGCATTGCTATTAATCTCTGGGAGAAAATAGGCTTGTTTTTGGGAGGGCGCTTGCCCATGAAAGGCGAATTCGCCAGGTTCAAGTTCTGTTAGATAGAGTTTTAATCTTCTAGGAAGATTCATTTGAAGATATTTCTTTACCTCTTGATTAAATGATTCTACAGCCAAACAAGTTGCGTATATGGCACGCTGAAGGCAGCTGTTGATAGGACTGCCAACATGAACGCACTGCCCTATTCTCCCACTAAGACTGCTGCTTCGTGGCGTGCGCTGCTTCACTGCTGTAGAGTGCGTATCCACATGTATTGTATTGTATTGTATGTTAACCGGGGACCTAGAAACGACGGAGAGGCACCGTCCCCGCCGCAGCCGCAGTGGTCCACAACCCCACGACTACTACCGAAGTCCACTTCACCTCTCCGCCGCCCCCACACCGAAGCCAGGGTTATTGTGCGGTTCGGTCCCCGGTGTACTCCCCCCCCCCCCCCCCCTCCCCAGGGAACGTCTCACACCAGACGAGTGTAACCCCTATGTTTGCGTCGTAGAGTAAAGGTGGTGTACGCGTACACGGAGAGCTTGTATGCGCAGCAATCGCCTACATAGTTAAACTGAGGCAGATTAAGGGGAACCAGTCCGCAGTCGCCGAGGCAAATGGAAAACCGCCTAAAAACCATCCGCAGACTGGCCGGTTCACCGGACATCGACACAAATCCGCCGGGCGCGTATCCGATTTATTTCACAAATCATGAACTGCTGTAACGCTGCGAGAAGATGAAGCTATGAGCTCGCGATGATAAATCGCTGTTGGTTAGCAAACCTAATATATTTAATATTGGTTTGTAAATGGCAGGTACGCACCTGTTCTGTGAAGAAACGCCACAGAATTATGGGGAAAGGCAACTCCACTTACACGTTGATGGAACAGCGCTTCAGCCCTACTGAGTCAGCTCGCCAGAAGCGGCACTGCCGGAGCTCAGTCGCCCTTGTGTTGGCAGCCTTGTTGGTGAACAACGGGCGAGATGCGGCCAAGCCGTCAGGGGGAAGTCCCGCGTTGAACTGCGGCGACGTCGGCGCCGGAAACGAAACGAGCGCCCGTGACGATGTTAACTGCCACAAGCCGAGGGCGGCAGTCAAGTTTGTTTGGCCCTCTGCGTCTGTCTGTCTGTTCGGAAGGGCGCGGCCCGCCGTAGGAAGTTTGCAAGCCGTGTTGGGCCTCTCGCTGCCTACTGCCCCCGAGTCAGTGTGGGGGCAGGCGGCCAGCGTTACGGCCTGGCGTCCGTTGTTGGTGTACAGGATCTGCCAGCGAAGCGGCGAGTCCTGCACGCTGGCTGAGCGAGTTTGACAAACCGGACTAAAGCGTGTGTATAATGAAACCAGAGCTACAATAGAACTGTTAAAACTTCCGAGCCGAGAGACACCTGCCGTTATACCTCCATGTCTCCCGCTGTCTGAGACGAAACCTTATGGAGTAGTTTTATATATTGGTCAAGGCCTCTCAGCCCGAAAGTTATAACTTAACCTGACACTGCCCGCTAACGCCTACGTCAAGAGTTGTTTTGTGAGGGTCAAAGGGCGTAGAGAGAGGAGGAATGGGGTAGTAACGCCACGAGATCGTCCTGCAGTTCCTAACGTAGCGCTCCGTCACATGACAAGGGTAAGGCACCCGGGATGTGTGGCCTGGGAGTCGTTTGTCTGCAGGTGGAAAAACAAAATAAAAGGGAGAGAGAACGGACGGAGTAGTAGAGTGAAGGAAAAGAGGAGGAGGGAAAGCATTGGAGGGCACTACAATGAATAGTGTGTGGACATGTATGAGAAGAAATCATCAAGAGATTCGTGGTTGTTTTTGGTACACAGTTTCGTAAGACGTAACTTAATCTGATATAGGGACATTTGTCTCTTGTCGTTGGTCACTAGATGTAACTCTCGTTATTTTGCGAAGTGAGCCAAGAGTATATTCTGGGTTTGTTTTATTTTCTTCATAACTCGATCAACAGCTACCAAATACTGGAGACCAACCAGTGACTGATCAGGTAGCAGTTTATACTGTTCTCTCTCTCTCTCTCTCTCTCTCTCTCTCTCTCTCTCTCTCTCTCTCTCTCTCTTCACACACACACACACACACACACACTTCACCTACACACGGAGGTCCAATGTGAGCTGTAATTGTTATATGGCAGTGAAACGTAGTAGATATTCTAATGCGTTAATGCGGAACAGATGTACGCTGGAAAAAATTAGTTCCAGTTTTGGATACCACGTGCAGATCTGGCTCTGTGAATGAATGGAGGTTGTATAGAAAGGTTGCCATATGTAATGGCTTAGGTACGGTCATCAGCAGAAGAGGTCAAACAAGCGAGAGAGGCATAGTGTTGATTTCATTATTGTTAACCAAGATTAGATGGGTAGATCACATAACTAAACAGGAGGTATTGAATAGAATTGGGGAGAAGAGGATTTTGTGGCACAACTTGACTACAAGAAGGGACCGGTTGGTAGGACACGTTCTGAGGTATCAGTGGTTCACCAATTAAGTATTGGAGGCAAGCGTCGAGGGTAAAAATCGTAGAGGGAGACCAAGAGAAGACTACACCAAGCAGATTCAGAAGGATGTAGGTTGCAGTAGGTACTGGGAGATGAAGCAGCTTGCACAGGATAGAGTAGCATGGAGAGCTGCATCAAACCAGTCTCAGGACTGAAGACAACAACAACAACAACAACAACAACCACCATCGCACACACGGGTCGTTCAATATGAACACCGGAGATGCTGAAGAAACTCTGCCTCCGTAAAACGACGTGATCTATAGCTGCTCGCAGCAGATCCGGTGGAGACTGAGCTAACTTGAGTAAGTGTTCTTGTTTTTTCTGCCTGCAGATCAGATAGAGAATGAACGTATCCCTAATAAGCATTTTCTTCAGATGTCCCCAGAGCCAAAAGTCAAATTGTTCAGATCGGATGATCTTGCAGGCTATGCACCTGGAAAACCTCTAGAGATAATGAGTTCGTGGAAGGCTGCATTAAGCAGATCTATCACTGGACGAGCGACATGTTGTCACACCTCGCACGAAAACATTGATTTCCACACAGGTGTTCTCTTCCAAAGTACGAATCACGTGCTGTACAGGGAGGCCTCGATGACGTGAGAACAGCTGACAGGTCCTCTGGGTACATTCTCTTCACAGAAGAACGGATCGGGAGTGAAGGTGCTTGTGAATCCACACCACACAGTCACATACTGCGAGTGCACAATACGAGTGCACAATATGCAGTTCAGCAGTACCCCTAATACGGTAGTTCAGTGTATTCACTGTGCCCTATAGTGTAAAACTTGCCTCGTTACTCCATAGAATAATACCGGGGCACATGTCATCAACATCGACCCATGCCAGAAACCGGGAGAGCTAATTCAGTACGTTGCTGCGGATCATGACGTTTCAGTTGCTGCACCATCTGAATCTTGTGCGGGCACTAGTGTAAAATAAATCACAAAACTGATGACTCCGTTGATCATGGGACGGACAATACTCGTGACACAGTACGAGCATTGGCACTCTCGGGAGTGCTTGCTGCATGCTCTTCTCTGTCGTTTCTGGCCGCGCGGGTTTAGCCGAGCGGTCTAGGGCGCTGCAAAAAAAAAATGGTTCAAATGGCTCTGAGCACTATGGGACTTAACTTCTGAGGTCATCAGTCCCCTAGAACTTAGAACTACTTAAACCCAACTAACCTACCGACATCACACACAACCATGCCCGAGGCAGGATTCGAACCTGCGACCGTAGCGATCGTGCGGTTCCAAACTGTAGCGCCTAGAACCGCTCGGCCACCACGGCCGGATAGGGCGCTGCAGTCATGCACTGTACGGCTGGTCGCGGCGGAGGTGCGAATCCTCCCTCGGGCATGGGTGTGTGTGTTTCTCCTTAGGATAATTTAGGTTTAGTAGTGTGTAAGCTTAGGGACTAATGACCTTAGCAGTTGTCCCATAAGCTTTCACACACATTTCTTTTTTTTTTTTTGCGGTTTCGGCAGATATTTGAAATTTCGTTTTTGCAGTGTACAGCTGGAGTCGTTTCAAACAATATCTACTCATTACGGCTCGCATGCGACTCCAGACGTCGACGGAAGTTATCGGTTTCTTTCCCATTTTAAACAAAATTATTTTTAAAGCAGATT
This sequence comes from Schistocerca serialis cubense, assembly GCF_023864345.2. Lineage (NCBI taxonomy): Eukaryota > Metazoa > Arthropoda > Insecta > Orthoptera > Acrididae > Schistocerca > Schistocerca serialis. The sequence goes on from NC_064646.1 coordinate 8,326,339, forward strand.
TCTACGTGCCCATTCGATAGAGCGGCCCCAGATTAGTGTGATACTTGTTTTAAGAATGTGCATTAACAAGGGCAGTGAAACACGAAGAATAACCATATTCCAGCAGAGACAGTACTGCTCTGACCCGCACTGACAGCTACCACCATGCAGTAGGAGCGCTGCTCAATCGCTGTTGTAGTACTCTCTATTCTTCATGTTTTACTGTCCTTCTTAATACATATCATACTGACAGCACGAATATCCCACTAGACTAATTTGGGACCACTCTATCGAATAGGCAAGTAGAATTCCGCTGCAAACCAAATTTTGTTTGTAACAAGAAACAAACCGACGCTTCGACATTGGACGTTGCATGAAAGACATGATGAGCTGCATTTCTTTGGGCTGACTCCAACCACCCACTGAACTAATGAACTTAAAATATTTCCCGTAACACCAGAAAAAGTGCGCCGGAGGACTCTGTGTGTGTGTGAGGGGGGGGGGGGGGGGGGGGGAGGCTGTACGTAACTCTGTTGTTACATGTTGTTGTACATAGAGCGAAGTTCAGAATACGATCTTAAAAGGTGTCACTATAGAGCGGATCCTTTCGTAAAACGGGGGAATATCGCCACTTTTTACTTGTAGCCTTACACTACTGGCCATTAAAATTGCTACACCACGAAGATGACGCGCTACAGACGCGAAATTTAACGGGCAGGAATAAGATGCTGTGATTTGCAAATGATCAGCTTTTCGGAGCATTCACACAAGGCTGGCGCCGGTGGCGACACCTACAACGTGCTGACATGACGAAAGTTTCCATCCGATTTCTCATACACAAACAGCAGTTGACCGGCGTTGCCTGGTGAAACGTTGTTGTGATGCCTCGTTTGAGGAGGAGAAATGCGTACCATCACGTTTCCGACTTTGATAAAAGGTCGGATTGTAGCCTATTGCGATTGCGGTTTATCGTATCGCGACATTGCTGCTCGCGTTGGTCGAGATCCAATGACTGTTAGCAGAATATGGAATCGGTGGGTTCAGGAGGGTAATACGGAACGCCTTGCTGGATCCCCAACGTCCTCCTATCACTAGCAGTCGAGATGACAGGCATCTTATCAGCATGGCTGTAACGGATCTTGCAGCTACGTCTCGATCCCTGAGTCAACAGATGGAAATGTTTGCAAGACAACAACCATCTGCACGAACAGTTCGACGACGTTTGCAGCAACATGGATTATCAGCTCTGAGACCATGGCTGCGTACACCCTTGACGCTGCATCGCAGACAAAAGCGCCTGCGATGGTGTACTCAACGACGAACCTGGGAGCACGAATGGCAAAATGCCATTTTTTCAGATGAATCCAGATTCTGTTTGCCCGCATCTCGTGGTCGTGCGGTAGCGTTCTCGCTTCCCACGCCCGGGTTCCCGGGTTCGATTCCCGGCGGGGTCAGGGATTTTCTCTGCCTCGTGATGGCTGGGTGTTGTGTGCTGTCCTTAGGTTAGTTAGGTTTAAGTAGTTCTAAGTTCTAGGGGACTTATGACCACAGCAGTTCCATAGTGCTCAGAGCCATTTGAACCAGATTCTGTTTACAGCATCATCATGGTCACATCCGTGTTTGGCGACATCGCAATGAACGCACATTGGAAGCCTGTATTCGTCATCGCCATAGTGGCCTACCACCCGGCGTGAAGGTAAGGGGTGCCATTGGTTACACGTCTCTGTCACCTCTTGTTCGCATTGACGGCACTTTGAACAGTGGACGTTACATTTCAGATGTGTTACGACCCGTGGCTCTACCCTTCATTCCATCCATTCGAATTCCTACATTTCAGCAGGATAATGCACGACCGCATGTTGCAGGTCCTGTACGGGCCTTTCTGGATACAGAAAATGTTCGACTGCTGCCCTGATCAGCACATTCTCCAGATCTCTCACCAATTGAAAACGTCTGGTCAATGGTGGCCGAGCAACTGGCTCGTCACAATACGCCAGTCACTACTCTTGATGAACTATGGTATGGTGTTGAAGCTGCATGGGCAGCTGTACCTGTACACGCCACCCATGCTCTGCTTGACTCAATGCCGTTATTACGGCCAGAGGCGTTTGTTCTGGGTACGGATTTCTCAGTATATATGCACCCAAGCCGGACGGAGTGGCTGAGCGGTTCTAGGCGCTGCAGTCTGGAACTGCGCGACCGCTACGGTTCGAATCCTGCCTCGGGCATGGATGTGTGTGATGTCCTTAGGTTAGTTAGGTTTAAGTAGTTCTAAGTTCTAGGGGACTGATGGCCTAAGAAGTTGTCCCACAGTGCTCAGAGCCATTTGAACCATTATTTTTTTTATCTTGGCAGTTGTTAACTTCGTCTTGTCAGTACTACTTTACAATAGCAAGACTGTGTAGTATTCAACTTCCGTACTAAGTCAAGAGTAGCCTTAGTTAAAGACTGTATCGGGTGCTTTTGATTGACATACTATTTTCCTGCCTGCCCCTGGGCGTAGCTGAGGGTTCGAAATGTATGCTGGGCATGTCGACTGTTGAGACATCGGAATTTTGGTTTAGGGCCCATATTTCAAGCGGGCCTGGGCGGTGTAATATTGACATAACTGTGGCGCCTTGATTTTTAAAGTATGCAGTCCGCAACAGTAGACTCGTACTCCTGCGTTTCTGATTTCCACTGCCCAGTGCTGAAACGCGCAGCCGCTGCGAAGCTGTGAATGGACCTGCCGCTGACCCAACACCGCGACAAACTCGCACCCTTTCGCGAGACTCCCGAGTGCCAAACCCCCGTATGCGTGACGTCTGTGCAGGTGGCAAGAGAAGAGTGCCACGAAATTAAATTTCACGACACGAGAGAAACTGACCTAATAACGGTGTTTAGCTGTTAATTTCCGTACATGATTTAACCGGTATGACCAGAAAGAAAACTGAAGTCAGGTACACGATTAAACTGAACCTACTCAGTGGAGCCATATATAAGACATACATACAAAATTCTTATGCGTGTCTCACCATATCGTAAGGTAAATGAGAATTTTGGTGTTTGGACTAGTATTGCAGACACCATGATGATTTTTTTCGTTCAGCGCATTTAACGTGATGTTTCATGGTGCCGATAACTGTGTTAACTGGAAAAAAATTATGGTACCAGTTGGAGTCAATCTTTTTAACACTATGACTCATCTTTGTTTCCAACTGTGTTGAAAGCTGATTCGCTACTACCCAGCTTGCCCTCTATTCTTTTAAAACGTGACGAAGTCAGGTTCGTAGAAGGACTTTACTGAATGTATGAAAGTAGTTCAGTTTGCAATAAAACGTACTAAATGTGCTTTCCGAGTAAAAATTCGCTCAGGACGAAGGCACCTTAAAGCAACAACAGTGAAACATTTATTAAAGATTGTCAGGAGAAAAGGGATCTGATATAAACATCCGCTGACTATTGTGAAGAGACCTGCCATAACCACACGCCAACTTGGCCAAACAGAATACCATCGCTCAGGGTCATTGTTACGGTTTTTATGAAATACGTGACTTGAGCACTGCCCTCTCACTCTGTTCAGACGAAGACGCAAGAAGTGAATGATAGATGGCGCGAAGGATCCAGGAGTAGCGAAAGAAAACGGCACAGGGCGGGAAACAGGTGGGGAAAGAAATAAACGCGAACGCCCTTGATGTGAGTACTTTCTTTCTCTTTGGGCCGGGCGCAGGGAGCGGTTGCTTGCCGACTTGTGGTTGCGCCGCTTTAACGCCACATTTCTCTCGCTTTGCTCTCTGCCTGTCAAAGCAGGCGACTAATAGTTCGCCAGCGAGCGACTTTTCAAACACGTCACTGTGAAACAGGGTATGTGCCAAGGTTAAAAAATTGCACTGAAAAAGGCAAACGACGCGCCTTCCACCTCCTATTCATCTTTGTACATTTTCCACCGTCTCTCTCTCTCTCTCTCTCTCTCTCTCTCTCTCTCTCTCTCTCTCTCTCACACACACACACACACACACACACACACACACACACACACACAAAATGCATTTTGAAAATAACGACAGTGAACTCTTCTCTATGGCTGAACTGAGCAACTGCACCCATCTTAAGATCTGAAGATGGCCGGTGACACCGAAACCCGTAATTAATAAGCTATTTGTGATTCTACCGGAGTCTTCAAATATGGGTATGAATTCAGCATGCCTTTTCCAATATGTTATACTTCGGTCTTATATTTTTTTTTTACATGAAATAACGTAGCTTTTCTGGCTTATTATTTTCTTATCAAACGATACTCACATATGTTGGCTGGCAGCGTTAGAGAAGCGTTTGCGCCCAGATCTAGGAGATACTCACCATAGATCGAAATCAATTAATTACCAGCTGTTGTGCGTAATTGGATGACTGTGAATTTTGCTGCAATTATGTCGCAAGTCGGGAAAGTAGACTACACTCCCTGACAAAATAAAACAAAATAAAATAAAATTAAATAAAATAAAAATAAAAATAAAAATAAAAAATAATAAAAAAAAGAGTGAAGCACGCGGAAGACGTGGTCGGATATCAAAACTTCGTACACGTACACACCATCACCATGTATTTCCGCAGATTTTAGTGATTCTACACTCCTGGAAATTGAAATAAGAACACCGTGAATTCATTGTCCCAGGAAGGGGAAACTTTATTGACACATTCCTGGGGTCAGATACATCACATGATCACACTGACAGAACCACAGGCACATAGACACAGGCAACAGAGCATGCACAATGTCGGCACTAGTACAGTGTATATCCACCTTTCGTAGCAATGCAGGCTGCTATTCTCCCATGGAGACGATCGTAGAGATGCTGGATGTAGTCCTGTGGAACGGCTTGCCATGCCATTTCCACCTGGCGCCTCAGTTGGACCAGCGTTAGTGCTGGACGTGCAGACCGCGTGAGACGACGCTTCTTCCAGTCCCAAACATGCTCAATGGGGGACAGATCCGGAGATCTTGCTGGCCAGGGTAGTTGACTTACACCTTCTAGAGCACGTTGGGTGGCACGGGATACATGCGGACGTGCATTGTCCTGTTGGAACGGCAAGTTCCCTTGCCGCTCTAGGAATGGTAGAACGATGGGTTCGATGACGGTTTGGATGTACCGTGCACTATTCAGTGTCCCCTCGACGATCACCAGTGGTGTACGGCCAGTGTAGGAGATCGCTCCCCACACCATGATGCCGGGTGTTGGCCCTGTGTGCCTCGGTCGTATGCAGTCCTGATTGTGGCGCTCACCTGCACGGCGCCAAACACGCATACGACCATCATTGGCACCAAGGCAGAAGCGATTCTCATCGCTGAAGACGACACGTCTCCATTCGTCCCTCCATTCACGCCTGTCGCGACACCACTGGAGGCGGGCTGCACGATGTTGGGGCGTGAGCGGAAGACGGCCTAACGGTGTGCGGGACCGTAGCCCAGCTTCATGGAGACGGTTGCGAATGGTCCTCGCCGATACCCCAGGAGCAACAGTGTCCCTAATTTGCTGGGAAGTGGCGGTGCGGTCCCCTACGGCACTGCGTAGGATCCTACGGTCTCGGCGTGCATCCGTGCGTCGCTGCGGTCCGGTCCCAGGTCGACGGGCACGTGCACCTTCCGCCGACCACTGGCGACAACATCGATGTACTGTGGAGACCTCACGCCCCACGTGTTGAGCAATTCGGCGGTACGTCCACCCGGCCTCCCGCATGCCCACTATACGCCCTCGCTCAAAGTCCGTCAACTGCACATACGGTTCACGTCCACGCTGTCGCGGCATGCTACCAGTGTTAAAGACTGCGATGGAGCTCCGTATGCCACGGCAAACTGGCTGACACTGACGGCGGCGGTGCACAAATGCTGCGCAGCTAGCGCCATTCGACGGCCAACACCGCGGTTCCTGGTGTGTCCGCTGTGCCGTGCGTGTGATCATTGCTTGTACAGCCCTCTCGCAGTGTCCGGAGCAAGTATGGTGGGTCTGACACACCGGTGTCAATGTGTTCTTTTTTCCATTTCCAGGAGTGTATAATGATTCCTGTTGTCTTCTATTTTTATCCATAGTTTGACAATGACCAGAGTGCAATCCTTCTAAGTCATTCTGCACGCGGGAAAGGAATAGTCATTTCAGCAAGCTGTGTAGTTGCGTCTCATAAAGTAATTAGACACGTTATTAATTATTTATTTGGCCGTGTGGTTCTAGGCGCTTCAGTCTGAAACCGCGTGACCGCTACGGTTGCAGGTTCGAATCCTGCCTCGGGCATGGATGTGTGTGCTGTCCTTAGGTTAGTTAGGTTTAAGTAATTCTAAGTTCTAGGGGACTGATGACCTCAGGTGTTAAGTCCCATAGTGCTCAGAGCCATTTGAAGCATTTGATACTGGTCGACGATACAGTGCTGTAGGAAACAGGGGGCTGCAGAAGGGTCGAATGAAATGGTGATGCAAAATAAATAGCAATTGAAAAGTAGATAATTAGAGCTCTACTGGACCAGAATGAACTTTTCTTATCGTGGTATTGGGGTAAAGCGCGTGCTTGGGAGTCGAAGGGTCACGGTGTCGAATTCCAGTCAGATCACGGAAACTTCCATTCTGCCTTTAATCTAGCAGGACCTCCCAGCGACATGAGGACTCTAGAAACGACACGTGGTTTGGGTTCCACGTTTACCTGTAGATCCCCTTTACCCGATTAGATAGCTGGGGTGGGTTAGGCATGCAAGTGACGTGGCGTTCAGTTGAAAGGCTTGAAACCGGCCGTCGAGCCACACGAAATTAAAATATTCATAAAACTTATTGGGTCCTCAGATCCATATCCTTTGTTAATCTAGTATAATTGTTCTTCATTCTATATTCTGTCTTTTCTCAAATTCTTTTCGAGTACTGCAGGACGAGAGCGGACCAGCTAAATGCACAGGAGAGCAATTTGCCCAGTGCCGTTTCTGACAACTTCTCCTTCGCAAGTGCTGCTGAAACGCCGCTTTCGCTTCATTGAACGACCTTTTGCCCTCACAGCTTGCCCCCCCCCCATCCCTCCCCCTCTCCCACCACCAGCACCCCTTCTTGTAGTGCCCTGCTCCGACCCCTACCACCAAAGCCACGCCGTAGCAGCGCGCAAAGCACGACGACATTCCGGCAGGTCACCTCAAAAGAGGCTCGCACAGAGCACCAGGGGACAAATAAATATGCGCAGGAGAGGGAGGAAAAAAAATGACAACAGCGGAACGACTTGGTCGTTGGTGGAAGGTGAACTTTTTCTTCTTCCACCCCTCGTGCACCTCCCCTCTTTTTTTTGCTCGTTCTCTTGCGTGGCATTTCGTTTCGTTTCGCGAGCGCACCGCGGCAATGCCAAGTATTTCTGCAGACGCAAAGAGGCGGCGGTGTGGGGACCCTGACGGCGACGCGCCTCCAGTCTTTTGTCAGCGGGGACGCCCGGCGTCGTGACGCTGGAATCCTGGACGCCGGGACGTGCGACTGCTTCCGAGGCGATGCCGCCGCTGTTGTCCGACCATCCTCCCACAAGCTCCTGCCTTCGTAGAAATTCGGCGACACACTGCGATGTCGATTTGTGTCTACTCCAGCGTACCTCGCTTCGAATTTGTAGACATCTATCATCGTCGGAGCGTTATGTACTGTTCATCTTTTTCCAGTTAATCTTTTCATGTCGTAGTGATGAAACCTTCAACTGTATCTATGTTAGGTTCGTGGCAAAGTTCTTAGCGTTTTTGTTTTGCATGTTGCTATTTCGGTTGCTATGAGCTTATTTACCGACTGTCATTTTTTTTTATTTGTAGTCCGCTGTTGTATTTGAGTATTCACATTGTCCTTTGTGATTTTGGGATACTGGGTGGAGCTTTGGACGCCAGAAAATGCAGTGCCAAGGGAAGAAATCGGAACATTTCCGACGTACTGTTTCAGTTAAATAGCCGGCCGGAGTAGCCGTGCGGTTCTGGGCGCTACAGTCTGGAACCGAGCGACCGCTACGGTAGCAGGTTCGAATCCTGCCTCGGGCATGGATGTGTGTGATGTCCTAGGGTTAGTTAGGTTTTAGTAGTTCTAAGTTCTAGGGATTGATGACTCAGAAGTTAAGTCGCATAGTGCTCAGACCCATTTGTACCATTTTTTCAGTTCAGTAGAGGACTGACAGTATCGGAGGCAGACAGGAACATTTGCGCCGTCTATGGGGAATATGTCACTGCACAGAACACGGAACTGAAATGGTGTTCTCGTTTTAAGAAGGATCATTTTGACATTAATGACTGTCCCCGTTCAGGAGGAACTTCAAGATTTGGTGAACATCGTTTAAACGCATCATCCAAAATGAACCAATTCAGTTTGCTCGAGAAGTGGCAATTATGATGAACTATGATCATCGCGCAACGTTTGGATGCAGTGGGGAAGCCGGCCGGTGTGGCCGAGCGGTTCTAGGCGCTTCAGTCTGGAACCGCGAGACCCCAACAGTCGCAGGTTCGATTCCTGCCTCGGGCATGGATGTATGTTATGTCCTTGGCAGGATGCGAAGTTCTAGGGGACTAATGACCTCACATGTTACGTCCCATAGTGCTCAGAGCCATTTGAACCACTTTTCAGTGGGGAAGGTTCAAAAATCGGGTATGTAAGTACCGCATTCTCTAAGCCAAAATCACCCAAATCAGCGAGTGGCCATATGTCCATCTCTGCGTGCCCGTTACCGAATGACTCGCGATCAACACCGACCATTCCTATCCTCTATCGTTACTGATGACGAGAAATGGACTTCTCATGCTAACATAAGGAAGAGAAAGGAATGGTTGAGCCCAGACAAAGCAGCAACTCTCCATACCAAAACATGCGCTCACCCACAAATGATTATGTTATGCATGTGGTGGAACAGCGACGGCATGGTATACTACGAACTGCTTCCCGAGTGTAACCATCATCAACAACTGAGACGTCTTACAGATGTAATCCTGTAACAACAATCAGTAACTGTAACAGCGGCAGTGACTGAGAGCATCCACAGCGGGTCAGGTCCCATCGCTGTCATCCAGATGGTGCAAACTCTGATGATGGTCCGTAATTATAAGGCCGAAACCGGTCAGAAGTTAACATCGGCTGCGATGAAGGCTGTTCTTAAATAATTTTATAACAATGAAGATCGCTGTTCTCCAACAATGTTATATAAAATTATGAATACTGTCGACATTGACGCGGATCTCCTGGCAAGAATTATCGCTGCCTGCGACACTGTTTAAGGGGACCACACCGTGGTTCAGGTCGAAAAAAATCGATTTTCGGTTTTCATCATGTTTCGATAGATTAAGGTTTTATTTAAGTACTCTGATAAGGATTTCTCTGAAAAATATTTTTTTTTGAGCATTTAAAGAGCATTTTCTTGCCACGTGTGTTTATGTGCCACGCCCACTTCCTGTCACCCACTTTTCTGCATTTATTTTAGATCTTTATATCCCCTGCATTGCGCGTTAGGGATTTTTTTTTTTTTTTACTCCCGAGTGTGTTGGCTATCCTTGGAATGCAACGGTCGGTATTCTTTTGTTTTTGCATTTTGTAAGCCAACACGCTTTCAAACACGCGGTTAGTTTTGTTCAAGTGTGATTGTGAGTAGTTGTTATACAAAAACTTGCAGGTATACTATTGGCAGGCCATTAGGAGAAATAAGGAAAATCTGGAAGCAGTGAAGAGAGATGTTGGGGACATATTCTTCCATAAGCCCTCTACTGACGATGAGCCATGTCACGGATTGTGTCCATCACGAGAAAATTCGTGGTGCAAATACAATAGGGCTCAGGCAACTGGAGAATCTTATTCTCACCAGTATTCTCTTCCTGCTGCTGTTATTACAGCAATTAAACCTATTTTCAGAGACTTGGCTCATCCTGACCTAAAGAAATGTCTGCATGGGCAAACACAGAACCCAAATGAACGTTTCAACAGCATATTTTTGAACCGTCTTCCTAAAACTGTATTTGTAGGCATGCATTTGAGGATAGCCGATGCAGACAGGTCTTCATCTAATATGTGTAAGAAAACAAGACAAACATCCAGGAAGGTGAAAAAGGAGCTGGAAGACCTACTAAGAGGCCAAAGGAGGGCCATCATACTCAGCAGGACAGTTTTAATTAACTGTAACAAATTTCACAAGTTTTTTCTTTAAAGTCAATTTCCCGCAAACTAAAATTTTGAGTACGTATGCCCCATTATATCAGAAACTATCCTAGATAAACGAATGAAATTTTCAGAGACTCTGCATAACGTAAAAAGCCACCTCTGGTACTACATTCATTAATATTCCCCCCTTAGGAAGTTCGCAAAAAATATTTTCTGCAGAAAAACTTAATATTTTTTATTAATAAATTTAAAAAAGTATGTCTTAAAAACTATAAAATGGATAAAGTAGATTTTAGTACAGTTGACTCTATTAGCATTATGTAACATACAGTAAAAATATTAAGGTCCTGCATCAAATAGTTTTTTCATAAATGGGTCAAATACTTGCCTAAATGAACATGGGTTAAATAGGCAGGGTGTAGTCCCCTTAAACGACACGGGTGATACTAGAAAGGATACGACAGAACTTTGCGCGACGATGCCATGCCTTCATCGACGCTGGGGGACCCATTTTGAACAACTGTTGCAAATGTAGCAGCTGATGGAACGTGTGCAGGTAAATAGAATTCATTGTTACTATACCAATGACTCAGGAATTTCGGTCTTAAGTAAGGCGTTACTTGTCCATCAACAGCGGGCATTACCTGAGAGTATTCGGAAGTATTCAGGAGGAATTCTGTACGTCATAATCAGGATTCGGAAGTTGGGGGTCTTAAGTTTGAGCGCTGAGTGAGGCTAGATTTTCTCCTGCAACTTCTTACTCTGTCGTTTCCGTAGTAAGGTTTCTCACCTCAAAGTGATATACTTACCCCTTCCTTCATTCATGAAAGTTTGTAACAGCATCACGAAATCACCCTGTATATGTGACTTAATAAAGGATATTAATAATTCTGTACACTTGGCAATCCATGAATAAACGACACCCTTCTAATTTAAATACACAAGTGATTGTCGCGCACACGCCAGCCAGCCGACGACAACAGTTTTTGTTTTTTTATTCTTTAGCTAATGTAATATTTTCGATGACACGCCCACTCCCCTCCCCAAATCTCTGCAATTCTTTACACAGAACGAATCGATCACTTGTTTTGCATAATGTAATCTTTGTTCATCTCTAGATTTCAGCGAGTGCCACACATTTCATACCTTTTTTTACTACAGCGCGGTTACGGTTATCTTTATAGGCGGTTTACTTGTAAGTACGGTGAAAAGTCTAAAAGTATAGGAACTTTTTAAAGGGACTTTTTATTGGGTAAAATAATATTGCAAAGGACATCATTTCTGAACACACACTCTCTCTTATGGTCTGCGCAGTTAGACCATCTCTAGAAAAGGTTTCTAATTTAGCCTTTTTTTTTTTTTTTGTGGCATCGTGCACATCCACTGTTGCACCGCTTCCACAAATTTGGATTTACGCAGCTTCTCTTTCGTCGGGCCAAAAATGCGAAGCTCACTTGGGATCAAGTGAGGACTGTACGGTGGGTGCGCAAAAAGGAAGACTTTTTAATGCAGTGGATTGTTTTTTCATTCGTACGAAGGGGCGTATTATCATGAAACAAAATCACACGTTTTGATAGATTCCCTGTCGTCTTTCACATCTCGCAGTTGCTCATAGTAGCTGCCACTATTCACTGTTTAACTGTTAGCAGTGCTATAAATCAACAGTGGAGCTTCAGTTTTCCAGGCCATTGGCATCACCAACATTCTTGAGGAAGCGTGGCTTTTGCACGTTATTGCTGTTTATGGAAATGGATGTTACTACACGAGGCTCTGTCTCTCGCACTGTGGGCAGTAGTGGTAAACCCACGTCTCATCAACGATTAGTGTTAGAAAGTTTTCTTTTTCCCCTTCAAACCATTACCAAATGTTCCTGTTTGTGTTTGTTAGTCGATGAGATGCACTACGAGCACAAAAACTGCAATAGCTGAGAGATATGTGGAGAATTTCAAATGATCAACCGTTCCAGGTGTTCAACTCGTGCGTAATTTGGCCAGACGTCGCACAACGATCATCTCGAATCATTCGCTGGCTCGATATTCCTGCCTATTTGCTAAGTTGATGGTCTGTTTGAATGTTCCTCGCCGCAGATAGACACGCCCACTTTTAAAGCGATATATCCAGTCGTACGTTTTTCGTTTACTAAGAGAGCGATACCGTACCTGCATTCTGCGAATAATGTCAGCTGTTTTACGCTCCTGAGAGTACAGAAAATGCGTATCTCCCCTCTTTTCTTCCTTGGTAGACACGGACAACGGGTCATTCGTGATGTGATTTCTTTTATAGATGCAAAAATCAAACACGTAATATACATACTTTACATTTTTTATTATAATTGTGCGTATAATCAAGGTTTCTTGCAAACTGGGCTACTCTAAGAAACGATTTGGCGATAAATCTTTAATCTTCTAGATATTTTATTTCACGATATATATAAATGACCTAGTAGATAGTGTCGGAAGTTCCATGTGGCTTTTCGCAGATGTTGCTGTAGTATACAGAGAAGTTGCAGCAATAGAAAATTGCAGCGAAATGCAGGAAGATCAGCAGCGGATAGGCACTTGGTGCAGGGAGTGACAACTGACCCTTAGCATAGACAAATGTAATGTATTGCGAATACATAGGAAGAAGGATCCTTTACTGTATGATTATATGATAGCGGAACAAACACTGGTAGCAGTTACTTCTGTAAAATATCTGGGAGTATGCGTACGGAACGATTTGACGTGGAATGATCATATAAAATTAATTGTTGGTAAGGCGGGTACCAGGTTGAGATTCATTGGGAGAGTGCTTAGAAAATGTAGTCCATCAACAAAGGAGGTGGCTTACAAAACACTCGTTCGACCTATACTTGAGTATTGCTCATCAGTGTGGGATCCGTACCAGATCGGTTTGACGGAGGAGATAGAGAAGATCCAAAGAAGAGCGGCGCGTTTCATCACAGGGTTATTTGGTAACCGTGATAGCGTTACGGAGATGTTTAATAAACTCAAGTGGCAGACTTTGCAAGAGAGGCGCTCTGCATCACGGTGTAGCTTGCTGTCCAGGTTTCGAGAGGGTGCGTTTCTGGATGAGGTATCGAATATATTGCTCCCCCCTACTTATACCTCCCGAGGAGATCACGAATGTAAAATTAGAGAGATTTTAGCGCGCACGGAGGCTTTCCGGCAGTCGTTCTTCCCGCGAACCATACGCGACTGGAACAGGAAAGGGAAGTAATGACAGTGGCACGTAAAGTGCCTTCCGCCACACACCGTTGGGTGGCTTGAGGAGTATAAATGTAGATGTAGATGTAGAAGATTAGAAGACATTAAAAGTCTCATGACACACTGAAACGTCCCCTTAAAAAATTAATGAATGACTGTGCTGATAAGCCCCTACGTTATTTTATTTTCAAACAGCTGAGCAAAACTGAACGTACTCAGACATTCACTAAAGTGACACACAATATTTTTAGCGCAACGCAATCTGACTTACGGTAATCCCTACAAAAGAATGGCCCTGACTAACAATAACCTATACCTTTCATGAATTCTTACCTCACAAAAATCTTCGTTACTCGAACTACTGCAATACAGCGAGCGCCAATACTGCCAGCTAAATAAAAGATTCTAACTACTGAAGGCACTAACTACTGATAGGCATAGTTAGCAAATGAAAGATTTTGATAGAGAACAATCAATGTATTTACCTTAATAGTGTTCAAAAGTCATTATACAGGGTGTTCCAGCTATCTTGTCCACCCAAAATATCTCTGGAACAATAACAACTATTGGAAAACGACTTTCACCGGTATCAATGTAGGGCTGGGGCCCATGAATGTACATATTTGGAAACATTCTAAAACGAAAGCATATGTGTTTTTTAACACAAACTTATGTTTTTTTAAATGGACCTCCTATATTTTTTCTTCAGCAATCCATAGCATGACAAAGCACATACACAATGGCGTTGATTGCATCGCAATATTCCCATTACATTCCGAGATATTGAGACGCGAAGTTGACGCTTAAACCACCCGACATGCACTGCTAGCGCACGTCCTGAGAGGCTCAGGCGTGAACACCATGCTGCCCGTAATCGCGATGTGATTGACATGTGTAATCACACCTCCATACTTATAAAGAGGGACACTTACTTGTCAATTACATCGCGATTACGGGCAGCATGGGTTTACTTATCAATTACATCGCGATTACGGGCAGCATGGGGTTCACGCCTGAGCCTCAGGACGTGCGCTAGCAGCGCATGTCGGGTGTTTCAAGCGTCAACTTCGCGTCTCAATATCTCGGGATGTAATGGGAATATTGCGATGCAATCAACGCCATTGTGTATGTGCTTTGTCATGCTATGGATTGCTGAAGAAAAAAATATAGGAGATCCATTTAAAAAAACATAAGTTTGTGTTAAAAAACACATATGCTTTCGTTTTAGAATGTTTCCAAATATGTACATTCATGGGCCCCAGCCCTACATTGATACCGGAGAAAGTCGTTTTCCAAAAGCTGTTATTGTTCCACAGATATTTTGGGTGGACAAGACAGCTGGGACACCCTGTATATATATATATATATATATATATATCAGTTCATGACACACAGTCTTACAAATTTACCGTCTCCGATGGACACACGTCCAGATCATCCGCTCTCAAAACTCCGCCATCTCTCTCCCCACATCCACCACTGCTGGCGGCTCACCTCCAACTGTGCAACGCTACGCGCTGATAACAGCCAACTGCCCAACACTACAATGGCGACTATTCCAACAATGCCACACAGCCACAGACTGCACACAGCACAGCCAGTGATTTTCATACAGAGCGCTACATGACGTTATTAATATAAAAACCTAAACAGCCTACTTAAAACACCTGGCACGTATTCTCAAGACGGCGGTTGAAAAACTCTTATCTAGGGCATCACGCGTGTAATATCTCTCAAACACTGGCAGCCTTCACTCAACTTCACGTTAGGCGTCACATATTGTAGTTTGGAGTGTAAGTGAGGAAATAACATTATTTTCGTGGTCCCTACTCGAGGCTGACCAGCAGACACAGCAAGTGGTCTGGGGCGGAGAGGCCGCGCAGACCGCCCGTGAGGAAGCAGACACTTGGGGGACGCGCGGAGTGGACCGCTTTGTGCGGCAAGTGGCTTGATGGACTGGAGCCGCAGCCGCGGCTACTCCGCCACTCGCTACTCGCCACTCTCTACTCAGTCGGCTGCGGGGAACACTTTGCCAGAAGGGCCGGGCCGCTACTCGCAGCCCTCTGCGGTCGCTTTGATATTCCGCACCGGCGTGCCGACCGCAGCCCCAGCAGCAGTAACGGATACCCACAGTGAGCATAAGCAACCAGAAGCAAGCCCAAGCCGCGGAAGTCGCTCTTGTCAAACAATCATTTCGCATATGTTTACGCAGGGTGTTTCACAATTCGAGTTAGATCCTTCTAGACGTTGTACAGGGTACTTGGTACATGAAGTTTTGCTTAGGAACCCAGTTCCGGAAACGTCAACCAAAGGCGCTGCCGAGCTCGGAGTTACAGGCGCCAGCGCCTGTTTATACGGGATGATGCCCTGATGATATTAAAAAGTTTCAAGGATAATGGAAACGGATAAATGTATCAGTTTGAGGTAAAGGTCACTAGATCGGAAACGAACGAGTCGAAAGTCTTAAGCGAAAACCGTTCCGAAACCTCTGACGATGCCGCGCTGGTTTAGCCGAGCGGTCTAATGCGCTGCAGTCGTGAACTGTGCGGCTGATCCCGGCGGAGGTTCGAGTCCTCCCTCGGGCATGTGTGTGTGTGTGTGTGTGTGTGTGTGTGTGTGTGTGTGTGTGTGTGTGTGTGTGTTTGTCCTTAGGATAATTTCGGCTACGTAGTGTGTAAGCTTACGGACTGATGACCTTAGCAGTTAAATCACATAGAATTTCACACATATTTGGACATTTTGAAGCTCTGACAATGGAATATGTGTATCAGTACTGGTGTTGCGACATTTGCACGCAATGGGGAAGGTTCAAACGGATGTATGGGTACTGCATGCTTTAGCAAAAACCGAGCCCGTATGATCATCTCTGCTTGCTCATCATCAATTGGCTCGTGAACAACATCCACGATTCCTATTCTGTATTGTTACTGCTGACGAGAAATGGTGTCTTTCTACTAATATACGGAAAAGAAAAGGAATGGCTGAGCTCAAACTAAGCAGCAACCCGCCTGTGCACATCCACAGAAGATAATGTTATGCATCTGGTGGAACAGAGACGTCGTGGTGTGCTACGAATTGCTTCACCGAGGCGTAACCATCACTGCTGACATTTTTTGTCAACAAATAAGACATTTGTAAGTAGGCTGTTTAGGTTGAAAGGGTACAGTACCGCCCGACATTGAAAATAGGTACAACATACTTCATTATTTTTGTCAGAACAACACATTCTTTTTGTAAAATAACTCACTTTCAATTAATACAGCGAAGCCGGATACCAGTGTGGGAAAGAATGGCAATTTATTTATTTAATTGATCACATGTGCACTCCCACAAAGTAAATCCCTACATCCAGTTTGGTGAGATCTGTGAAATGAATGTATGGTCGTCTGCTAACCGCAGATAGTGAATGTGAATATATGATCATCTTTGAGACGATCCTTTGGCCACCTTTGGTGGGACCAAAGAGATGAAATTTACCTGAGCTTTGAGCGCCTGAAATGTGGCTGACCAATACGGTAGCAAGGTGCTCCCCCACTTCGACAAAGGTGCGAGAGGACCTGGAGAACGGCCATGTTTCAATACTCTGCCGCTGGATCTTGTGCTGTTAAGACCTGTTTTAGTTGTGCTTTGTAATGATGAAAGAGTGGAGACATGGTATGCATGTGGAATATTTAAGAGTAGTTTGAAATAATAATTTCTCTATTTCAGGAACTTTTGTGGGGAGAATTAAATGTCAGGCAGGTAATATTAATGGGATCGTAGTAATCTTCGGAAGTGACCAACGGTCACAATGAAACCACGTGTAGCAATAAGTTGAAATACTTCCGTGTGCTTAAGTTAAGCTGAATTACTAGCGTGTGTACAATAAGTTGAAATATTTAAGAAACAGTGTGTGTACCATAAGTTGAAATATTTAAGAAATGGCGTGTGCAGGACTTGAAATTAGAGATGAGTACTTCCACGTGGTGAGTACTATGTGAGTCTCATGTTGTGTATGAGACAAAAGATAAAGAGAAGTACTCGTCCATGGTATCAGTTGAGGACTCGCGTGTGTGATGTTCTTAATATTACTTTGCGTGATATGATTCCGTGTGACGCTAGATTCAAACTCTGAGAGAGAAGCAAGGTGAGTCGGCCGTCTATCCATCAACGCCACTTGGCTTGCATTGCACAGGAAGACGTGCATAAATCTCCAGAGTTCATGGTAGGAAAGTAGAATTACAAAGTGGGGCAGTGTCGTGTGAAACTGGGATAAATACTAATTGAAGTGGGAAAGCTGAAAGTGATAATGTTGTTACTATTTAGTGTTTTGTATTTCATGTCGTAGTGTGGTGTATGTCATGTAATTTGGGTATGTGTGGTTTGCATGGGAGAGTAGCAAGGTAGTTTCAAAAGATTAGTGGGTTATGCTTGTTCCTTCTGTACTGCTCGGTCTGGAGGATAGTTTCGTGATGATGATTGTGAGAGTCGAAGTGTGAGATATAGCAAAAGATCCACGATCCTATCCAGAAAGTGCACTGTAGCGTTAAATAATTACGAGACCATAATATAGAGAATCACCAATGTAAAGCCATGCCCACTGGGCGGAATTTCTCACGTGTTGTTGTTGTAGGTTATAGAATTTGTGTGTTTAGGTTAGAGAATTTATCGGAATAAATAAGATAGTGAAAAGATAAAGATTGGTGGCCTTTTCCTTCGAATTGTATGTTGTCATGATATCCAGAATTTATAATGTGTGCGCCATTCATATTCAGTGCGATGGCCATGTGTTGATAAAAGCCGTTAAATAAAAAAAAAGAAAATGTGGTATTGCCAGTGCGTAGTGAACAGTCAGAGTTCTATAAATTACTGATAGTCAGATGTGCGTTTCCGTTGCGTATTATTCATATAGGAGGATAATTTGTAACTTAATTGCGAGAACGAGAGTTCATGTTACTCGATAAATAAGAATGAATCCA
Source organism: Schistocerca serialis cubense (assembly GCF_023864345.2). Lineage (NCBI taxonomy): Eukaryota > Metazoa > Arthropoda > Insecta > Orthoptera > Acrididae > Schistocerca > Schistocerca serialis. The sequence goes on from NC_064646.1 coordinate 8,344,584, forward strand.
CTCGCTTGGCAGACCACTCATCTTGCGGCCTGACTGCTTGATGCCACAGAATGAGCAAGGCACGTGGGTGCCTCTCAAGGTTTTTATGTTGGTAACGCCACGTAGCGCTCTGTATGAAAATCACTGACTGTGCTGTGTGTAGTCTGTGGCTGGTTGCCATTGTTGGGAATATTTGCTATTTTAGTGTTGGGCAGCTGGATGTGAACAGCGGGTAGCGTTGCGCAGTTGGAGGTGAGCCGCCAGCAGTGGAAGATGTGGCGAGAGAGATGGCAGAGTTTTGAGAGCGGACGATCTGGACTTGTGTCCGTCAGAAAAACGAAATTTGTAAGACTGGTTGTCACGAACTGCTATGTATATTATGCCTTTTGTAGTTAGTGCCTGCAGTAGTTAGAATCTTTTATTTAGCTGGCAGTAGTGGCGCTCTCTGTATTGCACTACTTCGAGTAACGAAGATTTTTGTGAGGTAAATCATTCACGAAAGGTACAGATTATTGTTAGTCAGGGCCATTCTTTTGTAGGGATTATTGAAAGTCAGATTGCGTTGCGCTAAAAATATTGTGTGTCAGTTTAGTGATGATCAGAATAAGTAAAGAGAAAACTGTTTGAGTACTTAGAGTTTTACTCAGCTGTCTTTGTATCAAATAACGTAGAAGTTTACCATCACAGTCATTTATAATTTTCCAAAGGGGACGTTTCACATTTTACAGACGCAGTCCAAGAACAACGACCAAGATGACTGCGTGAGGTGATGCAGGTCCACGATTAACGCCTGCCGCATTCTGCTAGACTGACAAAAAGCACTATACAGGTGTTGGGAAATCGTTCGGCACGCAACTTATTCACCTCATCTTGCGCCCTCTCTGTCGAACAACCTACAAGGAACTTCCGGATGAAAATGATCTCCGAACATGGCTCGACGAGTACTTCGCTTCAAAACAACGTCATTTCTACAGTTGCGAAATCGAAAAGTTTCTTCGCCGTTGGCAGGATGTTGTAAATAGCGAAGGAGAATACAGGGTGATTCAAAAAGAATACCACAACTTTAAAAATGTGTATTTAATGAAAGAAACATAATATAACCTTCTGTTATACATCATTGCAAAGAGTATTTAAAAAGGTTTTTTTTCACTCAAAAACAAGTTCAGAGATGTTCAATATGGCCCCCTCCAGACACACGAGCAATATCAACCCGATACTCCAACTCGTTCCACACTCTCTGTAGCATATCAGGCGTAACAGTTTGGATAGCTGCTGTTATTTCTCGTTTCAAATCATCAATGGTGGCTGGGAGAGGTGGCCGAAACACCACATCCTTAACATACCCCCATAAGAAAAAATTGCAGGGGGTAAGATCAGTGATGAAGTGCTCTGTCACGGGCTGCCTGGCGGCCGATCCATCGCCTCGGGTAGTTGACGTTCAGATAGTTACGGACAGATAAGTGCCAATGTGGTGGCGCTCCATCCTGCTGAAATATGAATTGTTGTGCTTCTTGTTCGAGCTGAGGGAACAGCCTATTCTCTAACATCTCCAGATACTGTAGTCCAGTTACAGTAGCACCTTCGAAGAAAAAGGGACCAAAAACTTTATTGGCTGAAATGGCGAACAAATGTACAACTAAATGAAACTTTATAGCTCCCTTAATTCGCCGACAGATAGTGCTTAGCTCTGCCTTTTGTCGTTGCAGAGTTTTAAATTCCTAAAGTTGTGGTATTCTTTTTGAATCACCCTGTATATCACTGATGATTGAAGTCTTTGTTATGTGTATCTGTTCTGTTTGTTAAAGTTACGCAAAAACGCTGCGAACTTAACACAGCAGCCCAGTACTTCACGTGAAGACGCCACGTTAGCGCAACTTAGGGAGTTCCACGTTCCACCATCCGATGCGGTGAAGACCCATCTGGGAACCCCCCACCCCCACCCCCCGCACCGTAGAGTCTGTACAAATGAGGCCAGTACCGTAGACGCAGTGATAACATTTGTAGGAAGGAAGGGTCACATTTTTTCTAACATTAAACCGTCGTATTGCCCTCTTTAAAATCAAGTGGTTTATATACGTAGATATCTTCACGCAAATGAAAGCCGTCGCAATTTTTAGAAGGGGCAAAGCTCTGTTTCAGGGTTTGGGAGTATATATTTCTGATGTGCTTCAAAAAAGCCCCTCAATGGAGAGAAGTCTTCCGAAGTAAGAGTGATTTCAGGTGTGCCGCAGGGGAGTGTCGTAGGACCGTTGCTATTCACAATATATATAAAAATGACCTTGTGGGTAACATCGGAAGTTCACCGAGGCATTTTGCGGATGATGCTGTAGTATACCGAAAGGTTGTAACAATGGAAAAATGGTTCAAATGGCTCTGAGCACTATGGGACTCAACTGTTGTGGTCATTAGTCCCCTAGAACTTAGAACTACTTAAACCTAACTAACCTAAGGACATTACACACATCCATGCCCGATGCAGGATTCGAACCTGCGACCGTAGCAGTCGCACGGTTCCTGACTGCGCGCCTAGAACCGCGAGACCACCGCGGCCGGCTGTAACAATGGAAAAGTGTACTGAAATGCAGAAGGATCTGCAACGAATTGACGCATGGTGCAGTGAATGGCAACTGAATCTCAATGTAGACGAGTGTAATGTGGTGCTGCAAATACGTAGAAAAAAAGATCCTTTATCATTTAGCTACATTATAGCAGGTCAGCAACTGGAAGCAGTTAATTCTATACATTATCTGGGAGTACGCATTAGGAGTGATTTAAAATGGAATGACCATATAAAATTAATCGTCGGTAAAGCAGATGCCAACTGAGATTCATTGGAAGAATCCTAAGGAAATGCAGTCCGAAAACAAAGGAAGTATATTACAGTACACTTGTTCGCCCACTGCTTGAATACTGCTCACCGGTGTGGGATCCGTACCAGACAGGGTTAATAGAAGAGAGAGAGAAGACCCAACGGAGAGCGGCGCGCTTCGTTACAGGATCATTTAGTAATCGAGAAAGCGTTACGGAGATGATAGATAAGCTCCAGTGGAAGACTCTGCAAGAGAGACTCTCAGTACCCCGGCACGGGCTTTTGTTGAAGTTTCGAGAGCATACCTTCACCGAGGAGTCAAGCAGTATATTGCTCCCTCCTACGTATATCTCGTGAAGAGACCGTGAGGATAAAATCAGAGAGATTAGAGCTCACATAGAGGCATACCGACAATCTCTCTTTCCACGAACAGTACGAGACTGGAATAGATGGGAGAACACATAGAGGTACTCAAGGTGCCCTCCGCCACACACCGTCAGGTGGCTTGCGGAGTATGGATGTAGATGTAGAAAATAGCTCAAGTGGACTTGGCATCCTTCTTCTTTGTTCTGGCATGTTAGAATGGATTATGCTCAATCCGTTGCCCATGTAAATGGGAATGCGTTAAACCATGCGTCTCACTAGCGTACTTGTCGCTTTCCAGCATATTTGAAATTTCCGAATGCAGGGAGACTTTGCTAGTTACAGGTTGAATCGCACGTAATGTTGACCTTGATGGCAAACTGAAAGACCCCAGTCTTGCTTCCATTCCTTGTCGGCTAGTTCCCGTAACCAAATCTGTGGGTTAAGTTCATTGCAGGGCCAAAGAGAATGACGTCGTAATTGAATGACTAACTCGAACGCCTCGCAAGTGAAGTGATAATACTGAAATGATCATAAGATTTTGAGCGAAGACGATGAACCACATGAAGATCTCATGAGTTGATGATGTCGTCAGTGTTCATAGCCGGTTATGTTGAAACAGCCATTGTTATGGAGTGGCGTTAGGAGAAGAACGACGGAGTACGTGAGGTGTATGAATAGTGTGAAACGTAGGCGAAAAGTGTGTAAGCGGCAGAGTCATTTGCCTATTTTAAACATTTTATTTGACCATGACGATATACAGCTACACATGAATAGCGCGCAGTACTCTGAAGGACAATTCGTACCATGTTATTAGACATGCCAGTTTTTATAAATTATGTCCATTAGGCGTTCACCCTTGTTGGTGACGCAATTTTCGGCACGAACACGCGCACTTACTATAACCTTGGGAGTATGTCGTCTGCTATGGCCTCGATTTCTACGTTATTGTTTTTCAAATCCTCTTTAGTTGTTGACATGTTAGCAAAAAATTTTGTATTTCAGTAACCCCCACTAAAGTCACAAGGCTATGTATTGGGCGAAGAGGAATACCTGTTGACGTCTCAAAAACGGGAAACCAGAGGCTGTGGAATTGCATTATGAACTGCTGCAACATTACAAAGTATGGATGTGATATTACTGTGGCAGTGCCATTCATCTTTCTCAAAAAGGTACGGACCAGTAACAACCTGCGCTTGGCAAAGCACAACACGAACTTTTTCTCTGTGAAATGGTCTTTCGTGCATATAATGATGATTCGTAAGCCGCCAGTACCTATAAAGTTCTGTCTGTTCACATAGCCCGATACATGAAAATGGACCTCGTCAGACATCATGACATCGTCGAAAAAATGGGGCTGAGTATTGATCATTTCAAGAAGCTCTGTGCAGAACTTCTGACGTGCTTGCTGATCTCTGGGCAATAATCGTTGCCCTACTCAGAACTTGTAGGGATGGAAATGAATACACGGAAGTAACATCCATCGTAAACTTCTGTCGGAGATCTAAAGGACTCACGAATATCGGCGACCTGCTCATCATGGACTTAGCAGAAAAGAAGCTGTCACTGTAGCATTGATGTCCGGAGTCCGAACGTTCCAGGTTTACCGGGTGGCGACTTACTCGCTGCAGATACTGTTGCCCCAAACTGCTGGTCATATCTCGTGATCGACTTCTGGGACGGAATTCAATAATTATAACCAGTGTCAAAATGTTGCCGAAACAAACACTGCGTTCGTACGATACTATCACCACATTTGAAAAAATGTTTCAATTACGAAAGCACGATACTCGTTTGACCGACGACTCAAACTGACGGGTGATGGTTTGAACCGCACTACACAGTGGCACCACATCAGCTCTCTAGGAGGCTGTGTTCAGCAATGGCGCGCAGTCTGGAACAGGTCATTATTTCTGCCACACCTTGTGTCACGAAAATGCATTACTTACGAGCTCTCTACAAGTGAACTGTTACTGATGAGCTGATTTTCAGAATTGCCCTACCTGCCTCCATTCATAGTGGCCGATTTCTCTATTACTGGCCAATCTCTCAGACTACCACCCTGCTTCTTCTCTTTTTTTTTTTTTAATACACCCCCTTTTTTCAACCAGGCTGCTCTCTCGTATAGTGGCGTCCCGTCAGAACAAAACGGGCCGTGTCTTTGATCACGGGCGAGCGCCGTGCTGCAGGGACTCTTTTTTTTTGTACAAAAAACACAAAGCGCTGCCCGTCCTTTGTTGGCCGTATCGCGCCAGACGTGCGCTCTGCACGCTGATTCGCCAGAACACGGGGGCTGGTCGACGAAATTCTGGTATCGGAGGGGGGTCCAGGTGTCGGCCATGGTTGCGGTTAAGCGCTCACCGTACTGTGTCTCGAAGATGAGTTGAGTGGCTGCAAGGCCCTGCAGACCGTACGTCGTATATGCTGCCGTGGTGCACTGAAGATGTAATGTACCTTGGGGCGCCAGGTTCGAATAGGGATGGGAAAACCGCCCGAGTAACACTGGTACCAGTACTTTACTTCGGAATAACCGGTGTTTTTCGGTATTTGTTTGGTCTCGGCTATAACAGATGTTTCTTTTTTGTTTTTTATTAATTACCGAGTGAAAAAGCGAAATATTAATAAGCCACAGTAGCGATGCTACAAATTTTGGTTTATAAATAAAGCACATTTTTAAAAGGAGCAATTTTTATTCGTAGAATTCGCATTGGTTTGAAATATTGTATTGTTTCAGAAAAAGTGATCAGAGCTATTTTGTAACAATGCCGACAGAGACGAGCCACAAACACATGCCATTTCTGTGAAATAATAGGAGGGAGGAGATTATGCTAACAGTAATAAATTAAAAACTTAACAATAATTCGTACATAGTGAACAATTAAAATGCAACATAGCTGATCACCTGCCCGGGTCTACATCAAATGCCTTCATCTGCTCGTAGCCCTTAAAACAGATAAATTAACTCTAAAAATAGGATTTTTCAACCTCAGTTTTCACCCTTTAGCACTGACTATTCTTAATGCCGAAATAATGGTATGTTCCCCGTTTACAACATCATTTAAAACAGAGTTTCAAAAATTGGAGTCGTTAGGAGAATACATTTTCTTGTATACGACCGTTAATCACTTTTCGAGAAAAGCAGCGAATGGTCGGTGGACTAAAGTTTGATTATATGTATCTTGAAACTGAGTGGGTTAATATTTTTCAATCTATGTTCGATTTCTACGTTTAGCACAGGAAATAATACAAATAACAAACTGGAAATCGATTATTCCAGAAACGCTTTACAAGGATAAAATCTTTACCATAACAAACTTTACATAATGTTTGAGAATAAAACTATTTATTTTTTTGTCCTAGGTAAAAGCACACGTTAAACCGCAAAGCTGTCTTTCACAAAGCACCAAAACTTTACTTGCCGTCCTGAGGGAACACACAGCATAAACACATTCATGGGCATATGGGGTGGGAATGGGGTTGTAATGGAAGGCGGGGGGAGGGGCGGGGGGAGAAGAGATCCTTGTAGAGGGTTGGAAGTGATGAAGATTTTTTTAATGTTCTATTATTTTGTTTTCTCTTAATTCTAGTATCGTGGTTCACATTTAATGATTCTTACGTTCCAACATGGCATACAACTTTGTCACACGCCCCACATGCGGTGCTGCTGTGTTTTACTTTTCAGTGATTTTAAGAATTTGACAGTTTTTGGTAAATATTTTAAAAACTATTATTTTTAATTTTATCGTTGGCTTGTACTGTTATTGTATTAACAGTTGTACTTTTGAGGATTGGAGAATATTGTATTAAATACGAAATATTTCTTTTATCCTGTTGGACACCCCCTTCCCGAGGTTTCCTTGCGGCAGCTGAAACAGTTCAGTTGCACGTCGTAGTACACATTTTTGACATGGTTTTTGAATTTCCGGAAATACCATTTTGAGTATCTTGAAACGATATGTCGGGGTATTTTTATCATATGCTTAAAGATTTGGTAATACCTGTATTGTACATGAGTACAAATTTGGTTTTCTCTCCTATTGACTGATTCGAAAATGGGTCCCGGTCCGAAAACAGTAATCCAGTAAATAAAAAATTGTGAAATCTGCAACTTTGGAGGTTTTCAGCTGTACTGATTAACAGAAGTTGCTGATCCGAAATTATTCCAGCATGCTGGAATTTCGTGAAGATTAACAGTGATGATACATTTAGTGACTGATTACGAAATATTGACGGCAGTGATGTAATGTGGATTTTACGTTATTTTAATATTACCATGTAAGCTGCTATAAATTATCCTAAGTTGGCTTAAGACGATAGGAAGCAGTTGTGAATTAAGAGGTACAATGCCTGCCCAAAAAACATGAACTGAAGCACGCAGAAAACATGGAATGTCAGTGTAACTTCGCGAAGGTACACACGATCGACGGGTAAACAAAATGGTCAGAGATGCAGTTCTCTCAGACAGATGGGACGGACACTAGAGTGCATTAGTGTTGTTGGTGTTTATTGTTGGTACCAGGTCTGGCAGCATATATGAGGGAATTGGACAGCGTCAGATACTGAGTTATCGCTGTGAAGCACTGGCGGATATCGCTTACTCCTGTGAGTTTGACAGGGCCCTCGCTGTGGGTCTCTATCAGTTGTTGAATTATGGAACATGTTTTATGCTCAAGAATTATGACGTTTTTGGGAAAATGAACATCTCTTCTATAAAAATCAATATGGATTCCGCAGGTTCGAATCCTGCCTCTGGCATGGATGTGTGTGATGTACTTAGGTTAGTTAGATTTAAGTAGTTCTAAGTTCTAGGAGACTGATGACCTCAGATGTTAAGTCCCTTAGTGCTGAGAGCCATTTGAACCATGGATTCCGCAAACAGATACCCTGCGAAGGTCAACTCTTTCCGTTCCTTCATGAGATCTACAGCGCAGTGGACAACGGCGCTCAGGTTGATGCCGTGTTCCTTGATGTCATGTGACACAGTTCTGCATTGCCGTTTTATGAAAAAAAAAAAAAAAACCAACTTAAGGAGTATCGAAGCAGACTTGCGATTGCATTATAGAGTTTCTTGCAGGTAAAACTCAACATGTCGCTCTTAACGGAACAAAATCGACAGATCGCAGCTTATCATGTGAGAAAAGGACAAGCTGAGTTTCGCACAAGCGATTGTTCCTGAAACCATGCCTATTCGTGGACATAAGCTTCTCAGTCTCAATAAAATTTATTATATTCGAACTGAGAATATGTTGAAGTATTTTGCAGCAAACCGAAGTCATAGATATTCGTCTGTAATTTCACGGGTCCGTTCTTTTACCCTTCTTATATACAGGAGTCGCTTGCGCTGTTTTCCAGTCCCTTGGGTCATTGTGCTGGGCGAGAGATTCGCGATAAATGCAAGCTATGTAAGGGGCCAATGCCGTAGATTACTCTTTGTAAAACCGAACTGGGATTCCATCCGGACCTCGTGACTTGTTTGGTTTCAAATCTTTCAGTTGTTTCTCTATGCCAGGGATGCTTGTTACTATGTCATCCATACAGAAGTCTGTCCGACGGTCAAACGACGGTATATTTGTACGAGTCTCCCACGTGAACGATTTCTTGAACGGAAAATTGAAAACTTCGGCTTTCGTGTTGCTATCTTCAACTGTCACACCAGACTGGTCAACAACGGACTGAATGGAAGCCTTAGCGCCAGTAACATTGATACGTCCCCTTAGAAAAATTATAAATGACTGTGCTTAAACTGACGCAGAATATTTTTAGCGCAACGCAATCTGACTTTCAATAATCCCTACAAAAGAATGGCCCCGACTAACAATAACCTATACCTTTCATGAATCACTTACTCACAAAAATCTTCGTTACTCGAACTACTGCAATACAGCGAGCGCCAATACTGCCAGCTAAATAGAAGATTCTAACTACTGCAGGCACTAACTACTGATAGGCACAGTTAGCAAATTAAAGACTTTGATACAGAACAAACAATTTATTTACCTTAATAGTGTTCAAAAGTCGTAATATATATATATATCAGTTCATGACATCCAGTCTTACAAATTTACTCTCTCTGATGGACACACGTCCAGATCGTCCGCTCTCAAAACTCTGCCATCTTTCTCCCCACATCCACCACTGCTGGCGGCTCACCTCCAACTGCGCAACGCTACGCGCTGTTAACAGCTAACTGCCCAACACTACAGTAGCAAATTCCAACAATGCAAACCAGCCACAGACTGCACACAGCACAGTCAGTGATTTTCATACATAGCGCTACATGGCGTTACCAACATAAAAACCTAAACAACCTACTTACATAGCCCCCATGCTCCCCACAAAAAAATTTACGAATTGTATTGGGCAGTGGCCAATACAGATTTGAAAAAAAATTTTATACTTACAATAACAAAGATATAAAATGCACACACTTATTGATACACTGTTGGTCAAAAGCAAAGATTTTCTTACAGTCCATAAAGACAGTCCTGTTCATTCATCACAGTAGTAATTGCAGTTTTTTTCTCGAAGTCTGAGCAGTAAAAGAAAATGCACACGGAAGTAATGGATTTCCATGCAGTCTTGAAGAAGTAGTGTAGTCCTTCCAACAGAAAGACAGTTCTGACTCTTGACATGCAGACAGGTAATGGGCCACAACAGAGCAAACCCACAGCTGAGTCAGTCGAAGTTTTGAAGAATATTGGTAATGGCAGAATTTTAAGAGCGGACGATCTGGACATGTGTCCGCCAGAAAGAGTAAATTTGCAATACTGGATATCATGAACTGATTTATGTATTATGACTTTTGAACACTATTCATGTAAATACATTACAGGTACGCTCTGTAATAAAAATACTGAATTAACGGATCAACAAAGAGCATGAATGAGTGTCATCGTATGTCCGCCCCGAACAAATTCAACGAACGATATAGAACAAAATGAGACAAAAAAAAAGTTAAGCCGACCGCCCGCGTAAAGTGTGAAACCCGGGTTCGTGTCCGGGCTGGGCATAAATTTTCAGTTGTCGCCACTGGGTGTATCTCAACGCCCGATTGTGCCTTAGGTCTGAGTTTCTCTTAAGTGGCATGTAAATACATTGTTCTCTATCAAACTCTTTCATTTTCTAACTATGCCTATCAGTAGTTAGTGCCTTCAGTAGTTAGAATCTTTTATTCAGCTGGCAGTATTGGCGCACGCTGTGTTGCAGTAGTTGGAGTAACGAAGATTTTTGTGAGGTAAGTGATTCATGAAAGGTATAGGTTATTGTTAGTCAGAGCCATTCTTTTGTAGGGATTTTTGAAGGTCAGATTGCGTTGCTCTAAAAATATTGTGTGTCAGTTTAAGCGCAGTCATTTATAATTGTTCAAAGGGGACGTTTCAACATCACACACCTCCACACCCTCTCCACTAGTGAAGTCTCATTTCGTTCCCTCCCCTCCTCCCGCATGCTTCGCTTTCCTTGTTAGCCAGTGTTCATCAGCAGCTCTTGGCGGTCACACGACGACCTTTTTGCAACTCCGTAATTTTGTCAATATTGTTCGGGTTCACGGTGTCTATTAACCGTGATTTTATTGTGCCTGTTGTTCGCTGTTAACCAGAAAGCAACGCGGATAATGAAGAGGAGCGTCGAAAGTGTTGTGGTTGGCAGGAGAGCCAACACCGTGTTACTAGAGGAAGCCGAAAGGCTCGCGTTTTAGCTCACGCAGGCTGGCGTGAGGTCTGGAACAGGACAAGGAAATTAGAGTTTAGGAAAAACGGACGTAGCTGGTGGAATACTTAACTTTAATCCATTAATGGTGAACGTCGCTCTTGACGGTACATTATGCACAGTATCAATAGTAACTGGTAATGGCGCCTTGCCAGGTCGTAGCAAATGACGTAGCTGAAGGCTATGCTAACTATCGTCTCGGCAAATGAGAGCGTATTTTGTCAGTGAAACATCGCTAGCAAAGTCGGTTGTACAACTGGGGCGAATGCTAGGAGGGCTCTCTAGACCTGCCGTGTGGCGGCGCTCGGTCACTGATGATGGCGACACGCGGGTCCGATGTATACTAACGGACCGCGGCCGATTTAAAGGCTGCCACCTAGCAAGTGTGGTGTCTGGCGGTGACGCCACAGAAAGCTCACAGTTCTCTTAGCCGTACTGGAAGGAGCGCCTTTTGAAGCCACCGTGCGAAGCAACAGCGCGAGCTGAAAGGAGCCGAGGGGGATGTTTGCTTTTCATTACCACTGAGGCGTGCGCCAGCGGGTATTTCGCCCATCCATATTAGCGACAGCATTAATTACCGTACTTCATACCGGATAAAGTATTTAAAAGCTTCGCATAATTTCGTGTCGCACGTTGCATAATGTATAGCTTGAGCGCTGGCTTCGAACGGGAGACTGTAAATATTAATGACGAGGTTTAATGAGGTGACTCGCGTGTGTGGTATTTTGTCGGAAATATTACGTCGCTTCGTCTGTGTGCTTGTTTATTTCTCTCGTTGCGTGCGTGCGTGCGGACGTGTGTGTGTGTGTGTGTGTGTGTGTGTGTGTGTGTGTGTGTGTGTGGTGTGTGTGTGTGTTTTCTCTTCCAGGGGAGAGTGGAGGACGAGGGAGACACGGTGGGAGTAAGGAACTGGTGTGTTACTTTGTGAAGTATATTTTAGCTGGAACTCCAACGTTAATGTTGTTTCTGCGCTTGCCTTACGTGAACGGAATGTCAGTTCCTAGAGCAGGCACCACGTGCTGATGGTTTCAAAAGCTCATCGTACGTTTGGGTAAAGGTAATGCGTTGATTTTCAAGCTCATTTGCGAACCTGGTGTTACTTTGTCATCCAGTGCATTAAACATCGTTTCATTACGCAGATAAATATACGATGATATTGCATTTATAATTATTGACACACTGGAAATATTACTTTTCTGCTTCTGGTTTTCCAGATCGAGGTCAAGATCAGCCGTTTCTGATTTCACCGTCTCGTCCTCCACTTGCTTACTAATATTCTCCCCTAAGGTTTATCACGTAATGCTAGATTTATGATCCTGGCTTCCAGCAAAAGCAAAACACTCCTTTTTCTCCTGAAGAAACTTCTCCTTTATACACTGTGTGATCAAAAGTATCTGCACACCTGGCTGAAAATGACTTAAAAAGTTCGTGGCCCCCTCCATCGGTAGTGCTGGCTTTCAGTATGGTGTTGGCCCACCCTTAGCCCTGATGACAGCTTCTACTCTCGCAGGCATACGTTCAGTCAGGTGCTGGAACGTTTCTCGGGAAATTTGAGCCTATTCTTCACGGAGTGCTGCACTGAGCAGAGGTATCGATGTCTGTCGGTGAGGCCTGGCACGAAGTGGGCGTTCCAAAACATCCCTAAGGTGTTCTATAGGATTCAGGTCAGGACTCTGTGTAGGCCAGTCCATTACAGGGATGTTATTGTCGTGTAATCACTCCGCCACAGGCCGTGCATAATGAACAGGTACTCGATCGTGTTGAAAGATGAAATCGCCATCCCCGAATTGCTCTTGAACAGTGGAAAGCAAGAAGGTGCTTAAAACATCAATGGATGCCTTTGCTATGAATTTGCCACGCAATAACACAACTGCCTCCGAATTTTACTGTTGACACTACACACGATGGCAGATGACGCTCACCGAGGAATTCGCCACACCCACACCTTCCCATGGGATCGCCACTTTGTGTACCGTGATTCGTCACTACACACAACGTTTTTCCTTTGTTCAATCGTCCAGTTTTTACACTACTTACACTAAGCGAGGCGTCGTTTGGCGTTTACCGGCGTGATGTGTGGCTTATGAGCAGCCGCTCGACCATGAAATCCAAGTTTCTCACTTCCTACCTAACTTTCAAAGTACTTGCAGTGGATCCTGATGCAGTTTGGAATTCCTGTTTGATGGTCTGGATAGATGTCTGTCTATTACACACAGCAACCCTCTTCAACTGTCGACGGTCTCTGTCACTCAACAGACGAGGTCGGCCTGTACTCTTTCGTGCTGTACGTGTCCCTTCACGTTTCCACTCCACTAACACATCGGAAACAGCGGACCTAGGGATGTTTAGGGGTGTGGAAATGTCGCGTACAGACGTATGACACAAGTGACACCCAATCACCTGACCACGTTCGACGCCCGTGAGTTGCGCTAAGAGCCACATTCTGCTCTCTCACGATGTCTAATGACTAGAGGGGTCGCTGATATGGAGTACCTGGCAGTAGGTGGCAGCACAATGCATCTAATATGAAAAACGTATGTTTTTGGGGGTGTCCGGATAATTTTGATCACGTAGTGTGGATTTCACATTCATGACCAGTCGAGAATTTGGGTTGGTCGGAACTAGTGCTCGGATAGCCGAAATGGCCGGCACGGTAGTTCAGCGTGTTCGATCAGAGGGTTAGGTACCCTCTGTAATAAAAATACTGAATTAACGGATCAACAAAGAGCATGAACGAGTGTCATCGTATGTCCGCCCCGAACAAATTCCACGAACGATATAGAACAAAATGAGACAAAAAAAAGTTAAGCCGACTGCCCGCGTAAAGTGTGAAACCCGGGTTCGTGTCCGGGCTGTGCATAAATTTTCAGTTGTCGCCACTGGGTGTATCTCAACGCCCGATTGTGCCTTAGGTCTGAGTTTCTCTTAAGTCTTGTACATCTATTATTTTGCTCCTAAAAGAATCCCCAAAGAAACATTGTTCTCAGAATGAGATTTTCACTCTGCAGCGGAGTGTGCGCTGATATGAAACTTCCTGGCAGATTAAAACTGTGTGCCGGACCGAGACTCGAACTCGGGACCTTTGCCTTTCGCGGGCAAGTGCTGTACCATCTGAGCTACCCAAGCACGACTCACGCCCCGTCCTCATAGCTTTACTTCTGCCAGTACCTCACCTTCCAAACTTTACAGATGCTCTCCTGCGAACTCTTGAAAGAAAGGATATTGCGGAGACATGGCTTAGCCACAGTCTGGCTGGCAGAAGTTTCATATCAGCGCACACTCCGCTGCAGAGTGAAAATCTCATTCTGGAAACATCCCCCAGGCTGTGGCTAAGCCATGTCTCCGCAATATCCTTTCTTTCAGGAGTGGTAGTTCTGCAAAGTTCGCAGGAGAGCTTCTGTAATGTTTGGAAGGTGGGAGACGAGGTACTGGCAGAAGTAAAGCTGTGAGGACGGGGAGTGAGTCGTGCTTGGGTAGCTCAGATGGTAGATCACTTTCCCGCAAAAGGCAAAGGTACTGAGTTCGAGTCTCGGTCCGGCACACAGTTTTAATCTGCCAGGAAGTTTCGAACATTGTTCTCTTTACAGGTTCTTATCATCTGTGTACATGCTAGATCACGATGAAGCCAAATTGCTCCCTTGGTTTTTCTTTATCACTGGGGCAAATGCTGTCCGTGATGTTCTTGCTTTGAACGTTCATCCCCTGTAAGGAGAAAATGAGGGAGATTATGGTCGTACAGGGAGAGAGAGAGAGAGAGAGAGAGAGAGAGAGAGAGAGAGAGGTGGGGGGGGGGGGCAGTCACTCTTCAGAATGTGTGGATAAAAAGTCCTACGCCAGGATCGCTAAAACTTACGCTGTGTTAGATGGCTGCATGTGGTACACCATTCATTGTAGATACACTGACGGGAAACATCGCAACGCTGAGGAGGAGTTTTGCCACATAAACGAAAGTAGGCAGGTGCGTTCCTACATCACAAAGATGTCTATTCACATTCCGTGTCAGTGGTATAAGAGTGGCGTTAGTAGCGCAACTATGAGGATTCAAGCTCAGTTTGCTTTAAATACACTATGTAAAGGTTGTGAGCGTTAGCTACCTTTGAGATTGAACGTGGTGAGTTGATGTTAGTGAAGAAGCCTTGAAGGTGACAAAGACGCTGTTACCAACACTTCACTGAGAAGAGGGTCGCGTAATACGGATACGACAAACTGGGTATTCCTTCTGCGATACTGCAGAAAAAGACCGCGCAGGAATGTAGCTACTGTACATGGTTCCTGGCAGCTGTGGCCACGACAATGTGCGGCTACGTGGTACTACCGAGAGGGAAGACCATCCTGTTCGGCGTACGCCACTGTAGCATCGTACTCAACTGCATCCGCAGCGGCAATCTGTGCAGCAGTTAGCAACTTACTGACACAACGAACTGTTACAAATCGGGTACTTCAAGGTCAGTGCCCTGTAGTGTGCATTCCACGTACCCCAAACTACCGACGTTTGCGACTTCAGCAATGTCAAACGCGAGCTCATTGGAGGGCAGAGTGGACGTCTGTTGTGTTTTCTGATGAAAGCTGGTTCTGTTTCGACACCATTGAAGGCCGCGTATTGGATAGGAGGACAGTTGAGGGCCTGAAGCCAACCTGTCTGCATGCTGGACTCATTGGACCTGCAGGTGAAGTTACGGTCAGGGTTGAGATTTCGTATGACAGCAGGAGCACTCTTGTGGTTATTCCACGCACCCTGACTGCAAGTTTGTTGTCAGTCTAGTGAATCGACCTGCTGTGCTGTCGTTCATGAACAGCATTGCAAGGGATGTCTTCCAACAGGATAACGAATGCCCACATACCTCTGTTGTAACCCAACATGCTCTACATAGTGTTGACATGTTGCCCTGGCCTGCTCGAGCATCAGATTTGTCTCCAATCGAGCCAGTATCGACATGATCGGACGACAACTACAGCGTCATCCCACAACCAACAACAGGCATGGAACTCCATCCCACAAACTGACATTCGGTACCTGTGCAACACAATGCATGCACGTTTGCACGCTTTAATTCAACATTCTGGCGGTTACACCGCTTATTAGTGTACCAGCATTTCACGTTCGCAGTGGCGTACATTAACATGTGATATTCCAATGTAAACTATGTCACCTAGACAAATGTATTCCCGAAATTTCATTGCTATACACCAATAACTTTTTGGTGTTGTGAATTTTTTCCTCAGTGTGTTTTCGACAATCGGCGTTTGTACGCCGACAAATTGGATAATTTCATTACTGCGTACACCTTATCGACAGCTAAAGGGCGGTCACATCTTCACTGCCATGACTCACACCAGCATGGGGTGTTCAAATGACCACTTGGTACAGGTCATACACTATCTGCAGCGTTCCAAAGTGCCCGAGCGGGTTATTACTGCTTTGTCCGGCAAGTTTATGTAGATGTAGATGCAAATAGAAGCGTTGTCAACAGACCGAAGCAGCTCTCAATATCAGATTTTACTCTCGGCACACCGTGCGTGCAGTAGATAAAATCGCTAATTAAGGCGCGTAGTTTGCAGCATAGCGTGGCTGGACTTCGGTCGTAGCCAGAGTGAGTAAGGCACCTAACTCCACCTTTCCACTTGCGTCCAGACAGCATGCTAATTGAGTCCCCCCCCCCCCCCCCTTACACGCACTTTTCTTGATACTGCGTGTCACGCCGCTGATACAAGCGCTGAAGGCCTGCAGTACCGACCTGCTTGACGTTTACAAAAAGTGCGAGCATGCGATGTGCTCTCTCCACTGCACAGGTAAAGGAGGGAAAACTAGTGCATTCGTTAGAGAAAGCTTTATGTTGATGAGCCAAACAAAACATATTCATCTTTGGAAAGGAAACAGTTTATTTTCTAAACCAATACAAAAAACGAAGCACTTCCCGAATTACGAACGTGCCTGGCACCAAAGCAGAGTGAGTCAAATTTCGATCCTTCCACACGGATCTTACATACTATTTTTCGAGTCTAAAACTCTGACCAAATAATAGATCACTTTAGAAAACAAAACTTCTTGTGGCGACACAGCGGCTCTATGCAGTTTTAGCACTGGCAGACGCAAACACGAAGTGCTACCGCGTCGGTAACTTTGGTGTGGGGCGAGGCAAGTTGTAGCCGAGGTCTGCCGAGTTCTCTCTTTCCAGTCGCCCGATAATTCATTATCTTTTTTTGGTAATCGCTTCTGTCATTCTATCTATCAACATGATCCTTCCATTTCGTTCTATTCTCTCCTACATTGTCATTAACTGAAAAGATTTTTAAATCTGATCTAATTGTTTCATTCCCTATTTTATCCATTTTATTACAGCCTCTTACATATGAACGTCATCTATGCTGCTTGTATGCGTGATTTTTCTTTGTTACTGTCCGTGATTCGAAACCGTATACAAGAGTAGCTACAGCCATAACTTTACAGAATTTCATTTGTGTTTCTTTACTTGTTTCAATTCCCAAGTTCTTCCAATTGTTCCACAGATAGCTTGATATATATTAACTTTCTTCTGAATGTTTTAGTCACAGTTGAAACTTATATCACATTCTCGATGATTAAAGTGGCATATTTGTTCTAAAATTTTCTCATTTATTATTTTCGATCTGACTGGATTCTTTCCTTGCAAATAGAATTAAATTGTAATGTATTGCGTTTTGGTTCAATCTATATGCTGCTCTTCGTAAACTATCTTCCGTTTCCTACACAATTATCTGGTCATCAATATGTAACAAATTATTTAACGGTACGCTAGATTCTGTTTTATTTCCTAAGTGTATTTCATCTTTCCACGTCATAACGAGGATAATGGAATGTAGTCGAATTAAGTCGGGTGATGCTGAGGGAATTAGATTAGGAAATGAGACACTTAAAGTAGTAAAGTAGTAAAGGAGTTTTACTATTTGGGGAGCAAAATAACTGATTATAGTCGAAGTAGAGATGATATAAAATGTAGACTGACAATGGCTAGGAAAGCGTTTCTGAAGAAGAAAAATTTGTTAACATCGACTATAGATTTAAGTGTCAGGAAGTCGTTTCTGAAAGTATTTGTATGGAGTGTAGCCATGTATGGAAGTGAAACATGGACGATAAATAGTTTAGACAAGAAGAGAATAGAAACTTTCGAAATGTGGTGCTACAGAAGAATGCTGAAGATTAGATGGATAGATCACATAACTAATGAGGAGGTATTGAATAGAATTGGGGCGAAGAGGAGTTTGTGGCACAACTTGACTAGAAGAAGGGATCGGTTTGTAGGGCATGTTCTAAGTCATCAAGCGATCACCAATTTAGTACTGGAGGGCATCGTGGAGGGTAAAAATCGTAGAGGGAGACCAAGAGATGAATACACTAAGCAGATTCAGAAGGATGTAGGTTGCAGTAGGTACTGGGAGATGAAGAAGCTTGCACAGGATAGAGTAGCATGCAGAGCTGCATCAAACCAGTCTCAGGACAACAACAATAACAACAACAAGTAGATCGCCAGTATATAAACAAATTGCGTGATAAACTGCACCTTTGTGGAGTACGTTGACTTATTGAAATATCATCTGGCATTTTCGAACCTTAACTTAAATTATTTTTGTATTTACATGAAGACCGTTTATTGTATTAAACAGATGTCTAGGAAAATATATTTATATCCAATATTTTCCCTATCAAAGTTCGCGACATTCAGAACAGGCGCTGTAGAGATGGTGGGTGTCGCTGAAACAACCGGTTTTCAGTTATGTCGTTTTTTGCCGCGTCAGCTTAACCCGACTGTTAAAAGCGCTCAAACTAACCGGTTTCTGAAATAGACGACTTTTGGTTTTTTTTTCATTTCTGTTATTTCCTGCAATAAACATAGAAATCATACAAAGACTGAAAAACCTTGACTGTCTCAGTTTCAAGATAATCGAATCAAAATGTTAAATAGACAAATACTAGAAAACTTAGTGCTTTCACATTTCGCTGCTTTTCTCGGAAATTGATAAATGGTTGAATACTACAAAAATTCACCAGTATTCTCCTACTGATTCTAATTTTTGAAACTCTTCTAAAATATCATCATGTAATCGAGGATCATACCATTATTTGGGCATTACAATTACTCAACTGAGATTGAAAAACTCTCTCTCTCTCTCTCTCTCTCTCTCTCGTGTTAGTTTGTCTGTTTTCAAGGGCTACAAGCAGATAAAGGCATATTATGTAGACATAGGCAGCAAGTCAGCTAGTTGAATTTGATACTGTTACCACAGTTGGTTTCCTCTTTTATAATTTCATGGAAATGGAAGAGAAATTTCTAATCTTCTAAATCATGAAGCATTTTACGTTCTTGCTACGTCACTTCGGAAAAATATTTCCAGACTAGGGTTGCTGCCATTCCAGCTGTGGGGGGGGGGGGGGGGGGGGGGGGAGGGGGAGGAGGAGAGTCTTGCACACAGGGACATTATGCTCTCAGCAACGCTGTATCAATTCCTGTGGTTTGTGTTTCTTGCTCATTTCTGTGGACATTGTTACCTATTCAAATTTTCCCATTTTTTTATAATAACGCAATATTTCAAATGAATGATAATTTTGCAAATTACATTATTCCTTTTGAGACAAGGCACATTTATCAATGAAAATTTTTACCACTGCTGTTATGACTAATTCATATTTTGGTTTTTTACTCGGTTATTAGTAAGAAATAGTAAACACCTGTTACGACCGAGACCAGACAAATACCTAAAAATACTGTTTATTCGGAACTAAAGTACCGGTACCGGTCTGTTTTCCCCATCCCTAAGGCGCTCTGATCGCAAAGTAAACAGGTCCACGTTTGAAATAACGCGATCTCTATGTCCCCAGTATCACGAACACAAACACTGGCCCGGCTGGATGCCTCGAAGAGAGAATATTAGCGGCTCCAGCGTTCCTTGATTAGGCATTCCATTTTCTCGCGCGGGACCGAAATTTACAAGGGCGCCGGTAACGTGCTCCTCAGGCAGCGGCGCGGACCAAGTTGTGGAGAGGATACGGGGAGCGAGCGCCGTACACCGCCACGCGCGAGGGGTGCCCGGCTTTTAGCAAGTTCGCAGGCGGGCGCAGTTATAAATAATGGACGCTTCATTCGCACCTGCACGGCACGGAGCCGGCAACTTAGCATCTTCTTTAGAGGGAGCAGACCCCTATCTCTGTCCCCGGCTGCAACCCGCCAGCCACTTGCGCCAAGTTGGCAGCCTACCCGCTGCGGTGGTACACGGCCGCCGCGCTACACCTCTCCACTTGTGAGGAATATTTTATCGCGTTTTGTAAACAAAAACTGCCGCCTGAGGTGGGGCAGTGTTTCAACCTATATACGCTGCTTGCTTCCGCAAACATAATTACGGTCGGAATTTTACGTTGCGAAGGGGCTGCTATCAGTACAGTTCGCCATGTTTTTAGGGTTCCGTGCCTGCCTGTAAAAATGGAACCCTAGCAGGGTCGCTTTTTTCCGTCTGTATCTCCGCCCGATTGTTAAGAACCCTTTTTCTCAGGAACGGGTAGACGTGTCAAGTTCTAATTTATGTCACATATTAAGGGGAGGTTTACTACCTTTTGGTTCAACAAAATCGATTCTTTAAAAAAAAAATGCATTTTTAGATCCACAAAAGTGTTCAGAATCCACCCCTGAAACTGTTTCACCGAAGAGGGAACGGAAATGTTTGTTATTCGCGGTTGAACAAAAGAATGCACCTACCTGAAATCGGCCTTTTTCACGCACCAGCTTTTTTTTTCTTTCGGAGGACGAGTTATTATACCGGTGCTGGGGAGGAAACACACAAAATTCAAATGAAAGTTTGAACCAGTGTGTTTGGAAGTTAGCCCCCAAGGATTTGCATTCTGGTGCGAAGACTGTGGAGATTGCGACATTCCTGGCAGTGAGCAGCTTCAGCGAAGGGTATTCAGCAATTCTGAAGACCACGACAACGACGGACGTCACCCTGGGACTCTATTCGACGCAGTTCGCCAAGCATTCGGACGACCACCGGATTCAAGCGGCCGAAAACCGCTTGTCACCGGCCGTACGGGCGGCTCTGGAGCAGCGCAGGATGGCCCAGATCGAGTAGAACGCCCACTATGAGGAAGAGGAAGGACTAGTTTATGAACCTGAATAGCAGATTGAACGTAAGTTGCATAATATTGCATTTATATGTAGTCAAAACTGCAAACGCGTTTTTCTCGAAATGACTTTTTTTATCATGCTGTATGGAAACTTCAAATCTAGTGAACCGATTGGCATGATTATTTGTTTCCGACGAAGCTAACTAATTTGTCTAGGAGTTGTACCACATTTATTGCGATCCATCAACTATAAATATTTTTATCGATGAAAAAACCCTGTTTTTCTTCAAATGACCGCCATTTTATTTCCTATGGTTTAAATAACTTAAGCGAGGTACAACTCCTAAAGAATCTTATATTCTTCGCTAACGTCGACTCAATTTTGATTTCAGACGAGCCGGCTGACCTGTGACATACCGCGCATGGAGGTCTACATCGCAATTTTGTTTCGTTCCGACGGCACTTCCGCCTTTGTTCTTCGATATTTCCGGTCGAAAAAATTCCAGTTTGTAGAGGAAATATCACTAAATATTTTGACCAAATTTGACATTGATATCTATAACACATCCCGAGAAAAAGATTCTCAAAGAACGTGCTTTTTTTCGGGCCACAGATAGTAAACCTCCCCTTAAGGTCTACTGTCACTCGGCAGTGTAAAAAGTTCAAGCTTCTTAGTCAGTGTCATCAAAAGATACGGCCGTATATTTCACTTAATTGATACACGAAAACTGCCTCATAAAAACCTAGAGGGTACTTCCCGTTGACCTAGAATCATGAAGTGTTCACAGTATAAGATCCGAAAATTGTTAATTGGTAACTGTATCACACGAAAAAATATTTTTTGTCGTTTTTTACCCCTGTCTGTCTGTTAAGAGACCGATCGAGGTGGAGCAGTGGTCAGCACACCGGACTCGCATTCGGGGGGGGGGGGGGGGGGGGGGGACGGTTCAATCCCGCGTCCGGCCATCCTGATTCAAGTTTTCCGTGATTTCCCTAAATCGCGTCAGGCGATTGTTGACCGGATGGTTCCTTTGAAAGCCCACGGCCGACATTCTTCCCCCATCATTCCCTAATCCTATGAGACCGATGACCTCGCAGTTTGGTCTCCTCGCCCCAAATCAACCCAACCCAACTCGGTTAAGACCCCTTTTTCTCGTGAATATGTAGGCATATCAAATTCAAATTTATATCACTTACTAAAGTACATGGTCCCTTGGCGGTGTAAAAAATTGGAGCTTTTAAGTGAATGCAGTCAAAAGATTCGACTATTTATGTCACTTATTTTGGTACTGGCAAACTCACTCATCAACGCTACAGGGTATGGGTGCTTCCAGTTGACGTAGAACCGTGAAATTTGGCAGGAAGTAAGGTTCAGCAGTAAAATTAAAGTAAAATAAACATTAAAATTGTTAAAATGTAATTGTGTCGCTTAAAAAGTAACTTTTTCCGTTAGAATATGTATTACATTCATCATTCGTTAAAAGCATAATACACGAACGTTACTGCATGCAAACATAATATGTAAGTTGTGGTCATGTTTTAATAAGCAAATAATAAAAAATAAATCACTTTTGAATACATTGTGGGAGTGACAGTGATCAATGTGTTGCAAATATTTACTATTAAAAACAGTCTTGATCATGATTTATTTATCAAGGTGACCGGTTTTGACCACTACTGTGGTCATCTTCATACCATTGAGTAGGAACCTCTTTCTGCTGGAGAATTACTACTAAAAAATTGGAACTTTTAAGTGAATGCTGATTCTCCAGCAGAAAAAGGTCACCTTAATAAATAAATCGTGATCAAGACTGTTTTTAATAGTAAACATTAGTAAAAAAATCTTCTAAATCTTCATAAACTCAAGTCCCCCTTCTCGCTAGTCTAAAGAACTACTGTACACATTTTGATACGGTCTTTGAATTTCCGGGACCGATGTCTTAGCGTATCTATGTCGAAAACAGGCAAATCGTTGAGATTCTCGGTTCCCAGGAAATACAAAAAATAATTTTTTTTCGAAACTCTCAGTGCGCGAATCCTGTTCGCACTTTATTGAAGTCATCAGACCATACGGCTGCAGGCTGCCTCGAGGCAGAACAGTTTGGGTTCCGGATAAAAGTACGAACACATGTGAGAAATATTGCCCATACGTTTATAGCATTTGTGGACGCTTTTGACAATGTTCATTGTGAAATGTAACTTGTGAATACATTTCACCTATCTTTTAAGCAGCTGTTCAATCGTTGGCGGGTGTAACTGTGCATTTTACGATGTTCATAAATCTTATTGCTTGCAGGTTCGAGCTTGTCAGACCCTAAATTTTGAAATAGTATAGTCGACACCGAATTTTAACCAAACTGTTTCATCTATTCAAAAAAATTAACTTTGAATCATTCAACTTGTACACAGTTGGCATCACGAATGAGTGCTGAAAAACTGACCTTCATGTTGTTCCCGCCACATTTCTTTTCTAATTTTACGATAGTGTGTAACATATCTCCGTCTTGTAGCATACAGGACTAGTATAAAATTACATTTAGAGCGTTACGAATTTGATAGGCTTCAGGAACACCAAAGTAATGGCTTGTTGCAAAGTAATGATCATGCTAATAATTTTACTGTTATTCATGATGTAACGCGGAATTACATCAAATTGACATCATTAATAATGTTATTTATTATTTTTAAAGTACTATAAAATTACGGCAGGTCGAAAGATGTTAACATATTGTAAGCATTCTTGCCTCAGTAGCTTTTCATAGAACTAACAACTTTAGTAGGACAAAATTGTGGTGTCTTAATTCTAAGAATAGTTGCGTTTTGACCATCATCAGATAGGTTTTTCTATCGATTGATTTCATAATTATGCTGGCCGTATGATAGAAAAATACCTGACATATCAAGTGGATTAGAGTCTATAGAGTCTCAATTACATATGTAAAACAATGTTAGTTGGCGTCCACAGTGGTTTAGTATAAACGCGACAAGAGTTCCGAGTTTTCCGGTATCGTTAGGTACGGAACGTGTGGTTCCACTCTGCTAGGTTACAACTGAGCCACGCTCTTTGAAATTCTGAATGTAGCAAGGATGAAGGGATGCCGTAGTTAAGGAGAGAGTGAAACCGGGTTGATGCTATTCAATCAGTACATCGAGCAAGCAGTGAATGAAATCGAAGAGAAATTTGGAAAGCGAATTAAAGTTTAGGGAGAAGACATTAAAACTTTGAGGTTTGCAGATGACATTGCAATTCTTTTAGAGGCGGCAAAATACATAAAAGAGCGGTTGAGTGGAGTGGATAACGTCTTTAAAACAGGTTGCAAGATGAATATCAATAACACTAAAAGAAGTGTAATGGGAGAAGTCAAATCAGACAGTGCTGTGAGGGAATTAGATTAGGAAATTAGAAACAGTAGTTAAGTTTTGCTTTTTGGACAGCAAAATAAGTGACGATGAGCGAGCGGAGTAGTGCTGTGGTTGGCACACACTGGACCCGCTTCCGGGAGGACGCTTCTGGCTATCCTGATTTAGGTTTTCCGTGTTTCCCTAAATCGCTTAAGGCAAATGCCGGGATGTTCCCTTCGAAATTGCACGGTCGCTTTCCTTTTCTACCCTTCCCTAATCCGAGCTAGGGCTTCGTCTCTAACGACCTTGTTGTCGACGGGACATTAAACACTAATCTTCTGCTCCTCAGATAAGTGACAATGGTCTAAGTGGAGAACATATAAAAGGCAGACTAGCGAAAGGAAGAGAAGAATTCCTGAAAAAGAAAAATTTGTTAAAGCCTAACATACACTACTGACCATTAAAATTGCTACACCAAAAAAAATATGCAGATGATAAACGGGTATTCATTGGACAAATATATTATACTAGAACTGACATGTCATTAGATTTTCACGCAATTTGGGTGCGTAGATCCTGAGAAATCAGTACCCAGAACAATCACCTCTGGCCTTAATAACGGCCTTGATACGCCTGAGCATTGAGTCAAACAGACCTTGGATGGCGTGTACAGGTACAGTTGCCCGTGCAGCTTCAACAAGATACCACAGTTCATCAAGAGTAGTGACTGGTGTATTGTGACGAGCCAGTTGCTCGGCCACCGTTGACCAGAGGTTTTCAATTGGTAAGAGATCTTGAGAATGTGCTGGCCAGGGCAGCAGTCGAACATTTTCTGTATCCAGAAAGGCCCGTACAGGACCTGCAACATGCGGTCGTGCATTATCCTGCTGAAATGTAGGGTTTCGCAGAGATCGAATGAAGGGTAGAGCCACGGGTCGTAGCACATCTGAAATGTAACGTCCGCTGTTCAAAGTACCGACAATGTGAACGAGAGGTGACCGAGACGTGTAACCAATGGTACCCCATACCATCACGCCGGGTGATACGGCAGTACGGCGATGACGAATACACGCTTCCAATGTGCGTTCACCGCGATGTCGCCAAACACGGATGCGACCATCGTGATGCTGTAAACAGAACCTGGATTCATCCGAAGAAATGACGTTTTGCCATTCGTGCAACCAGGTTCGTCGTTGAGTACACCATCGCAGGCGCTCCTGTCTGTGATGCAGCGTCAAGGGTAACCGCAGCTATGGTCTCCGAGCTGATAGTCCATGCTGCTGCAAACGTCTTCGAACTGTACGTGCAGATGCTTGCTGTCTTGCAAACGTCCCCATCTGTTGACTCAGGGATCGAGACGTGGCTGCACGATCCATTACAGCCATGCGGATAAAATGCCTGTCATCTCGACTGCTAGTGATACGAGGCCGTTGGGATCCAGCACGGCGTTCCGTATTACCCTCCTGAACCCACCGATTCCATATTCTGCTAAAAGTCATTTGATCTCGACCAACGCGAGCAGCAATGTCGCGATACGCTAACCTGCAATCGCGATAGGCTACAATCCGACCTTTATCAAAGTCGGAAACTTGATGGTACGCATTTCTCCTCCTTACAAGAGGCATCACAACAACGTTTCACCAGTCAACGCCGGTCAACTGCTGTTTGTGTATGAGAAACAGATTGGAAACTTTCCTCATGTCAGCACGTTGTAGGTGTCGCCACCGGCGCCAACCCTGTGTGAATGCTCTGAAAAGCTAATCATTTGCATATCACAGCATCTTCTTCCTGTCGGGTAAATTTCGCGTCTGTAGCACGTGATTTTCGTGGTGTAGAAATTTTAATGGCCAGTAGTGTAGATTTAAAATATTTGGAAGTGTTTAATTGCTTATCTTGGTTGTAGTCATGTGTGGAAATGAAACGTGTGCAATGGACGGCCCGTGTAAGAAGAGAACTGTACTAAATGTGACGTTCCAGGAAAATTTTGATGATTCCATGGATCAAGT
The DNA here is from genome assembly GCF_023864345.2 of Schistocerca serialis cubense. NCBI lineage: Eukaryota > Metazoa > Arthropoda > Insecta > Orthoptera > Acrididae > Schistocerca > Schistocerca serialis. Next base: position 8,370,880 of record NC_064646.1, read on the forward strand.
GCATAAATAATGAATTCAAGAAGAAAACACACCGTGATCCATCAAAACTCTATATTTTGGAGATGGATGGAAGTGCGTCGGGGAAGGGGGGGGGGGGGGTGCTCATTATCATCATCGTAATCTTACTTCCAAAATGAACTTTCACTGTTTTGAGGAGTGTGTACTGATTTTTAAACTTCCTGACACACCTGTGTGAAGATTAGGATGGGCTACTGTCGGAACTGGGGCTATATTGCACTAATTACAGTGCACACCACTGTTGGAACACCATGCACACGCTCTTGATGTATTTTGAGAAATCCAGCGCCAGTTTTTCTGCGGATACACATACCCCGATAAAAGCAGCCCTACTTCGTCAAAATGAAAGAGTATTTCAGGCTCAACCTCTCCGTCACGTACAGGCTGTAATGGCCAGTTTCAGTATTGATCTTGAGCTATGGTGGAGTATCTTAACTGATCAGACAATGCGCTTCCGTTTCTTTATAAGTCTGCGTTGTGAGCACAGCTCTGAGAGGAGATACTACCTAAACACGTATCAAGTGTTAAACGGCCCTCCACGTTCCGGAGGCCGTGCTCGACCATCAGCTGACAGTTTCGTGCTTTCAACTCAATTGCATTCGTCTCATGAAAGCAACATGTTTACTCGTAAAAAAAATACTGTGTTTCACAGTTTCTGTTACAAGTTACAACAATAAGTTGTAGAATTGACGTCGCCGACAGGGTTTTACTTCAGCACGTAAATCCGGAAACAGAGTGAGTGTGCAAAGCTGAAATACAGAGTTTTCAGGTAAAATACGCAAGGTTTATGCGCAGAAGTGCAGGAAATTCGACATATTCGAGAACAATGGCTTTGAGCTAAAAATTATGGTAATCAGTCTCGGAAACGAGCCCTAATTGAAGAATTAACGTGTAGTGATTGTTTACGTTGCAGTTGTTTATTTATAGTTTATTGTTAGATGAGTTACATCTTGTGAATCCTTAATTAAAAAAAAAAAAAAACTTTGGTCCTTTCGGTAGCGTTACGAAATTGTACGAGGTTTGTCTCAATGTAACGCCGACCCCACATGACGTTGGAAAAGGCTGAGATGATGATGATGATGATGATGATGATGATGATGATGATGATGTCTCTATGGTAAGAACCTTCATTATTTGATTACATCATTAGTGATTAATCACTCGAAACAGTCGCAAAAAGAAAGTTTCTAGCCATATGCGTTCAGAGGAGCCTCGTAAAATTACTTGTAGGAAGGCAGATGCGAGACCCAATTAACACTGATCTACGAAAAAAAAATTGCTGTTGGATAAATAGTGACCTTAGTTACACTTTGAGAGCTGAATTCAGTTGTTTTTAGTTTCTTATTATTGGGATTAATTTACGGATAGTTACGTTTCGCGTAATTTTTTCTTTTTACATTTCTGTTGAAGTTTAACGCTGGAAATTAAGATACAGATCAGCTTTTTATGATTTTACTATCGTATGAAGGGAAATCGGAGACAAAGACATGTCTCTATAAATTTGTCTTCTAAATTAACGTTATGAGAAAGTGAAAAATATCTTGCCATATCTTATTGTATATATTGAGTGTCCCTTTTGTCACTAGTCATGCGCCATCAAGAATCCACAAACAAACAGTTTATCTGCTTCCACTCTTTCCGCCCCTCTTTAGTAGAAATGTATCTACAGACACTTTCACAGAGTTCAGCTGATACGTCACTGGAACTCTCTGTGAAGGGATCCAGATGATAACTAGAAACGTACCTTGAGATAGATGCTACATCTCAGATCTCGTCATGTTTTTATTATTCCCCAACCCTTTGTAACTGAGATATTTTCTTTATCCAAGGAAACTCATCCATGGTCTTCTTTGTTTTGTTGTAAAGCATGCTTCAAAATAATCTTTCTGAATCTCTTTGATTTCAGGCTCCGCAAATACACCATGATTTATAATCAAGCTGAAAGACGGGGAGTTTGTCAGCTACATGTGCAGATCCTCTGCCCGTTGTAGCAGTGGCCTTTAAGAGTCGTACCATCAGGCCAAATTTCATGAGCTACCACTGTTTTTTTTCAACCACTTTCTATATCTACGCAGGCTATTTCTTTTCCTCTAGCCCTGAGAATGTGACTTTGCTCCCGTGTAAAATTTATTTAGAATCACTCTTATTCATGGCAGGAGAAAGACCGTTGTAAAAAAAGTCTGACAAGTTTTGTTACTCTCCCGTTAGACTGTGCCACGTTTCAATGAGCTTCAGCCACTTGTACTTAGTGTTAGAAGAAGATTCATTTTCTCTCTTTACGTTTCTCTTAATGTCGTACTTTGTCAATGTAATTTTTACTATCTACATTTCAAATACACTCAATTTGCTCTTCTCTAGTCGCATTTCAGTACCATGCAGTATTTCAAAGTACACTTTCGGGACTTCCTGCATTCAATTCCTTGTCAGTACTTAGTATCAGCAAAGGTCTGGAGTGGAAGACAACTTTCATTCTTTCTTTATATGCTTCAATCTGCCTCTAATGTCTTCATTATTTACACCTTGCATCGTCATGCTTCCTAGCTAGTGAAGTTCCTCCTCCTACAGTGCCTCCATTAGTCCTGATATTTAGCAGATGTTTATCTACATCTACACTCCGCAGCGGTATGTGGTGGAGAGTACTTCTCTACCACTGTCACTTGCCCCTTTCCTGTTCCAGCTGCGAATGGTTCGCGGGGATGAATTATCGCTGGTAAGCATGTACGTCGACTCGAATCCTTATAATTTTGTCTTCATGGGCTTTTTGCGAGATATGCGTAGGAAGAACCAACATATTTGGCGGCCCTTCTAGGAAAGTTGACTCTCGGAACTTCAACAATAAACCACTCCCTAATGCAGAACGCCTCTTTTGCAATGCCTGCCACTGGAGTTACACTCTGTTACACTTTCGTGCTTACTAAATGAATCTGTTACGAAATGCTCCTCTTTTCTTCTCTGATTCCTCTATCAGCGCGATCAGGTACAGATCCCATACTGACGAGCAGTATTCAAGTATGGGCCAAAAGAGTGTTTCTCTTTTTTCCCTTCTTTGTTGATGGACTACATTTCATGAGGATTTTTCCAATGAATCTCAGTCTCGCAGCTGTCTTTCCTGCGATTAGTTTTATGTAGTCGTTCCGCTTTGAACCGCTACTTACGCATACTCCTACTGCTTCCAGTGATGGTTCTGCAATTGTGTAATCGTACAATAATGGCTCTTTCAGTCTATGACTGAGAGTCAATTGCCACTACCCGCACCAAGCTTCGATCCTCTACCGATCTTCCTGCATTTCGCTACGATTTCCTGTTTTTGCGACTTCACTGTATGCAACAGTTCTTTCTTTCTTTCACTTACGCCATAGTCCCGCAGTGATCGCAGGGTCGGCGTGGTTAGAACGGATTTGGCAAGGTTAGTTTTAGGGGTGGCCGGATGCCATTCCTGCCGCCACCCGTACCCCCAAGGATGGAATCAGTGTACCCCAGCTGTCTGCGTCTAGTGTAAATCGTGAAATAGTCGAACGTGTTTCAAATGTCTGCGACGCGTGTAACTGAGGCGGAACGTGGGGGCCAGCCCCGTATTCACCTAGCGGGATGTGGAAAACCGCCTAAAAACCACATCCTGGCTGGCCGGCACACCGACCCTCGTCGTTAATCCTCCGGGCGGATTCGATCTGAGTCCACAAAGCAGCGCGTTAGCGCGCTCGGCTACCATGGCGGTTTCTCTCTATGCAACAGTATCATACGCAAAAAGCCCACAAGGCCATTTATATATAACGTGATTACTTATGGTCCTACAAAATTCGCTCAACGCACGCCCGAAGTGAGTTACTCTTACGCCTGAAGACTTCTCTCCGTTGTGAATAAGATACTGTGTTCGGTTTGGTATAAACACTTCGATGCAGTAGACAGTTCGTCTGATGTCCCTTACGCTCATATATTGTTCACTAGACGACAGTGCAGAACTGTTTCTTTACCCTGCATCGTACAACAGTTCATCTTTCTCGTCTTTGTTTTAACTAACCTGTCCGTTCAGCACGTCATATAAGTCTTCCTTTAGCTGTAAGAAGCTGCAAGTACTGTTTCTGAGGCTTACCTGGAAGAGCTAAACGCATTAGATTATAACCGTAGCGAATATTTTGTTGCTGAATGAAAGTTACTACAGTCTGTAACTTTTTAACAACTTCCCAACCCCTGGTGCCGTGAGTAACGGGCGCTTAGTTTCCGCGTGTACCGTGAACGGAGCGGAGCCCCCAACTTGCAGCGCCCTCCTGAAAGGCTGTGCAGCCCCTGGTGGTCATATCTCCGTCACCAGACCCACACCACGACGCGCAGGGCCAACTTGCCCGCCTCAGCGCTTAGGGTTACGGGGAGAGGTGTAGCGCAGCAGAACTTGAGTAATGAGAAATATTTTACGGCCTTGTAATAAGAGCAGCGCTATCAAAGACTTCCGCCAAAGTTTGTCTTTCATCAGCGCTCCTACGTCTGAGCCAGTAATAGCGTCTGAATGTTCATTGCCAATAAACTGATTACCTCTGACTTTTGTTGTACCGATTTGTCCCTCGTTTAGAATCAGCACCTCACTGAAGGAGACATTCTGTTCCTCGGAGTCACAACCTACTTCAGAAAATAGTTAGAGGAGGATTCGCATAGAATCTGACTCTCGGTTAATGACTGAGGTAGCGTTGCCGAAAATACCTCGGAATTGCTTTAGAAAGGAGCAGGGTTCGCATCTGCACCTGACATTCTGCTTTGTTAGCGTTGTGCCATCTGCCGCTGCATGCCGGGTCTGGAACACCCGCGACCCTACGCCCTCGACCAGTTCACTCTTCAATCCCTCTCTTACACAGGTCACACCAATATCCAAGAAAGGTAGTAGGAGTAATCCACTAAATTGCAGGCCCATATCGTTAACGTCGATATGCAGCAGGATTTTAGAACATATATTGTGTTCGAACATTATGAATTACCTCGAAGGAAACGGTCTATTGACACACAGTCAACATGGGTTTAGAAAACATCGTTCCTGTGAAACACAACTAGCTCTTCATTCACATGAAGTGCTATAGACAAGGGATTTCAGATCGATTCCGTATTCCTGGATTTCCGGAAGGATTTTTGACACTGTACCACACAAGCGGCTCGTGGTGAAATTGCGTGCTTATGGAATATCGTCTCAGTTATGTGACTGGATTTGCGATTTCCTGTCAGAGAGGTCACAGTTCGTAGCAATTGACGGAAAGTCATCGAGTAAAACAGAAGTGATTTCAGGCGTTCCCCAAGGTAGTGTTATAGGGCCTTTGCTGTTCCTTATCTATATAAACGATTTGGGAGACAATCTGAGCCGGCCGGAGTGGCCGAGCGGTTCTAGGCGCTACAATCTGGAACCGCGCGACCGCTACGGTCGCAGGTTCGAATCCTGCTACGGGCATGGATGTTTGCGATGTCCTTAGGTTAGTTAGGTTTAAGTAGTTCTAAGTTCTAGAGGACTGATGACCACAGAAGTTAAGTCCCATAGTGCTCAGAGCCATTTGAACCATTTTTTTGGAGACAATCTGAGCAGCCGTCTTCGGTTGTTTGCAGATGACGCTGTCGTTTATCGACTAATAAAGCCATCAGAATATCAAAAGAAACTGCAAAACGATTTAGAAAAAATATCTGAATCGTGCGAAAAGTGGCAGTTGACCCCAAATAACGAAAAGTGCGAGGTCATCCACATGAGTACTAAAAGGAAGTCGTTAAACTTCCGTTACACGATAAATCAGTCTAACCTAAAAGCTGTAAATTCAACTAAATACCTAGGTATTACAATTACGAACAACTTAAATTGGAAAGAACACCCACAAAATGTTGTGGGGAAGGCTAACCAAAGACCGCATTTTATTGGCAGGACACTTAGAAAATGTAACAGAGCTACTAAGGAGACTGCCTACACTACGCTTGTCCGTCCTCTTTTAGAATACTGCTGCGCGGTGTGGGATCCTTACCAGATAGGACTGACGGAGTACATCGAAAAAGTTCAAAGAAAGGCAGTAAGTTTTGTATTATCGCGAAATATTGGAGAGAGGGTCACAGAATTTGGGCTGGAAATCATTAAAAGAAAGGCGTTTTTCGTTGCGACGGAATCTTCTCATGAAATTCCAATCACCAACTTTCTCCTCCAAATGCGAAAATATTTTGTTGACACCGACCTACATAGGGAGAAACGATCACCACGTTAAAATAAGGGAAATAAGAGCTCGTGCGGAAAGATACAGGTGTTCATTCTTTCCGCGCGCTATACGAGATTGGAATAATAGAGACTTATGAAGGTGGTTCGATGAACCCTCTGCCAGACACTTAAATGTGATTTGCAGAGTATCCATGTGGATGTAGAGGTACTCTGTTTTAATTGCTTTTATACATTTTCAATTGTGGAGGGAGCACTCTATTAAACAGTGGATGATCTTTATCGCCATGACTCCAGTGGAGCAGGGGTGGGAAAGCTGTGCTGGTTCGACTCCCGTCGCATTCAAAGCAATAGGGACGCCAACCTACAGCATTATCTACCGGGTGATCAAAAAGTCAGTATAAATTTGAAAACTTAATAAACCACGGAATAATGTAGATAGAAAGGTACAAATTGACACACATGCTTGGAATGACATGGGGTTTTATTACAACAAAAAAAAACAAAGTTCACAAAATGTCCGCCAGATGGTGCTGGACAGCAGCACTTTTGTATCTGTTTGCAGATGACACGTTGTATCTTGTGTAGCAGAACAGCTACCAAAATCAATAACATCATGTAAGGTATGTTACTTACGCTTACACCCACTTTTCGCCAATTAAGTTATAAATGCAACTTTTACATAATGTTGTAAACAAAACAAATGTTAACTGCTACCGTGTCGGGTGAGAGGTACGCAGATATGTTACAGAATCGCATCATCCCCAGCCTGGCTGATAAATACCTGCTGGAACGTACGATTGCTATGCAGAATGGCGCTCCACCCCATATTGCTAGACGCGTGAAAGATCTCTTGCGCGCGTCGTTTGATGATGATCGTGTGCTCAGCCGCCACTTCCGTCATGCTTGGCCTCGCAGGTCCCCAGACCTCAGTCCGCGCGATTATTGGCTTTGGGGTTACCTGAATTCGCAAGTGTATTGTGATCCACCGACATCTCTAGGGGTGCTGAAAGACAGCATCCGACGCCAGTGCCTCACCATAGGTCCGGACATGCTTTACAGTACTGTTCACAACATTATTCCTCGACAACAACTATTGTTGAGGAATGATGGTGGACATATTGGGCATTTCCTGTAAAGAACATCATCTTTGCTTTATCTTACTTTGTCATGCTAATTATTGCTTTTGTGATCAGATGAAGCTCCATCTGTCGGACATTGTTTGAACTTTTGTATTTGTTTGGTTCTAATAAAACCCCATGTCATTCCAAGCATGTGTGTCAATTTGTACCTCTCTATCTACATTATTGCGTGATTTATTCAGTTTTCAAATTTATACTGACTTTTTGATCACCCGGTATTTCACTCCTCTTTGTTTTTATTACTGACGGTCCAACTGAATGCCGCATATTTAAAAGGAGCAACACCTAAAAGGCAACAGAACAACGTCCAGAACGAATACGTTTTCTAGAACATATTCGTCAGTACAAAGAAGACGCCACAGAAAGTACGTTGGTTTGGACGTCGGCCAGAAATGTTACATAGACTCATGAGGCACCACGTGAGTCACGTGAGCGGCATTGCGTTAGCGGTGACCATATGTGGTCATACTGGGGGCCCCGCAGAGCAGTGTCTGGAAGGGGTTAGCGTGGCCTGCCGCACAGTACCAGGTGTAGCGGTATGGAATGAGCGTTTTTTTGTGAAAATGAAACACTAATTTTGAATTGAAAACTAAAAACATTTTATTCAAAGTACTGACCATTTTCTTGCTCTACATTTTGACCACCTTTCTGCCAATCTGCGGACACCACGCCAATAGAAATGTTCGTCTTTTGAAGCAAACCGGACACCCAATTTTCGACTTATTCGTGGGAGTCGAAGTGTTCCTCAGCCAATGCGTGTCCCATTGATGAAAACAAATGGTAGTCTGAAGGAGCCAAGTCTGGTGAATACGGCGGGTGGGGTAGCAGCTCCCAGCCAAGTGTTTTGATTGTATCCTGAAACAGTTTTGCTTTGTGTGCAGGTGCATTGTCGTGTAAAAAAAAAATTGCTTTGTCATGTCTTCTGACCCATTCTGGTCTTTTTTCGATCAATGCATAGTTCAAATTGATCATGTTGTTGTCTATAGCGATTAGTATTCACAGTTTCACCGGGTTTTAGAACCTCATGATACACCACACCTTTCTGATCCCACCAAACTTCTTGCGGGATCGATCTGGTTTTGCAGTCGATGTTGATGGTTGTCCCGGATTAACCAATGATTTTTCCCGTCTAGGATTCTTAAAATAAATCCATTTTTCATCGCCAGTAACAATTAAATGCAAAACTGATTTTCTTTCATGTCTTTGAAGCAGAATCTGACAAATGGTTTTTCGGTTTTCCATCTGTCTTTCATTCAATTCACGTGGCACACATTTTCCACACTTTTGGATCTTTCCCATAGCTTTCAAACGGTCAGAAATTGTTTGTTGTGCAATATTTAGCATTGCTGCCATTTGCTTCTGACTCAAAGTATCATCTTCCTCCAATATTGCTTGCAATTAGGCGTCTTCGAACTTTTTTGGTGGTCTTCCACCTTCTTCTTTTCTTAAATCAAAATCATTATTTCGGAACCGTTCAAACCATCTTTTGCATGTTGTTTCTGATAGAGCATGATCACCATATGCCTCGACAAGCATTCGATGCGACTGTGCAGCACTTTTTTTCAAATGAAAACAAAAAATTAATGCTTTCCGCAAATAATCACTTTCTGGTATAAAATTCGACATTGTTAACACGATGAAAACACATGATGTTGTTTGTTCCATGACTTGATGTATACTAAATATCTTTGACAGATGTCATACCAACCAAACAAAAAAAATTAAGGTTCGTTCACAACCAAATGTTCCCTATCGACACATTTGTATCTTAACGCTCATTTCATACCGGACACCTGGTATAAAGGAAGAGTCGGCGTAGCCTATAGAGAGTTCAGTACAGACAGCCGTACAGGAGGGACGTCCATGTAAGTCAGGTCTGCGGCCGGGACTTACAGTACTCGCTCTGGCTCTGCTCGCACTCATAGTTAACCACGTACCTCCCTCCATGGGATTTTGCAATCAGTAGTAGTGTACCTTCATTCATTATCCTCATACGAACAATAACGATTGTAACTACTCAGGCAGGTCATGGCTTTGTTCGATTATTTCCCGAGTGAGTTCCATAACTCTTTCATACTTTCAGTTAGCCATCTCCACATCAGCTGACTGGAAGGACCTTCTCCTCCAACGCCATTAAACTTCTAAACCGCTCACTGGACGCGACATAATGGCCATTACATTTTTAACCTTCTCACTTTTACGGTTATGAATCTGCCGACTAGAAGACATTCTTTGCTTTGTAACAGTCTTTGCACTTCATCGGTTCTTTTCTTGAGCCCTGGGAGACACCTCATCTACACCGACCCACGTACCGGCCCAATCCATACACTTCTTCCTAAATTCTCTCTGAGATCTGGCATCTGTATTGGTCCTACCGTTACTACATACCTTTATCATCAGAACATGTAATTTGCGGAATCGCTAGATCCGAATGAACTACCACTGAATCGAGGGACAGATGACCTTGGTGTTCAGTCCCTTAACCTCCATCTACCAACCAGCCAGCCAACCATTTTCGATATCTTTCCCTGGTCCATTCGTTTGTCATGGCAAAACCACCTCAGACACATCCTGGTCAGTTTTTCTCTAAAGGACCTAGTGTTCTTTCTCATTTTTACCGCATACTTCCGAGTTTTTCTGGTCCGTAGCACGACCTGTTTGGTTGTTGAGCAGGTCTCTAGGCTACTTGCTGTAATATTGAGTAGTATTTTGCCCAGTGAGCTATCGATCGATCGATGGCGATGTGTACGAGCCGCGGCCCAGCGTTTGGCAACGAGTGACGTAAACGACAACTCGCGCTGCTGCTGCTGCTGCCGCCCTGGTTGATCGCCGCCACTTCCGTTGGCGCTGCAGGCGCCTCGCTGCTGATTGGTTGCCGCAGGGGCTGCAGGCCCGCGCGCCGGAAGTGCGTCGATCTGCGAACGCACCGCGTCGCGTCGTGGACGCCCCCTGGCCATTAGGCTCCCTAATTAAGCTGCGGGGGAGGTGTTTAGAGCCGTAGCCACACCGCGGCCGGTCCGCGGGACAGAAACACCAGTACTGGGGGAGTACGCGTTGATTCTAAAGGCAGCGGAAGGAGAAGTCAGACGCCAACTGTTGAAAGAACTCGAAGCCAGAACCTCCAAGCTGAATTAATCTGTGACTGTAGTTCAGTGTAGTGTGACATCAACACCTGTCTGCAGTTCTCCACTCCTCATACATCTACGTCTCTCTCATTATTACGAGAATACGTAATTCCACTCATTTCTCCTCCTCCTTGTAAAATACCGAATCAATACTGCCTGCACAATTACTTGTCCATGGAACGGACGTTTGTCATAATTCTGAATGAAATTAAATTGAGGGGTGTATTCACTTTACTAAAATATAGTTTTTAGCTGGCTTCGTTGCCATTTTCTTGGTCTGCTTTGTACAAAGCACATCCACTGATACTACGATTATGAAAGTCTGGCGAATCTCTATGTACGAAATGAAGTAAATATTTGCACTCTGAATACTTGTATTTCAACTCTTCAGGCATCTGAATAAAAAAAAAAAAAAAATCATTCGCTTTTATGAACTTTCATTTCCAATTAAAATGTCTGCTTTCTACTTGGTGCTTTAAATTAATAGATTTTTACGTTAAATCTGCAAAATTCATTCTAAACATAGAAGACATAAATAGTTCAGTACGAAATAACGAATTTTAGTGGACACACTTTGATATAGACACACAAATTCACAAAATGAAATTACCGAAACCCGACGGTATGGAAGAATTCCGAACATGTCGGAGGTTTGATTACGTCACCTCTTCCTCCTCACCTTCTTCTCGTTGCCTGTGTGTGGCCATGTCTAGTTTTCTTGTCTACATCTACACTCCGTAATCCACCTTATATCGTCTAGTGGACGATATAAGGGTCTAAGGCGCTGCAGTCATGGACTGTGCGGCTGATCCCGGCGGAGGTTCGAGTCTTCCCTCGGGCATGGGTGTGTGTGTGTTTGTCCTTAGGATAATTTAGGTTAAGTTGTGTGTAAGCTTAGGGACTGATGACCTTAGCAGTTAAGTCCCATAAGATTTCACGTACATTTGAACTCTTTTTTTTTTTTTTTTTGACGATATAAGGTGCCCCACTACGTCTTTCTCTGTTTTCTGTTCCAGTCATGACTACTCCCCTGCTAGAACGACTGTTGGTAACCTTCCTTGTGAGTTCCAAACGCTCTTGTGGAGTCAACTGAACCTACCGATACCGGACGTGTCTCATGTGACGTCAGCGTGTGCGAACAGAAAGCTAGCAATATTTTTTGTGTCTATTTTAACTAACACGAATTATATACAGAAGAATGGAAAAGTTGATAGAAACCGACCTCGGGGAATACCACTTCATATTCCGGAGAAATGTAGGAACAAGTGAGGCAATACTGACCCTACGTCTTAGAAAATAGGTCACGGAAAGGCGAATCTACTTTTACAGCATTCATAAATTTAGGGAACGGTTTTCATAACGTCGGCTGGAATACATTCTCTGAAATTCTTCATGAATCCGGGTCAAAATACAGAGAGTGAAAGGCTATTTACAACATGTGTAGAAACCAGACGGCAGTTACACAAGTCGCTGCGTGAGAAAGGTAGGACTGGTTGAGAAGGAAGGGAGAGCACATTGAGCAAGCAGTAAAGGAAACCAAAGAAAAATTTGAAGAAGTATTTGAAATTCAGGAAAAAGAAACAAAAACATTGAGGTTTGCAGATTACATTGTAATCCTGCCAGAGACAGTAAAGGACTCGGAAGAGGCGTTGAATGGAATAAACAGTGTCTTGAAAGGAGGATATCAGACGAACAGCAATAAATGCGAAACAAGGATAATCAGGTGATGCTGAGAGAATTGGGTTAGGAAACGAGACACTAGAAATTAGATGAATTTTTTTCTTTGAACAGAAAATAACTGATGATGACCAATTAGAGTGGATATGAAATGAACACTGGAGATGGAAGAAAAGCGTTTCTGAAGAAGAGACTTTGTTAACACCGACTAAGGTTTAAATGTTAGGAAGGCTTTTTTCAGGATACTTGTCTAGATTATAGCATTGCATGCAAGTGAATCGTCGACAGCAAACAGTTCAGACAAGAAGAGGATATAAGCTACGGAAGAATTCTAAAGATTAGATGGGTAGGTCATGTAGTTAATGAGGTATTACGGAGTAGAACTGGAAAGAAAAGAAATTTGTGTCGTAGTTTGACTAAAAGAAGGGATCAGTTGGCATGATACATTCTGAGAGATTAAGGTTCAAAAAATGGCTCTGAGCACTGTGGGACTTAACATCTGAGGTCATCAGTCCCCTAGAACTTAGAACTACTTAAACCTAACTAACCTAAGGACATCACACACATCCATGCAGGATTCGAACCTGCGACCGTAGCGGTCGCGCGGTTCCAGACTGTAGCGCCTAGAACCGCTCGGCCACTATGGCCAGCCAGATATTAAGGAGTTACCATTTAAGTATTGGAGGGAAGTGGGGTGGGAGAGATAAAAATTGATGAGGGTAGAGGGAGACCAAGAAATGAATACAGTAAGCAGGTTCAAAAGGATGTTCGTTGCAGTAGTTAACCTGAGATGAAAAGGCTTGCACAAGTTAGAGTAGCGTGGAGAGCTGCATCGAAGGAGTCCTTGGACTGAAGACAACAAGAACAAGAACATTATTGTTTTGGAATGTAGGTTGTGGTGATAGACTGATGTAGCAGTATAAAATTTGACAGCCATGACAGTGCATTGTAAGCAAAAACATTATTAGCCTATCTTTGAAGAAGCAGCTGTCATAAAGAATATTGTGAAATGTTCGTATGCGTAGTTTACTGAGTAATTTGTGTGTGTCCTGTTCACGCTTAAACATTCCCTCCAATAAATGCTTAAGAACGAAAATGAGACGTTGTAATTTCCAAGCAGATTAAAACTGTGTGCCGGACCGAGACTCGAACTCGGGACCTTTGCCTTTCGCGGGCAAGTGCTCTACCATCTGAGCTACCGAAGCACGACTCACGCCCCGTCCTCACAGCTTTACTTCTGCCAGTATCTCGTCTCCTACCTTCCAAACTTTACAGAAGCTCTCCTGCGAACCTTGCAGAACTAGTACTCCTGAAAGAAAGGATATTGCGGAGACATGGCTTAGCCACAGCCTGGGGGATGTTTCCAGAATGAGATTTTCACTCTGCAGCGGAGTGTGCGCTGATATGAAACTTGCTGGCAGGTTAAAACTGTGTGTAGACGAGGTACTGACGGAAGTAAAGCTGTGAGGACGAGGCGTAAGTCGTGCTTGGGTAGCTCAGATGGTAGAGCACTTGCCCGCGAAAGGCAAAGGTGCCGAGTTCAGGTCTCGGTCCGGCACACAGTTTTAATCTGCCAAGAAGTTTCATATCAGCGACGACTCCGCTGCAGAGTGAAAATCTCATTCTGGAAAATGAGCCGTTGTCCGCCAGAAAAAATTACAGTAGTAGACGAAACGCAGCTGACGAGTTACATATTGCAGTGAAACAAAATGTTTCAAATGGCTCTGAGCACTATGGGACCTAACATCTGAGGTCATCAGTCCCCTAGACTTAGATCTACTTAAACCTGACTAACATATGGACATCACACACATCCATGCCCGAGGCAGGATTCGATCCTGCGACCATAGCAGCAGCAGCAGCGCGGTTCCGGACTGAAGCGCCTAGAACCTCTCGGCCACAGCGAAACAAGTGTGGCCAGATCGCCATTATCGGCAATTATTGGTAGTAAAATAAAGAGTCTTGGAAATATTTATTGCGGGTTGCCTTCTCCACTGACAGCCCTTTATTAGCGTCTGCGCGTTGTGGTTCGTGTACAGGAAACCGATGAGGATGACTTTTGCAGTGAAAGTGGACAGGGCTCCAGTGCAAAGTGCCAAAGGCAATTAGAAACGGGATGTAATCGTGTCGCGCGGGTCGTTCCGCGTCTCCGGGACGGTTCGCCGCTAACAACGTCCGCACACGGCTCCCGGCGTGTCCCGCTGGATCCTGCGGCGGCGAGATACACTGCTGCTGCCGCCGTTCGAATTTGTATTCGCGGCTGCGCGCGGCCCTAATTAAACTGCTGTTTACAAGTGACTCCCTGCGGAGCCACGCGAGTTGGCCGGATCTAGCCGCTGAGCCCGGCGATCCGGGCGCGCACGCCTGCAGAATACGGTCCTGAGGATGGAGGTCGCAGCGCCGGGTCGAAACGCCTCCGCCGCCGCCGCTGCTGCTGCACGACAACTTGCTGCCTGCAACCTGACTCGGCCGCGAGTTCCCTCCCCCCCCCCCCCCCCCCCCCCGCACTGCTGGCAGAAATTGATTCCCACAGCGCTTGTGGCTCTCTCGCTCTCCCTGCTGCTCGCCTTTGCCTGCAAGCGGAACCGCGGAGGCTTCGGTGTACGCGGGCAATACTGGACTTCACAGACAAGATGATGTATTCGTTCAGAAGGTTCAAATGGCTCTAAGCACTATGGGACTTAACATCTGAGGTCATCAGTCCCCTAGAACTTCGAACTACTTAAACCTAACTAACCTAAGGACATCGCACTCATCCATGCCTGAGGCAGGATTCGAACCTGCGACCGTAGCAGTCGCGCGGTTCCGGACTGAAGCGCCTAGAACCGGTCGGCCCAAAGGCCGGCGATGCAGTCGTGTTAATTGTTTGTTTCGTCTCTGCTTTCGTCAGGAGGGTCACTCTGAAAGTAATGCCTCTCTAATCGTCCTTCATTAGGTTGTTAACGTAGACAGAATGTAGAATTATCCGGAAATAGCGAAGAACAGCAAGGATTTTGGAAAAACAGGAGCGCAATAGATGCTGTTTTCGCTTTAAGACAGGTTGTGGAAATATCCCCAGATTTTAACAACCCACCTTTCCTGTGCTTCGTTGACATCATATGATTAGGAAAAGGAAATACGGTAGTTCAAATCTCAATCGACAAGACAGTACCAATGGGTTTAGTAAAAAAAAAAGTGTGTGTGTGTGTGTGTGTGTGTGTGTGTGTGTGTGTGTCTGTGTGTGTGTGTTAAAACAAGGATTAAAATACACGAAGGATTAGCAGGTGAAATTATACTAGATTAAGTCCACTCCTTTTCAGCCTAATAGTGGACCACATCATCAATGTTTTAAGAAATAAACCAGACTATCAAATCGTAAATAAAGTGGTAAATATTATGTATTAGGCTGATGATAATTAATGAGGATAATTTACAGAGGTTACTTCACCAGTTTAATGGTACAAATGGCTCTGAGGACTATGGGACGTAACTTCTGAGGTCATCAGTCCCCTATAAATTAGAACTACTTAAACCTAACTAACCTAAGGACATCATACACATCCATGCCAGAGGCAGGATTCGAACCTGCGACCGTAACGGTCACGCGGTTCCAGACTGTAGCGCCTAGAACCGCTCGGCCACCCCGGCCTCACCAGTTTAATAAAACGGCTAAGCTCTATAATATGGAAATCCCTTCTAAAAAAAACTAAGAGTATGGTAGTACCAAAAGCACTTGTACGAAATAATTTGAAACTAGACGGTGTGTCAATCGAACAACTGATGAGCTTTTATTATTAAGGGACTTAACACCAGCTACTACAAAGACTTAACCATGGAATGAAAAATTAAGTAACAAAGGCAGCAAGCTTAGCCGGATGCCTGCAAAATACTGTCTGGAGAAACAAATTAATGGCAACAGAGGGCAAAATAAAAGTATATAAAGCAATGGTGGGTCCTGTTTTGGCATATGCAGCAGAAACTAGAGCAGAGACGAAAAAGATCAAACCAAAAGTTAATGGCAGTGAAAATGAAGGTACTGAGATAGAGCCAAGGAGTAACCACGTCGAACAAAAGAACAAATGTATTGATAAGGGAACAGTTTGGAATGCAAGATAGAAACAAATGAATGAAGACAAGAGAAGGGAATTGGAGGAATCATGTTGAAAGGATGGACTTCACAAAACTAGCTGAAATTTGTAAACATGAACGACCGCGAGGGAAACTACTACCTGGACGACCACCCGAGATATATGACAACAGTTGGTCAAGTACATCTACGGATTGAGGTAGACAAACAGGGGAAACCCTAGTAAATAGGAAAATGAGAAGAGGTAGTAAACATGAATTTGGCGCACTTCCACGAATCTTTTTCTACAGCCCAACCCAACAACAGTTCTGCTGTCTGGGAAGTAAAATGGCACATGGTGTCCATTAAAAAAAAAAAAAAAAAAAAAAAAAAAAAAAAAGGCAGACAGGTGAAGGGGGCCTTTCTCGCCAACAGACGTCTACTAGTATCAAACATATTTATTAATTTGTAGAAGAAATTTCAGAGAGTGTACGTTTGAAGCACAGCATTCTATGGGAGTGAATCACAGACTGGTAAAACCGGAAAGGAGTAGAATCTGAGCGTCTGACACGTGGTTTTGTAGAAGATAGTTGAAAATCAAATGGACTGATAAGATACTATACGATGGGCGATGGAAGGAAGACGTGGGAAACACTGGCAAGAAGAAGGATCGGAATGGTTGGACATCTGATAAGACATCACGGAATAATCTTTGTGGTAGTGGAAGGAGCGGAAGGGGTAAAAACTGTTGAGAGAGCCAGAGATCGGAATATATCCAACAAATAATTCAGGACGCCTGAGATGAAGAGGCTGCCACAAGAGGGGAATTCGTGGTGGACCACATGGAACCTGTCTGAAAACTTTCTTTTTTCAACTGATGGTAAAAACAGCCAATAGGTTGTAAAAATTGTAAAATTTCTTCCACTGCGTTAGGCTGTCTGGTACAGCAACCGTATATAGAATATTTGAATTAAAAAGTATTGGTTGCAACTTATTCTATTACAGCATATTTATAAAAAACGGCTCTGTGCTTCAGTGTAACAAACAGCTATTTTACTGTTTTTAATACGTTGTAAAAGCAAAATTTTAAAATAATCTGAAGATGTCCCACGAAGCCGAAACGCGTTGGTATTAAAAGAATAAGATACAATCAAGACTATTTTTAATTCAGATGCAAAAAGGTTATTGTATTGACCTGGTTTCGATACCAGAATTATCAGAATAAGTTATAGCGACCTGTAAAAATTTTTATCAACATAGGAGAATACCAAACACATGAAAAACCTTAAGTAGCTCTAGAAGTATTAAAAACAGAACAATTATTGCTTAAATGCATGGAGACATAACAAAACCGTCTGAACTGAAATGCTCAAGTAAAGTAAGTGAAAGTGATACCCTAAAGCCAGCATTAACTTCACAAGCACAGCAAGCCACTAGGACTGACAGCGAATTACTCCGCTATGTGGAGACAACGCAGTGAAAGCCACGTGTGTTGCGTGAATAGCGTAGAGCAGCGCAAAATTACGGAAATGCTAATATTTTAAATGAAAATAGTTGTTACAAGAGACAAAGTTTAATAACAGAAGTAAAAAAATAGGTAATAAAGGGATTATACAGGAAGTGTTACAAAATGAAGCAGCCGTCGATACGCGCCTTCTGTCCAGTGCAGATAGTATCGAAGCGCTTAAAATCAACATAATTAACGTAATGGAAATACCAGCTATGGAATACAATAAAACAATTAAAAGAGGACTAAAACGATATTTCAAAACAGTGTGTAAAGACCTTCATCCAAAGAACGACAGTATGTCGAAAACTTCGGAATAGCGATTTGAAGCCGTTAGAGTTGCAGCTCTTCATCAAAAACGGACATATGCTCAAAAAATTTCCAGGCTTGCTGTCGGCCCACACACACTGAAGAGCAAAACAAACTGGTACACCTGTCTAATATCGTGTAGGACTCCAACGAGTGCGCAGAAGTGCCGCAACACGACTTCGCAAGGACTCGACTAATATCTGAAGTTGTGCTGGAGGGAATTGACACCATGAATCCTGCACGGCTGTCCATAAATCCGTACGACTACGAGGGAGTGGAGCTTTCTTGTGAACAGCAGGTTGCAAGGCATCCCAGATATGCTAAATAATGTTCATGTCTGAGGAGTTTTTTGGTCAGCGGAAGTTTTTTAACTCTGAAGACTGTTCCTGGAGCCACTCTGTAGCAATACTCGACGCGTGGAGTGTCACATTGTCCTGTTGGAATTGTCCAAGTCCGTCGGAATGCACAATGGACACGAATGGATGCAGGTGATCAGACAGGATGCTTACATACATGTCACCCGTCACAGTCGTATCTAGAAATATCAGGGGTCTCATATACCTCCAACTGCACACGTCCCACACCATCAGCCTCCACCAGCTTGAATAGTCCCCTGGTGACATGCAGGGTCGATGGATTCATGAGGCTGTCTCCATAGCCGTACACGCCCATCTGCTCGATGCAATTTGAAACCAGAATCGTTCGACCAGGCAACATGTTTCCAGTCACCAACAGTCCAATGACGGTGTTGACGGGCCCAGGCGAGGCGTAAAGCTTTGTGTCGTGCAGTCATCAAGGGTACATGAGTGGGCCTTCGATGACGTTTCGTTGAATGGTTCGCACGCTGACACTTTTTTGATGGTCCAACTTTGAAATCTGCAGCAATTTGTTGAATGGTTGCACTTCTGTCACGTTGAACGGTTCTCTTCAGTCGTTCTTGGTCCCATTCTTGCACGATCTTTTTCCGGCCACAGCGATGTCGGAGATTTGATGTTTTACGGGATTCCTGATATTCATGGTACACTCGTGAAATGGTCGTACGGGAAAACTCCACTTCATCACTACCTCGGATGTGCTGTGTTCCATCGCTCGTGCGCCAACTATAACACCACATTCAAACTCACTCAAATCTTGATAACCCTCTGCAGACCGCAGCGCCACATTCTACCTGTTTACATATCTCTGTATTTGAATATGCACGCCTATAAGAGTTTCTTTGGCGCTTCAGTGTATGTTGGTTGAGGAAATTTGTTATTACATCTCTTTGAAACGCTGCCTCATCTGAGACAAACAACGGATTGGCAATTTGTGCAACAAACCATGAGCAACAATTCTCCCGTGGTGGATGATCGGCTGGCGTAAGGCACTGCACTCGTTGAAGATAATACGGATGGATGAGTCGCTCGTGGAGTATCCTCAAAGTTGAAATTGTATTGATTCCACATGCCAGGGCCATTTGTCTTTCGTTGATACCTGGCTCTTCTTGGAAAGCTCATAGAACGTACTCTTTGTAGTTAGGTTTGCGAGCAACACACGGTCTTGCTCGATCAGTAGTCTGTAGTGCTACGGATACTTTACGATTCGCGCGGCCATACATAAAAATCATGTCTGCCTGCTTACGAATCGAATATCCTGTCATGTTTGAATGGAATACTTTCAGCTTACTACCTGCGGTACTTTACAGAATGGACACACTGAAGACAGGCGGATGACGAATGTACACCGGTGTCCCTGGCAACACAATGCCATCTACGATATTGTTGTTGTGGTCTTCAGTCCAGAGACTAGTTTGATGCAGCTCTCCAAGCTACTCTATCCTGTGCAAGCTGCATCTCCTGTAGGGAAGCAGCCTACTCACGCTGTAGTAAATTCACATCAGTTTCCATTGTGTGCCAGCCAGTCTGCTGTAACTAGCTCTGACATCATAAATGTTGCGCAATACCTTAAAAATCAAGCAAATGACCTAAAACTTTTCTAGCATGTCAGGAATAATACTAAATTAATGTGTGTTAAATATCAGTTCGATAACTTCAGCCATTTTCGAAATTTGGACGTTTTTCTGAAAAAATCATTGGCGCAACAGAAAAGAGCTAGAGACTTCAAAATTTATATTTAGATTCATCTTTCATAATGATTTAATAAAAACAGTACTCTGGATTTCATAAATTAAGATTTTAGTGGAAATTCATGATTTTCTGGTTTTCGTCTCAAAACTGAAGGAAGCAAGATAGATTAAGTAGGCTAATAAATAAGGCTAGGATGTTTAGATTTAAATAGGTTGGAGGTCCGCTATGACTATGAAGATGTGAAAAGTTTGTTTTGAATACCTATAAAATTATAGCGATAGCGGATCTCAAAAGGGCCAGTTCAGAGCTCATCTACTGCGTGCAGTGTAATTAAATTAATTCTATCGCCCAAAATATTTAACTTAGCCACGTCAAAATTTTATTGTCAATACTTACCTGCGTGCTGAATGCACGTTTAAATTAAGAGCTTCATCGGCCATCAGCAAAAGAAGCTATAAATTATTATGTAACTTGAAGTGGTGCGTTACTAGCCCAGCAGCTAGTCGGGAGAGCCGATTTGATCAGGCGTTCCCTTAGCCGTCCGCACCGCGGCTTTATATATAAGAACGCTGCGCGGGGAAGCAAGGCCCCAGTTCTCTCCAGACACTGAATGACACGCCATCTGTGTCGGGAGTCGCGTCGCATCAGTGTCACTGCTACAAACAGCCTTGGGAGCCGTATTAAGTTACTAGAGATACGCGGAACCATGAAATCATTTCAAGTGAAGGGTTAATTCTGGCATGATTTTCATTATCTAGCTTCACTTCGCGTATTGTCGTATTTTCACGTGCCGTCGCGGGACAGACATTCTACCAATTATTTAGCGTGGCGTTTGATGAAATACTCTCATCAAATTATGGCGAGCATTCTTTTTAACATTTAATTCGGACATTTATAGTTGCATCAGCGCATCAGACTCTGAACTGCTCTGTTAGTTAGGTTGTAGGGATACTTGTGTCGTTTATCAGTGAATTTCAGAATATACTCAACTATTTTGGAAAACCGTTTTTGATTAGAAATCCCGGACAATCTCCTAATTCCTCAGAGCTATAAGCTGCAGCTATAATGGTATTCTCAGATGAAGTGGGCACTAGGATCTCTAATTACTGGCTCCAAGTTTTGTTAAATCACTTTCTGGGTGCTAAAAAGTAAATAGAGAGCCAGTGTTGAGAACGGCGAAAGACGGCATTAACAACATTCTAAAAGCCAGAAACTGATTAAACATGCAAGCATTTATACAGCAATTAATTATTTTTACAACTTATTCGCCGCCCCACATATGGTGCATCGGCCGGGAAATGTTACAATATTCAAACAAGGATACAACAGTAAATGTTCCAACTTATTCGCCGCCCCACACTCCCAGTACGTACTGCAGCCTACATCCTTCTGAATCTGCTTAGTGTAGTCATCTCTTGGTCTCCCTCTACGATTTTTACCCTCCACGCTGCCCTCCAATACTAAATTGGTGATCCCTTGATGCCTCAGAATATGTCCTACCAACCGATCCCTTCTTCTAGTCAACTTGTGCCCCTAACTCCTCCCCAATTCTCTTCAGTACCTCCTCATTAGTTATGTGATCTACCCATTTAATCTTCAGCATTCTTCTGTAGCACCACATTTCGGAAGCTTCTGTTCTCTTCTTGTTTAAACTATTTATCGTCCATGTTTCACTTCCATACATGGCTACACTCCATACAAATACTTTCAGAAACGACTTCCTGATACAGTGAGACAAAGCGGTGCATAGGTAAAGTTATTGGGTAGCTGAAAAGCTGTTGAACGTCAAATTTCATTAATAACTCGAAAACGAATTTGAACAGGGTGCAAAATAGACGAAGTACATTACAAAAGAAATTATACAACCTCACTTACGACACGAACAGCAGGTAGGAATTTGTGGGTAGGCCATCGGATCACTAGCCCACCATTCCCAGCTCCTTCTTTATGGCTGTGCTCGAAAAATTCCAGCATCAAATTTACGAACCGTTGTATCCTTGACTCGGCAGCCTTTTCAAGACCTGAAAGGAACCCTCTATCCACCGAGGCAAACCCTCCCTCTTGCCGCTCGCCGCCCCCTTCTTTCCTCCCCTCCCTACCCCGCAAAACGGAGTTCTACTCCAGAACTTTTATTGTACAAACAACAAAGCCGTCCAGAAACTCTGAAAGAGATCCACCCGGCTTTTACGGGCCTCGAAACGAGAGCTAACGCGCTCCCATTCCATCACCGCCGGGCATACGTCTTGATTGACTGTTTTAGGAGGGTGATCGGGGGTCGTATTTTAGTGCCCTGTCCGTGTGGAACGAGATGGACCGGAATGGCTGTTCTCTCGGCAGAGGAAGCCACGGCCGTTATACGGGGACTTTTTTTTTTTTTCTGCGTGTGTTTATTGTGCCGCTTCTCCCTTCCCAGTTCCGCAGACTTCATTTCTGAGGCGGAGATCCGCCGGTATGCGTTACGTGTTTACTCCAACAAGTTTTTATTTGGAGGCTTTTCGGGAGCAACGGAGTACTATTTCGGCATCCGCCACGCACTTTCTGCCTCCTTCCGGTTCCTTTGTTTCTTCCGTAGGAGTGGTTTCCTGCTTACGGCTTCGGGCGTAATGAAGTCGGTATTTCGGAACAAACTTGAAGTTCATCACTCACGTCAGACATAGAAACCTCGCATCTGAGTTGAAAGCTTTGTTCGACTGGTTGTGGACATCACGGAAAGAAACATGTCATCTGCGCGGCATAGATTTTTCATTATGTAACTGATCCGTCGCTATTTATAGACCCCATGAACTTGTGAATAATATGTACGATAAACGCACACATATAACACTGTTGTTGTTGTTGTGGTCTTCAGTCCTGAGACTGGTTTGATGCAGATCTCCATGCTACTCGATCCTGTGCGAGCTTCTTCATCTCCCAGTACTTGCTGCAATCTACATCCTTCTGAATCTGCTTAGTGTATTCATCTCTTGGTCTCCCTCTACGATTTTTACCCTCCACGCTGACCTCCAGTGCTAAATTTGTGTTCCCTTAATGCCTCAGAACATGTCCTACCAACCGGTCCCTTCTTCTTGTCAAGTTGCGCCACAAACTTCTCCCCAATTCTATTCAATACCTCCTCATTAGTTATGTGATCTACCCACCTAATCTTCAGCATTCTTCTGTAGCACCACATTTCGAAAGCTTCTATTCTCTTGTTGTCCAAACTATTTATCGTCCACGTTTCACTTCCATACATGGCTACACTCCATACAAGTACTTTCAGAAACGACTTCCTGACACTTAAATCTATACTCGATGTTAACAAATTTCTCATCTTCAGAAACGCTTTCCTTGCCATTGCCAGTCTACATTTTATATCCTCCCTCGACCATCTTCAGTTATTTTGCTCCCCAAATAGCAGATCCCATAGTGCTGAGAGCCATTTGAACCCAAATAGCAAAACTCCTTTTTTACTTTAAGTGTCTCATTTCGTAATCTAATTCCCTCAGCATCACCCGACGTAATTCGACTACATTCCATTATCCTCGTTTTGCTTTTGTTGATGTTCATCTTACATCCTCCTTTCAATACACTGTCCATTCCGTTCAACTGCTCTTCCAAGTCCTTTGCTGTCTCTGACAGAATTACAATGCCATCGGCGAACCTCAAAGTTTTTAATTCTTCTCCATGGATTTTAATACCTACACCGAATTTTTATTTTGCTTCCTTTACTGCTTGCTCAATATACAGATTGAATAACATCGGGGAGAGGGTACAACCCTGTCTCACTCCCTTTCCAACCGCAGCTTCCCTTTCATGTCTCTCGACTTTTATAACTGCTATCTGGTTTCTGTACAAATTTTAAATAGCCTTTCGCTCCCTGTATTTTACTCCTGCCACCTTTAGAATTTGAAAGAGAGTATTCCAGTCAACATTGTCAAAAGCTTTCTCGAAGTCTACAAATGCTAGCAAATTGTGGTAGTAGAATAACTTATTACAACTTCCTGTCCCCCAAATCATTTATGTAACCATTGTTTGAACCAGAATGATTTTTTCTCTCCATGATGATGAAGTACTAAGCCCGAAATAGGTTGACCAATAAATTTTTTAACATAGCTGAGAGGTGTTCCTTGAAACAAGATGTCTTTTATGAAATTCGTATAAGCTGTGGAGCACTGTATGTTCAAAATGAAAACGTATTGTAGTCGCCGTAATTTGTCACTTTCTCCTCTTTAACCTCTTCATATTTATCTTGGGAGGCAATTCTGATGCTACGCTTGATAATGGAAGCAAAGAAGCAAGAAAAGTCAAGGCACTTCGTAGTAGCTGTCGAACTAAAATAGCGTCCGTCAGTGTGAAGGGGAGCAAGATTTTCGGAATCTTATGAATTACTCACATAACCTGCAGGGAAAGAAATTTAATCCAGAGAGTGAACAAAATCCAGGAGAACCCAGTACGAAAAGGAAGGCCAGGAAATAAGTATTGGGATCGAACACGACTTAAGATAAGGTTTGCAGACTTTCTCCTCTGCTGTTTAATTGTGTGTCGAAGAAGCAGTGAAAGCAATGCTTAGTATTTAAGAACAGGGATCAGAATTCAGGTTGAATGTATATCAGTGACATTACGAGGTGCGGCTAGAAAAAAACCGGACTGATGCTGGAAAAAACATTTATTTACAATTATTTACAATTTCATGTTCTCTCCTTCAATGTACTCTCCTCCTCGGTCTCTACACCGCTCCATACGAATTTTCCACTGTTCATAGCAATGCTGCAGATCATTTTCGGTAAGTCCATACATTACTTCCGTCGCTTTTTCTTTTACTGCTTCAACAGTCTCAAATCTAGTTCCTTTCAAAGCTGACTTGACTTTAGGGAAAAGAAAAAAGTCACAGGGGGCCAAATCAGGTGAGTAGGGTGGATGATCTAAGATGGGAATGTTGTGTTTTGCCAAACACGTCTTCACTGACAACGCACTGTGAGCTGGGGCATTGTCTTGGTGAAGGATCCATGACTTTTTTCTCCACAAATCGTTCCGTTTTCTCCGTACTCGCTCACGTAGGGTAGCCAGGACGCTAATGTAGTAATGCTGATTCACTGTTCGTCCCTCTGGTACCCAATCAATGTGCACAATCCCTTTGATGTCAAAAAAAACAATCATCATTGCCTTGAATTTCGATTTTGACATTCGTGCTTTTGTCGTGGAGAACCAGGAGTTTTCCAATGCATCGATTGGCGTTTAGTTTCGGGATCGTAAGTAAAAAACCACGATTCATCGCAAGTAATAACATTTTGTAAGAAGGTGGGATCACTTTCAATGTTTTCCAGGATGTCAGAACAAATCATTCTTCGGCGTTCCTTCTGTTCAATTGTGAGACACTTTGGAACCATTTTTGAACACACTTTGTTCATGTTGAAACTTTCATGAAGAATCTGCCTAACACTTTCCTTGTCAACTCCTGTTAACTCAGACACTGCTCTGATTGTTAAACGGCGATCTTGTCGAACACGTTTACCGATTTTTTCAATGTTTGCATCAGTTTTTGCTGATAATGGTCTGCCAGTGCGAGTGTCATCACTGGTGTCTTCGCGGCCATCTTTAAATCGTTTAAACCACTCAAACACTTGTGATCGCGATAAACAATCATCGCCGTACACTTGTTGTAACATTACAAACGTTTCACTTGCAGATTTTCCTAGTTTGAAACAAAATTTGATGTTAACACGCTGTTCTTTCTGTACACTCAACATTTTCCGACGCACAGACAAAACGTCAACTACTTAAAACAGACGCCACGGGCAGACTGAGTGCAGGAGGCAGATGAAACTCGAGCAGTAGGCGGAGCGAGAGTTACGTGACAGGCCACGCGACTTTCAGCCTTATTGCATTCGTTTTATTGTTTCACCAGTACTAGTTAGGTTTTTTTCTAGCCACACCTCGTATATCTGTGAAGATAAAGAAGAATTGTTTAGTCTATTGAACGGGAAGTTCTACTGAGAGTAAACTAAAGCAATACGAAAGTATTCAGGGAGCAGCGGAAATGAGTTTTTTCGAGAAATTTAGTAGCAAAGCTTGGGAGCATGTAATGGACAAAATGAAGGAATTGTGCTACCTTGAAAGCGAAATAAAGCATTACGGACGAAGCAAGGAAGATGTAACAATTTACTAGAGGAAGCAAAGCACATTTCTCGGCAGATGAAATTTACTACCATGAATTAGTATTAATTTTACAAATTTCTGAGAATACACGTCTCCAGCACGGCATTGTATGGAAGTAACACGTGGGCCTTGGGAAAAGTGGATGTTAGAGAAGAATGCTGAAAATTTATTGGACTGATAAAATAAGTAATAGTGAGATTCTCCACAGGTTCAGCGAGACGAGAAATACATGCAAAACATAGACTAGAAGAAGGAATACGGTGATAGGCCATTTGTTAAGCTATCAGGCAATGACCTTCATGGACGTAAAAGGAGCTGCAGAGAGCAAAAACTTTAGAGGAACATAAAGATTGGAGTATGCCCAAGAAATAATTCATGACACTGGATGTGCTGTCTGCTGCATCAAACCAGTGAGGAAACTGATAACCGAAAGCGAATAAAGGAAAATAAAAATTGCTTACAGAGATTTTTCCACATGTCTTCACACCCCTTTGTCATGAGCAGAATCGATAGTCTGTCAAAACGCTTTTGAACTATCATTTGAAAAGTGAAAAATGTACCACTTACTTATTTTTTGCTGCTTAGCACAACGCGTTTCGAGAATTTATTCCCATTTTCAGGTGCTTTTGTGCATTTGGTTACACGAATATGTTTGATGGTGTTTGCGTGTGTGATTTTCTGTCGGTCTTGTGTCTTTTCGAAGTTAGACTCAAATTGTAAAATCGGACAAAATGAATTTTTGAGGGCTGTCTAAAGCTAATGTTAGCATATCCACAACAATCATACTTGACGATGTCGATACGTCAACAAGTGAACACGTAGGGGTGGTCTTCTGCGGAGCTCCATGTTCAACAGTGTACGATGAACGGTGTGCTCTGAAATACTTGTGCGTGCACCAGCATTGTTCTCTTTCGGCGTAGATGACACAGATCATCATCTGTCCTGCTTTACAGAACGTTCTGTGAAGAGTCGTGGACGACCAACCATTTAGCGCCCAGTGGTAATTTCACTGTCCTTCTGCCTCTTTCCGTAGATGCTCACGACAGTTGCTCTTGAAAATTCGATAAGCTTGGCAGTTTTCGAGATGCTAGTTCAAGGGCTCAGCGTAATATTAATATGCCCTTTATCAAAGCCGCTTATCTCAATGGATTTCCCATTGGCAGTCCATAGCTTCGCTAGGGTGATCCCCTGTCCATGTCCGCTCCGCTTACATTCTTTTGATACCGCGACACGTGCGCGCAACGCCACCAGGCGGTATCCAACGTCGCGGTGAGCAGTGGTGTTTTGTCTCATCAATGTAATTGCAACAGATCGAGTGACCGCATTCGATCTCGGATTTATGAAAGGAGCGGCGAGTTCAATGTAATTATACCAAAGAGGTATAAGAAGCAACAGTTAACGGTAAAAAAATCCCAGGAGTGAAGAGGATTGAAGTCAGGACCTTCAGATTTTGTACTGTAGCATTTATCTATTTACCCACCAAGCCACTCATTATTACTTGTGGAGGAGATGTTTGGTTTCAATGTTGTCAGGTTGATTTTGTGCCTCCTGCTAGGAATATATGCACTCATTTCTTTCCAGAGGGAATTTTCACTCTAATGCGGAATGTGCTCCGATCTGAAACATCCTGGTAGATGAAAATTGAGTGCTGGACCGGGAACTGAACCTGGGACCTTCGCCTTTCGCGGGTAAGTGCTCTAACCGCTGAGCAATCCAAGCACCCCCACGCCACAACTTCATTTCCCCCACTACCTCATCTCGTTGTTTCCAAACTATGCAGAAGTTACTCTGCATATCCCATGGAACTAGCGTTCCACTCATTTCTGTGCATTTTGCGTTGGAAATCGCACAGCTGTGGCGCCGAAAATTGTACATGCCACGTATGTGCCACATGTATACTGCACAGTGAGGCTGTGTTGCACGTATTCCAGGCCACATGTCTAGTAGAGTGGGTGGACGGCAGCACCGGATCTGACCGCGCGTTCGTCGCGCAGTTTGTGTGGCGCCAGCCTTGCCCAGGCCGGCTAGCAGTATAGTGTGCACTTTACGGTCCTGGCAGGGTCGCCAGTCGCTACCGCTACCCTTTGCTACCCGCTGCTAACCGTAAGGCGTCTTTTGCCTCCTGAACAGCTCCCTTCAGACATCCTGTTACATAGAACATGGGAGTATTACTATTTTCCATACGAACAAAAAGAGCTAGAGAAAATCTCGAACGTACTGTAGAGATTTCTTGACTATATTTCAGTATTTGCTTAGTAAAAAAGAACCTGATACCAAGGTCAGAGCAGGGTGTAGGACTTAAAATAGAGCAATATTTTCCAGATAATGGGTCGAAATGCACTGCTGTGGAGCTACAGCCATAAACAGACATGTTTTGTGCATAAAATCGTGTAACTCGCTTAACATACAGTATATCTTTATTTATGACATCGGTTCAGCTACTGCCAGTATCAGACCTGTAATTAAGATTAAACGAATATGGAGAATGAAAGGGTTTTGTTAAACATTATCAAGCTACAAACGATGAAAAATTAAAAAGTTAAAAATTTCACCCACCGAAACTTAGAACTTGTGAAGCAAAATTCGATTTCAGTGACTGTTCATGGCCAGATTAGCCACACGTTCTATTGATACTGACACGGAACCTGAACATAGTTCCATTGCAAAGAACTGGGTATTTGTTTAATATAAAGAAAGCGGATGATGCTGTGACCTCAGCGAAACATGCCTGAGAAGAAAAGAATAAAGAAATTGTGTTTTCTCGGTATAGACACAAGAGTAAGCTTCAGCATCAGAATGAAAAAAAAGTAGAAATTAAGTTTTAAACGTTCTTGGCATGGCATGCTGCGATTGGAAGCTCCTGTTGTCTTTCTTTTCATATTTACGAATTAAATTTTATTTTTTAGCTTCACTTTATGCAGAACTAAATACGTTGTGTTTTTCAGAAGGCGAACTGTAAAAACCTAAATTTAGACACTCTTTGTTTCTCATAGCATGTTTTTTTACAGCAAGACAACAGAACATAGTTGGACAAAACTGCGCTGCTAGCAACCTCAGAACACGTTAGTTTGATCTCTCTTCTGTGGTCGTTATTGGCTGTCTTTCATAGTCGTTGCTCCACAGTGGCGGATTTCAGAACTATTGTTATTTAGAAAAAAAGACCGATCCGACGACCTCCAAAGTCCTGTTAACGCCTGTTAATTACCTTGTGCGTAATGGGCGTGACATCGGCAGCACATCAATCGCCTTATGCCCATTGGCAAATCTGTTAGCAGCTATACATACTCTTGTCTATTTCGAGTTCCATGAATAAAACAGGGACCAATGATGATTTTCTTGAGGTGTCCGCTCCACACATTGGCAGACCAGTTTCTCTGTTTATCCACTTCCCCCTGCCACCTTGGACCTTCAGATGAACAGTGTTGCGAAGATTATCTTCGCAACACTGTGAATCTTTCACAGAACAGCCGCATCATTTTGTAGTTTTCTTCGACACCATTCGGAGACTGTAGCCGATACTGAACATTTTTTAAAACTCGTAACACTCCTGATGAAAACACTAGCAAAATAATTTCCACTTCGGAATTGACATTTATTGATTATCATCGGGATTAGCTCATCGTCTGTCAAAAGATTACAAAAGTCATAAGCAACAGAGTAAGAAAGATTTTATGAACAACGATTAATAATTTTTTTTAACGTACAGGGCAGAACTATGAACATACCTAAGAAGAAAGAATTCTTCACACACGTACTGCGTCACTTGTGAGCTAACTGCTCCACAGTACAGCTTAGCGTGAAGCTCATTACAAGCTAGCAAGTTAACAGAAATCACCTCCAGAAGGCGCTGACCTGAGTGAAGCGGCGCTACGAGTAGCTAATGGAGGTACTAAGAAACAGTTCTGCTAATAATTAAAATAAAATGTAAAAGAATAAATATTTAAAGGAATACAAAATGTGACAAAGCACAGAATAATGTTAAAAATGTCGTAAGCATGAATAACAATCGTCATCGAAAAAGCCAAACAGATGCTCATAAGAGGCGTTAAAAACAAAATACTGGATAAATGAGAAGTGATGAAAATGCAAAGAGATTACACTTCAATTGAATGGACATAATACAGACATATAGGCAGTGGGGCAACAGGACAAACGGAAGAATACCGTTTTATTGAGTGTACAAAACTACACACGAATTGGTTCACGTTGTGAAAGAAAAAAAAAATAGCGACCTATTCAGCAATGTTAAAAGTCTCAAAGTTTTAGAAAATTTGCCGGCCGGTGTGGCCCAGCGGTTCTAGGCGCTTCAGTTTGGAACCGAGCGACCGCTACGGTCGCAGGTTCGAATCCTGCCTCGGGCATGGATGTGTGTGATGTCCTTAGGTTAGTTAGGTTTAAGTAGTTCCAAGTCATAGGGGACTGATGACCACAGATGTTAAGTCCCATAGTGCTCAGAGCCATTTTTTTCTTAGAAAATTTGCTGAACGGTGGTCGCCATTATTCTTCACGACTTCATGTCACATCTAAAAAATTTGTCGTTGGTGTGAGAAGTGGAAAGGATAATGTGACTTGGAATGTAGTATTCGAATATCATTTCTTTTTACGCTTCCAATTTCTAGGAATTTCTCTTATAATGAGGGTTTGAAGTGCCCAAGGCTACGGCTTTGTAAGCGAGAACTCACTCCCAGATAGACAAGGCGCTAGAAAACATTTGTTGTAAACGACATAAAATAACAGTGAGTTGCAATTAATTCAGTCACCAGGAAAAGCAACAACATTTTTGGCACAGGAAACTGTCTGCTGTCTACCTGCAAGTAGCCTGTGAAGAGTTTGGATTAGCTTTCCGCAAGTCACCAAGTTCACTGAATGTCACACGGGCAAAACTCCATGTGCGGAAAGGGACCTCTGTTTTTGGATGCGTGTGTAGCAGCACTGTCACGATGACAAGCGGGTAAATACCAAACTCCCGGCGCCAGAGCTTCGTGAGGCCCAAGTCGCAGCATTGCTAACGAGGAGACCACACGACTGTCGGGTTTTCGTAATTTCTTGTTTTTATGATTCGTGAAGTTTACAACTCAATGTGCCATAGCAGTTCAATCCAACCTACAAAAATTCTCGAGTAAAACAACTCTTAAATTTTCCGAATGCTTTTAACACTGTAAAAGTAAAATCTATTTCTTCTACAGGCAGCGTAGCTGTGTAGTAAAATGATCACTTGTTACGTGAGTGGCTTAAGTTCGATTCCTGGCTAACGCAAACTTTTAAACATTGGTGTCTATTCCATGAGCATTCACGAGAAGCAGAAAATACATAAAGCTGGAAAAAATCGGTAGCGGTCGTACCTGGTAATCGTTGGATCGAGTGTCGTTTACGTTATTACATTTTTCGCTTCTTTATGTTCAGTTCGGATAACCACGCCATTTAAATATAAAATACATCAAGTACAGGGTGACGAGGATAATGGAATGTAGTCGAATTAAGTCGGGTGATGCTGAGGGAATTAGATTAGGAAATGAGACACTTAAAGTAGTAAAGGGGTTTTGCTATTTGGGGAGCAGAATAACTGATGGTGGTCGAAGTAGAGAAGATATAAAATGTAGACTGGCAATGGCAAGGAAAGCGTTTCTGAAGAAGAGAAATTTGTTAACATCGAGTATTGATTTAAATGTCAGTAAGTCGTTTCTGAAAGTATTTGTATGGAGTGTAGCCATGTACGGAAATGAAACATGGACAATAAATAGTTTAGACAAGAAGAGAATAGAAGCTTTCGAAATGTGGTGCTACAGAAGAATGCTGAAGATTAGATGGGTAGATCACATAACTAATGAGGAAGTATTGAATAGGATTGGGGAGAAGAGAAGTTTGTGGCACAACTAAACTAGAAGAAGGGATCGGTTGGTAGGACATGTTCTAAGGCATCAAGGGATCACCAATTTAGTATTGGAGGGCAGCGTGAAGGGTAAAAATCGTAGAGGGAGACCAAGAGATGAATACACTAAGCAGATTCAGAGGGATGTAGGTTGCAGTAGGTTCTGGGAGATGAAGAAGCTTGCACAGGCTAGGGTAGCATGCAGAGCTGCATCAAACCAGTATCAGGACTGAAGACCACAACAACAATGGTGACCAACGGGAAAAAAGGCGAATGTACTGTTATTAAAAGACTGACTGAAGAGAACAAAATTTTGCTATGCAAAGGTATTGTCCTGATTTTAACATGCAAGTCACCTCTCACTGCCAGAGGCTCTCCTAACTGTAACTCGCTCACACACATTAGTCCATCGCTATACATCGCTCATATCCATCGATTCCCACTTGCCCATTCTCTCTCTCACCCATTCAGCACAACTCATTGTCATCTCTTTGGGCCCATATAAATGTTAGAGTCTACCATCTTACAGCCACAGTCTCCTTCGTTCTGTCCTACTGCTACTGCCTCCTCCAACTGTCTTATTCTCCCTCTTGCTACTGTCCCATTCATTTCTTCACACTGTCAGTATCTCCCTCTTACTCGTGTCGCTGTCATAGACTCTGACTGTCATGACTCTTGCCCTCTTCCGCTTTCTCCTTCTCTTTATTCCTTTTGCCGTTGACACTGTCTCCTTCATTCTTTTCACAGTAGTGTTCTGTCCCTGTCGACTATGTTCCACTGTATTTCTTCCTTTCACACTGCCATTGTCACCTTGCTCTTTGTGCAACACAGCCCCAGTCTAACATCTTCCACTACATATTATTTTTCCGTCTCTTTCCCACTGCCACTTTCACCTTCTCTCTCAGCATAAAAAAGTACGAGTATATTCGCACGCCAATGTTTTTGGCAAAATTTTTAAGGATGCTGAGGAATGTAGAATGAGGCAGCTGGAACCCCACTTTTCAGAACCTTTTAAACAGGAGCATATTTGCCTTTTTTTGAGCTCCGATAGGAGCATTTTCCCGCTGGTTCCCTTTTTTCCCTACTGCAGCAGAGCACGTAACTAATATGAAAATAAATGTGTTGGTCATTAAAATTTACATAGTTTACGTATGTGCATTTGAAATAACGCGAAACTAATTTTACATCTCAGACCAGATTTTACGCGCACAAAAGCTCTGCATGTGTATGTTTTCACCTCACACCATATTTTACGTGCGCGTTCTACAACTCTGAATGTCTGTATCTCGGAAACGGATAGACAGATCACAAGGCGGTTTTATATTGTCCTAGGATGACATCGTAATAATTACAACCGTTTGCTGTGCTATCATTCTTGAAATCACCCTTTCTTTTGGGTGTTTCTAAGGAACCGCCCATGAAGTAATGGGACCCCCATTAGCACGTTAAGGGGTATCTTAGACCACATGAAATGCAGAAAGAACTAACAGATTTTCTATATTTGCCTAAGCAGGAGGAAGTGTATACTATTTACTTTGACCCCATACTGTTGGCAAGTAACACTAAGACTACCCTGAACAGTTGACCCTACCATCACCAATAGAACCCGAAGTATCAGGTCAATAAAAATCCCATTTTTATGCATGGCGTTTTGGAACATATTAGACAGCGCGCGCTGTCGCAAGCGCACCGATTAAGACATATCTAATTGTCATTTTAATGAAAATATTACGTGTTACACACAAAAATCTAGTTTTGAGTGCAAATATGAAGTCTCAATACCTAATCTTTCATAACAGATCGTAACTATCCGGGCTATTCTGGGGAAGTTCAGAATTTTAGTGCAGAGTCACATCGCCCCTTCGAAACAGAGAATTTTTACGAGGGCATTGAAATACTCAGAAAACTTCAAAGTCGATTTTCTCGAGAGTTGCGTCGAACAACTTTGGCCCATTGATATCTGTGTTCTGCACTTTAGATACCACACATATAAAAAAATTACGAAAATTCAATCACCGTGTTGGCTCCTAGTAGGTGGTGGACGACTGGCAGCTCGATTTAGGCTCCGTCAGGCGATCTCTCGGTTGGTGCTTTGGCTTCGATTTTCATGTGCGGCGGAAGAATATGTAGTGGTCTGTTTGTGAACCCATGACAGGGCGGAAGCAAATAGCTCCGCACAGGCTTTGCCTCCTAGGGGGGATATGGCTGCCGCCTGTCGGCGAGGCGAGAGCCTCTGGCCGCAGCGGAGTCCACGGTTGCCCTTGGCAACACGCCCATGTTGCGGTTGTCATCCGGAACTGCTGTTATATTAGCTCTCATTGCCGTTACCCCTACGATCCCGTGTTTCGGCTACCCGCGATGCTGTCCTGTCACGCGGGTCGGCTATGTGGCCCTGTGTAGCAGGCTTGTCATGATCTGGATGCCTTGCGGGTTAGAATCTCAGCGCTCTCGGACAGCCTGGCAACATTTGCCGCTAAAGAAAACCAAATCCATTTTTCCTTTTGTTCTGTGCATTATGAAAGTCTGCGCAGTACTAAGCGCTGCAATAGCAGACCACAGGACTGATGGCCTTCAAGCGCACCAGAGTTGCGTGGTTGCTTACATTTGGTACAGTAAGGCAGACTTTTGTCGGACCTCTTCTCCTGACTGCCAGGGCACGGTTGGTAGGACACACTGCGTGGCAAGGACACGAGGGAGGACATCAAACAGAATAACCCCTGCAGAGTCCCAGAAGACCATCGCCATGAATTTACCGACTGAGGGTTCGGGCTCTGAACTTTTTCTTCAGAGAAGAGGTAGTGTGGCGCCACTCTATGGATTGCTGTTTCGTTTCCGGTGCGAAGTGACGAACTAGTGTTTCATCGCCCGCGGCGATCTTTAGCAAGTGATTGTCACGATCTGCCTCGCACCCGCCAGCAGTTCCGCAAAGGTGGGTCTTAGTTGCTCTTTATGGTCTTCTGTTAGGCGGGGAGGAATCCAGCGGGGATCTGTTATATCCACAGATTACCACGCATGTGCGACCAAACATTTTTTTATTAGGTGGAGCAAGGCCACCGCTTAATTTTACCAAAAGATAAACTTTCTTCGAAAACAAACGGCTTTTTCTCCTACCAAAATTTTATAAGAAGCCAAAAAATATGCCACCTTATTGAATTGAAATATTAGCAACTGAACTGATGTCGGATTTTCTCTGGACGCTTTCCGGCGGATGCCGAGGAAGTAGACGGGCGCAGAGTCCGGGGTCGATGGCCGGCGTAGCGGAGACGTGGCACCTGGACGTTCCGGATGCGTCGAAGTATCTTCCGTGCGGCAGTCCGATGGCTCTGAGCACTATGGGACTTAACTTCTAAGGTCATCAGTCCCCTAGAACTTAGAACTACTTAAACCTAACTAACCTAAGGACATCACACACATCCATGCCCAAGGCAGGATTCGAACCTGCGACCATAGCGGTCGCGCGGTTCCAGACTGCAGCGCCTAGAACCGCTCGGCCACCCCGGCCGGCTGCGGCAGTCCGCGGCGGGTCGAAAGACGCCTGTTTCCCTTTCTTCCGGCTGCTTAACACGGCGGCCCCAGTCTTCCTCCGCTGATTCCGGAGTGATGATTGGCGGCCGTTGGCGATCCCTGAATGGTGGATGGTGATATCATAGTGTGACCATCCGCGCCGGAAATAGGCTCGTGCGCGTGCGTAGCCCGCGGCTGGTTGAATGCATGGCGCGAACGCCTCTAGCGCCGGCTGGCGGAACGCGCCTGCACTAAGTTAACTCCGCCGCGGTAGCCGACCGTTGCGTTTCTGTGACTGTGCGCGCCACGGCAGCACCCGCCTTTTAGTACCTCAACAGGTGGACGAGTGTGTCAGCGCTACCAACACAAACATCCACTTGCGCAGTGATGTGTTTGATTGTGATCCGTCGATAAACTCGGGTGAGGGTGTCCGCACGTTCCAACGTCGCAGGGATCACGGCTGTGTGCGGTCGGCCGGCACGAGAGAGATCGGACGGCTCTGAGTGACCTTGCTGCGATGGTGGCAGACGCCTCGCGAAACGCCTCTCAGTGCTTTTGTTCACCGCCAGGTCTCCGTAGACACTCTACAAGCGCCTATGAATGAATATCTCCGATGCTCTGGTTCTCCGCCAAAAGAAACTCATTGACAGCTGTCTACTTGAAACGCATCTCCGTTACAGACGCCATTTTCAAGGCTACGTATAGCGCCGCCATCTATCGGGACTTCATGAAACTACAGGGGCTGGAGCGGGAATATTCCACGATGTCGCACAACAAATTACCCACTTTGTTCAACCGAAATTGACGCAGAAAAAATTTCTTACAGTACTTATTGAATGCCCTTCGTAAAACTATTAGAAACTGCCGTCTAGTTCTAAAACGCAAGTGTTTCACGATCAAAAGTGAACTTAAACTTGCAGTTTGTGCACATAAAGCTCAAAAGACGCTAAATGTGTCATCGGTCAGGAATGGCCATAACAGCCCAGTCCATGAAGAAATGTGACCACGAGTCACGACTTGAAGCGGTGTGTTATGTCACTACGCAAGAAACTTAGCAGTCTTGTAACATGCACGTAACGCCAAATAGCTATCTACGTGCCAAATCCAATGATAGCTATCTGTGTGGCCCAGTGATAGTTATCTACGTGGCAAATGCATAGTAACACACAAAACATACACATTCTAGTAATATTAATGTGATCGCCGCCTCAATTCGACGACAAAGTGCAATAATCACTTACAGAGGGCGGGTAGCAGCACTAACAATGGAGGATGTGCGAAGCTTACTCAGGGACCCGGAAAACAGTGTAGTCATTGCTGTATTGTGGGAACGGGGCGATTTATCTGACTGCCAAAAATGGCTAAGTTTGTGAACTGTTTGCATGCCGCTATGGATAAAATATACCGTGCGTGGCAAAATAGCGCCATCAAAAATCGGCGCCGAGGCAACTTTGATGCCACGGGCCATAGATGATAGGGCTGAACGACGGCTGCGGAAATGTGTGCGGGCAAATAGAGGTGCAAGTACACTACCGGCCATTAAAATTGTTACACCATGAAGATGACGTGCTACACACGCGAAATTAAACCGACAGGAAGAAGATGCTGTCATATGCAAATGATTAGCTATTCAGAGCATTCACACAAGGTTGGCGCCGGTGGCGACACCTACAACGTGCTGACATGAGGAAACTTTCCAACCGATTTCTCATACACAAACAGCAGTTGACCGGCGTTGACTGGTGAAACGTTGTTGTGATGCCTCGTGTAAGGAGGCAAAAGGCGTACCATCAAGTTACCGACTTTGATAAAGGTCGGACTGTAGCCTATCGCGATTGCGGTTTATCGTATCGCGACATTGCTGCTCGCGTTGGTCGAGATCCAATGACTGTTAGCAGAATATGGAATCGGTGGGTTCAGGAGGGTAATACGGAACGCCGTGCTGGATTCCAACGGCCTCGTATCACTAGCAGTCGAGATGACAGCATCTTATCCGCATGGTTGTAACGAATTGTGCAGCCACGTCCCGATCCCTGAGTCAACAGATGGGGACGTTTGCAAGACAACAACCATCTGCACGAACAGTTCGACGTCTTTGCAGCAGCATGGACTATCAGCTCGGAGACCATGGCTGCGGTTACCCTTGACGCTGCATCACAGACAGGAGTGCCTGCGATGGTGTACTCAACGACGAACCTGGGTGCACGAATGGCGAAACGTCATTTTTGCGGATGAATCCAGGTTCTGTCTACAGCATTATGATAGTCGCATCTGTGTTTGGCGACATTGCGATGAACGCATATTGGAATTGGAAGCGTGAATTCGTCATCGCGATACTGGCGTATCACCCGGTGTGATGGTATGGGGTGCCATTGGTTACACGTCTCAGTCACCTATTGTTCGCATTGACAGCGCTTTGAACAGTGTACGTTACGTTTCAGATGTGTTACGACCCGTGGCTCTGCCCGTCATTCGATCCCTGCGAAACCCTACATTTCAGCAGGATAATGCACGACCGCATGTTGCAGGTCCTGTACGGGCCTTTCTGGATACAGATCTCCCCTGCGGGTCCGGGGATTAGAATAGGCCCGCGGTATTCCTGCCTGTCGTAAGAGGCGACTAAAAGGAGTCCATCCCCCTCACGGGGGTAGTTAGCGCCTGCGTCCGGAGACGGACGGTTCCACGACCTATAATCGTGGTCTTTTTGGTTTTTCACTTCTCGTTTCTTCCTTCCTTTTGTTGGTTCCTTTCCTTGCTCTTCTCGACCTCACTGTCTTCCTTACTCTTTCCCTTGACTTCTCCTTGCCTTCTCATTGCCTTTTTCTCCTTGCCTTCTCATTGCCTTTTTCTCCTTGCCTTCTCATTGCCCTTTTTTTTCCTTGCCTTCTCCTTGCCTTCTTCTCCTTGCCTTCTCCTTGCCTTCTTCTCCTTGCCTTCTCCTTGCCTTCTTCTCCTTGCCTTCTCATTACCTTCTTCTCCTTGCCTTCTCCGGTCTCCGCCTCGGCGTTTGAGACAGTCTGTCCTCTTTCTCCCCCTCTCTCTTCTTTTTCCTCTTCTTCCTTCCTCCCTGTGCGTGCCTGAAGGCCGACCCACGCGTTCGCACGCGTAGCCGGTGATGGGGTAACGCGTAATTCCCCGCCCTGGGTAGACATGTAAGGCATGCGCGTACCCCCTGGTAAAGGCCAGGCCCGGGGAGGGGTGATTGCCTGAGCTGATACCTTCTGACCATGCCGATTGGTCCCTCCGTCTGTTTCTCGGGAGGTGTGACCTGAGGTGTAAACATTCACCTAAGGCGGGAGTGCCCTCTGAGAGGGTCCCCACAAGGAAGGAGCGCGCCATCGGAGACGCTGGCAATCATGGGGGATTCCTCCGCAATGGATTCTACTCCATCTCTTTCGACTTCGACTCAAAAACGGAAACGTGACCAGCCAACAGTGACAAAAGTACTACCGCCTGCCCCACAGTTCCTCGTAGTTTCTCGATCTGAGGACGGAAAGGATTTTTCCTCTGTCAACCCTTTCGTTATTCAGAAGGGCGTAGATGCCATAGCCGGATCTGTCAAATCTTGTACCAGGTTGCGAAACGGCACCTTATTACTAGAAACTGAGAGCGCTTTTCAGGCACAAAAACTGCTTCGGGCCACCCTCCTGTACACGTTCCCTGTCCGGGTGGAGGCCCACCGAACTTTGAACTCGTCTCGTGGTGTAGTTTATACTAGCTCCCTCGACGGATTGACTGATGAGGAGCTTCAATCATTCCTCGCTGAGCAGGGCGTGACGGCTGTCCATAGGGTCATGAAAAAGGTCAACAATGACCTTGTACCGACCCGGACAATTTTCTTGACCTTCGATAGTGTTAAGCTGCCATCGCGCATCAAGGCGGGCTACGAGGTTATTTCTGTTCGCCCCTATGTCCCGACACCTACGCGCTGCTACCAGTGTCAGCGTTTCAATCACACTAGACAGTCTTGTTCCAATGCGGCTAAATGTGTCACTTGTGGCAGGGATGCCCATGAGGGTGACTGTCCACCTCCGTCTCCTCGTTGTGTGAACTGTCAGGGTGCCCATGCCGCATCCTCCCGCGACTGTCCTGTCTACAAGGACGAACGCTGTATCCAAGAAATTCGGGTCAAAGAGAAAGTGTCCACCTCGGCTGCTCGCAAGCTATTGGCTAGTAGGAAGCCCACGCTGCTCCCAGCGGGGAAATACAGTACTGTCCTCGCCTCTCCTCGGACTACCCGGGAGGTAGCAACCCAGACATGCGATCTGACCTTCAGCACCACGGTCGTCCGTTCGGCCAGTGCTAAGATCGCGCGGTCGACGTCTCCTCTTCCTCCCATCACCCCACAGACACGAGCACCTTCCTCAGCTTCTGCTAAGACGAAGACATCGAAGTCAGATGCACGGGCCTTCAAGAAGGAACCATCCCGTGCAGACTTCCTCCGTACCTCGACCTCCCAGCCTTCGACCGGTACTTCCACTACACGTCCTTCCAAAAAGGCGCATAGGAAGCACAGTTCTCCTTCTCCGCCACGGCGCATTCCTTCTCCTGCGCCACCCAGCGGTTGCCGCCCCAGGCCGTCATCTGTTTCGCCTGGCCGCACCGCTGGTAGCCGTACATCTGGCCGTTCACTGGCGGAGGAAGCTCCCCCTCCCGGCCATCCTCCCGAGATGGCCGATGACCCTATAGACCACATGGACGATGACTGTCCGCTTACTGATAGCGGCGGCAGTGCTCGCTCGAAGCCAGGCCCTAAGCGGCCTTCGAGGTGACCACTTCTCTCATCTTCCTTTTCTTACGATGGCACTTATTCACTGGAATATTCGCAGCATTCGCTCCAACCGAGAGGACTTGAAGTTGCTGCTCCGCTTGCACCGTCCGCTCGTCGTAGCCCTCCAGGAAACGAAGCTACGCCCATGCGATCAAATTGCCTTGGCACACTACACCTCTGTGCGTTTTGACCTACCCCCTGTGGTAGGTATCCCAGCTCATGGAGGGGTTATGTTGCTGGTCCGGGATGATATTTACTACGATCCCATCACGTTGCACACCGGCCTGCAGGCAGTTGCCATCCGCATTACTCTCCCCACTTTTACGTTTTCCTTTTGTACCGTTTACACTCCATCGTCATCTGCCGTTACCAGGGCAGACGTGATGCAACTTATTGCTCAGCTACCTACACCACTTTTGTTAACTGGAGACTTCAATGCCCACCATCCCCTTTGGGGCTCTCCAGCATCCTGCCCGAGGGGCTCCTTGTTAGCAGACCTTTTCAACCAGCTCGATCTTGTCTGCCTCAATACTGGCGCCCCAACCTTTCTTTCGGACACATCTCACACCTATTCCCATTTAGACCTCTCTATATGTACTCCCCAACTTGCACGCCGGTTTGAGTGGTATGCACTTTCTGATACATATTCGAGCGACCACTTCCCGTGTGTTATCCATCTCCTGCAGCATACCCCCTCTCCGTGCTTCTCTAATTGGACCATCTCCAAGGCAGACTGGGGGCTCTTCTCTTCCAGGGCGACCTTTCAGGATCAAACCTTTACAAGTTGCGATCGTCAGGTCGCACACCTCACGGAAGTCATTCTCGCTGCTGCTGAATATTCCATCCCTCACCCTCCTTCTTCTCCACGTCGCGTACCGGTCCCCTGGTGGACCGCGGCATGTAGAGACGCTTTACGTGCTCGTCGACGTGCTTTACGCACATTTAAACGCCACCCTACAGTGGCGAATTGTATCAATTATAAATGATTACGTGCTCAGTGTCGTCGTATTATCAAAGAAAGCAAGAAAGCCAGCTGGGCTGCTTTCACAAGCACCTTCAACAGTTTTACTCCTTCTTCTGTTGTCTGGGGTAGCCTGCGCCGGCTATCTGGCACTAAGGTCCACTCACCAGTTTCTGGCTTGAAGGTCGCGAATGACGTCCTTGTAGCCCCTGAGGCTGTCTCCAATGCCTTCGGCCGCTTTTTCGCAGAGGTTTCGAGCTCCGCTCATTACCACCCTGCCTTCCTCCCCCGCAAACAGGCAGAGGAGGCTAGGCCACCTAACTTCCGCTCCTCGAATTGTGAAAGTTATAATGCCCCATTCACCATGCGGGAACTCGAAAACGCACTTGGCCGATCACGGTCCTCTGCTCCAGGGCCAGATTCTATTCATATTCAGATTCAGATGCTGAAGAACCTTTCTCCTGCGGGTAAAGGTTTTCTTCTTCGTACATACAATCGCATCTGGATTGAGGGACATGTTCCCGCATGCTGGCGCGAGTCTATCTCGCTTACCAGCTGTGTCTGTAAAGTGATGGAGCGAATGGTTAACTCTCGATTGGTTTGGCTGCTCGAGTCTCGACGCCTACTTACCAATGTACAATGTGGATTTCGTAGGCGCCGCTCTGCTGTTGACCATCTGGTTACCTTGTCGACCTTCATTATGAATAACTTCTTGCGGAAGCGCCCGACCGCGGCTGTGTTCTTTGATTTGGAGAAGGCTTACGACACCTGTTGGAAGGCGGGCATTCTCCGCACCATGCATACATGGGGCCTTCGCGGTCGCCTTCCTCTTTTTATTCGTTCCTTTTTAATGGATCGACAGTTCAGGGTACGTATGGGTTCTGTCCTGTCCGACACCTTTCGCCAGGAGAATGGGGTGCCACAGGGCTCAGTCTTGAGCGTCGCTCTCTTCGCCATCGCGATCAATCCAATAATGGATTGCCTCCCAGCTGATGTATCAGGCTCCCTTTTCGTGGACGATTTTACCATCTATTGCAGCGCGCAGTGTACACGTGTCCTGGAGCGCTGTCTTCAGCGTTCTCTTGACCGTCTTTACTCCTGGAGTGTCGCCAATGGCTTCCGTTTTTCTGCCGAGAAGACGGTCTGTATTAACTTCTGGCGCTACAAAGAGTTTCTCCCAACGACCTTACGACTCGGTCCCGTTGCTCTCCCAATCGTGGAGACAACCAAATTTTTAGGCCTTACATTTGACAGGAAACTTAGCTGGTCTCCACATGTGTCCTATTTGGCCGCCCGTTGTACCCGTTCTTTACATGTCCTCCGTGTTCTCAGTGGTCTGTCGTGGGGAGCGGATCGAACCGTCCTACTTCGTCTATATCGGTCGATCGTCCGCTCCAAGCTGGATTATGGGAGCTTCGTATACTCCTCTGCACGGCCATCCATCTTACGCCGCCTCAACTCCATACAACATCGGGGTTTACGACTTGCGATCGGAGCATTTTATACCAGTCCCGTAGAGAGTCTTCATGCTGACGCTGGCGAATTGCCACTCACCTACCGGCGCGATATACTGCTTTGTCGGTATGCCTGTCGGCTACTGTCAATGCCCGACCATCCGTCTTATCGTTCCTTTTTTGACGACTCTCTTGACCGTCAATACGGGTTGTATGTCTCTGCCCTGCTACCCCCTGGAGTTCGCTTTCGTCGCCTCCTTCAACACCTTAATTTTTCACTCCCTGCAACCTTTCGAGTGGGCGAGAGCCGCACGCCACCTTGGCTCCAGGCTCAGGTCCGCGTTCACCTTGACCTCAGCTCGCTCCCAAAAGAGGTCACCCCCGGTTCGGTCTACCACTCCCGTTTTTTGGAACTTCGTTCAAAGTTCATAGACATGACATTCATTTATACAGATGGCTCTAAGACCAATGACGGGGTCGGGTGTTCCTTTATTGTCGAGGCACAAACTTTCAAATACCGGCTCCATGACCATTGTTCTGTCTTCACAGCTGAGCTCTTTGCCCTCTACCAGGCTGTTCTTTACATCTGCCGCCACCGACATACTGCTTATGTCATCTGCTCAGATTCCCTGAGCGCCATCCAGAGCCTCAGTGATCCGTACCCGGTTCACCCTTTCGTACACCGGATCCAACGCTCTCTTCAGCAGCTGGTGGACGTCGGTTCTCCAGTTAGCTTTATGTGGGTTCCTGGCCATGTCGGTATCCCTGGGAACGAAGCTGCAGATGCCGCGGCCAAGGCTGCGGTCCTCCAGCCTCGGACAGCTTTTTGTTGCGTCCCTTCGTCCGATTTTAGCAGGGTGATTTGTCGGCGCATCTTATCTCTGTGGCATGCCGATTGGGCTGCACTTACCGACAACAAGCTTCGGGCCTTAAAACCTCTTCCCGTGGCTTGGACGTCCTCCTCACGCCCTTCTCGGCGGGAGGAGGTCATTTTAGCCCGGTTAAGAATTGGACACTGCCGGTTCAGCCATCGCCATCTGCTGACGGCTGCGCCGGCGCCG
This sequence comes from Schistocerca serialis cubense, assembly GCF_023864345.2. Taxonomy (NCBI): domain Eukaryota; kingdom Metazoa; phylum Arthropoda; class Insecta; order Orthoptera; family Acrididae; genus Schistocerca; species Schistocerca serialis. The sequence goes on from NC_064646.1 coordinate 8,414,687, forward strand.
TTCTGCCCATGTGGGCACTTGCTGACGGTTAGACACATTTTACTGTCCTGTCCAGATCTTAACACACTGCGCCTCGATCTTAACCTGCCAAATACTTTCGATGCCATTTTAGCGGATGACCCACGAGCAGCTGCTCGTGTTCTTCGTTTTATCAATTTGACAAACCTCGCTAAGGACATTTGATGATGCTGTTTTTTAATCCTATGCCTGTCAGTCTGTCTTTTATCGAGTTTTCCCTTTTAGTTGTTGTGGTCAACTTGTGCCTCGCGGTGTATTCTTAGAGTAGTCAGGGCGCTAATGACCATTGCAGTTGTGCGCCCTAAAACCAAAAAAAATAAAAAAAAAATGGATACAGATAATGTTCGACTGCTGCCCTGGCCAGCACGTTCTCTAGATCTATCACCAATTGAAAACGTCTGGTCAATGGTGACCGAGCAACTGGCTCGTCACAATACGCCAGTCAGTACTCTTGATGAACTGTGGTATCGTGTTGAAGCTGTATGGGCAGCTGTACCTGTACACGCCTCCAAGCTCTGTTTGACTCAATGCCCAGTCGTATCAAGGCCGTTATTACGGCCAGATGTGGTTGTTCTGGGTACTGATTTCTCAGGATCTATGCACCCAAATTGCGTGAAAATGTAATCACATGTCAGTTCTAGTATAATATATTTGTCCAATGAATACGCGTTTATCATCTGCATTTTTTCTTGGTGTAGCAATTCTAATGGCCAGTAGTGTATTAAGCAACTGACCACCCAGATGACCACAGGGGCTGCCAACAGTGTCTCCACAGCAGCCGCATCATTCATGCCCGCATGCTGATTAGTGTTCATCGGTAACGAAGACTGGAATTTGCAGGCTAATATCGCAGCTGGATGTACACTGAGGGCGACGGGTGGCCTGCTCTTAAGAGTTACTTTTTACACTAAAGAGGCATCAAACGTCTGAAACCAAACATCTTACAACAATCGTCGGAAGGATCTAGGTCGCAGGGGGGGAATTTTATTGTCTGGGGAATGTTTTCGTGACATTGTGTGGGTGATCTGATCATTCTGCAAGGAACAATAGAAGTATGCACGTAACCTTGGAGACCATGTCCACCCCTAGATGCAATCTGTTTTTCCTCAGTACGATGGTATCTATCAGTAGGAGAATGCAGTGCACGTGCGTGATTGGAAGAGCAGCAGGATGAGTTTACCGTACTCCACTGACCATCGGACTCCACGGATTTATATCTAGTCGAGACTCTGTGGGACTACCTCGATCGGGGTGTTTGCGCCACGGATCCTCAACCGGGAAACCAGGCGCGGATGGGTAGCTGTCCACGGCAACTGGACTCGGCATGGCTCCAGGCTCCAGTCGGTATCCTCCAGAACCGCACCGAGTCCCTTCCTGAACGTCTCGCAGCGGTCCGCGCTGCTGCAAAAGGTGGTTATTCACGTTTTTGACAGGTGATCACATTAGCGTGACTGCGCAGCATACACAGGGTGTCCCAGTTCCATTAGGACTGCTTATGTGAAATTCCAAGCTGCAATGTTATCATGTTGTGGTGTTACTATCCTCGAAGTTTCAACAACAGCCGTGCAGAAGGTCAAAGCCCTGTCAGCGTTGCTGCAGGTATCGTGGTCGCAAATGCAACTGTACGTGCCTGACACTCGTCGGGAAATGGCGGTGAGCAGAGAGGCAACATCAAATTTTGTGTTTGTGGTCGAGGATTCGCCAAATCGAGCACGCAGAGTGATGATCGTGCGCGAGTTTTTCCCCAGCAGACGGATCACAGTCTTGGATCACCCACCGTATTCGTAGTATTTGGCACCAGCCGACTTTTACTCGTTCCCCAAATCGAAGTTACCAATGAAAGGACACCGTTACCACGCAGCTAAGAACATCCAAGGAAATTGTACTGTAGTACCAATGCAGTTCCAAAATTGGACTGTTTCAAAAGACTTTTAAGGGGGGTAGCACCTCAAACGGGCCGACTTGGAGCGGGAGAGGCACCACAGGACATTTTAATTTCCACTGTCTATACTTTTACAAATAAATTGACAAAACTTTGTCAGCATGACCAGGAAGGATTCAGAATTCACACTCATAGCAATGGAAGTTCGAAAACATAGCGAAGTAATTTTTTTTACATGTAAAATTTCATGTTTTTTTTCACTTATGGTAGCATTTGTTGCTATAGGTACACGTTTCTTCATAAGTAAGAGAGATGGTTCGATGAATTTTGCACAGCATACAAACCACACTTAAAGGTGTATGAAACTCTAGAATTTTCCAAATCTATTAAAACTGTGGTAAAAATTGAGGTAATTAACTAAAAAATTCGTGTTTTTTCTAAACATGAAGTTTAAAATACAACAGATCATTCGTTTTTTCATAAATTAAATAAATTCTAGAGTTTCATACACCTGTACGTATGGTATGTATGCTGTGCAAAATTCATCGAAGAATCTCTCTAACTTATGAAGGAAAGTGTACCTATAGCAACAAATGCAGCTATCAGTAAGTGAAAAAATTGATGAAATTTCACACGTAAAAAAAATTATTTTGTTGTGTTTTCGAACTTTCACTGCAATGAGTGTGAATCCTGAATCTTTCCTGGTGACGGTGACGAAGTTTTATGAATTTATTTGTAAAAGTATAGACACTGGAAATTAAAATGTCCTGTGATGCCTCTCCTGCTCCAAGTCGGCACATTTGACGTCCTACCCCCCTTAAATTGATTTCAACTGTGTTTTGATTCAGGGAGAGACTATTTTGAACAAATACACTAGTTTTGTGGAAGTAATTCATGATTACATTTGCCACAGTTTAATACACTCCTGGAAATTAAAAAAAGAACACATTGACACCGGTGTGTCAGACCCACCATACTTGCTCCGGACACTGCGAGAGGGCTGTACAAGCAATGATCACACGCACGGCACAGCGGACACACCAGGAACCGCGGTGTTGGCCGTCGAATGGCGCTAGCTGCGCAGCATTTGTGCACCGCCGCCGTCAGTGTCAGCCTGTTTGCCGTGGCATACGGAGCTCCATCGCAGTCTTTAACACTAGTAGCATGCCGCGACAGCGTGGACGTGAACCGTATGTGCAGTTGATGGACTTTGAGAGAGGGCGTATAGTGGGCATGCAGGAGGCCGGGTGGACGTACCGCCGAATTGCTCAACACGTGGGGCGTGAGGTCTCCACAGTACATCGATGTTGTCGCCAGTGGTCGGCGGAAGGTGCACGTGCCCGTCGACCTGGGACCGGACCGCAGCGACGCACGGATGCATGCCAAGACCGTAGGATCCTACGCAGTGCTGTAGGGGACCGCACCGCCATTTCCCAGCAAATTAGGGACACTGTTGCTCCTGGGGTATCGGCGAGGACCATTCGCAACCGTCTCCATGAAGCTGGGCTACGGTCCCGCACACCGTTAGGCCGTCTTCCGCTCACGCCCCAACATCGTGCAGCCCGCCTCCAGTGGTGTCGCGACAGGCGTGAATGGAGGGACGAATGGTGACGTGTCGTCTTCAGCGATGAGCGTCGCTTCTGCCTTGGTGCCAATGATGGTCGTATGCGTGTTTGGGGCCGTGCAGGTGAGCGCCACAATCAGGACTGCATACGACCGAGGCACACAGGGCCAACACCCGGCATCATGGTGCGGGGAGCGATCTCCTACACTGGCCGTACACCACTGGTGATCATCGAGGGGACACTGAATAGTGCACGGTACATCCAAACCGTCATCGAACCCATCGTTCTACCATTCCTAGACCGGCAAGGAAACTTGCTGTTCCAACAGGACAATGCACGTCCGCATGTATCCCGTGCCACCCAACGTGCTCTAGAAGGTGTAAGTCAACTACCCTGGACAGCAAGATCTCCGGATCTGTCCCCCATTGAGCATGTTTGGGACTGGATGAAGCGTCGTCTCACGCGGTCTGCACGTCCAGCACGAACGCTGGTCCAACTGAGGCGCCAGGTGGAAATGGCATGGCAAGCCGTTCCACAGGACTACATCCAGCATCTCTACGATCGTCTCCATGAGAGAATAGCAGCCTGCATTGCTGCGAAAGGTGGATATACACTGTACTAGTGCCGACATTGTGCATGCTCTGTTGCCTGTGTCTATGTGCCTGTGGTTCTGTCAGTGTGATCATGTGATGTATCTGACCCCAGGAATGTGTCAATAAAGTTTCCCCTTCATGGGACAATGAATTCACGGTGTTCTTATTTCAATTTCCAGGAGTGTATTTTGTTGTTGTTGTGGTATTCAAAAAATTTGAAAAACCTCTTTCACACCGGCCTGATTTAGCTTCACTGATCAGGATAGTAAAAACATGCGTATGTTAAGGGAATTTTCATTCACAAAGCAGGCTTATCACATTCACACAGTTCAATACTGTTCTATCCTGATTAAATTGAGCCGGCCGCGGTGGTCTAGCTGTTCTAGGCGCTCAGTCCGGAACCGCGCGACTGCTACGGTCGCAGGTTCGAATCCTCGGGCATGGATGTGTGTGATGTCCTTAGGCTAGTTAGGTTTAAGTAGTTCTAAGTTCTAGGGGACTGATGACCACAGATGTTAAGTCCCATAGTGCTCAGAGCCATTTGAAACATTTTTGATTAAATTGAGCTTAACTTAAATTCCATAAGGCAGTGAAGCAATTTCGAAGTCTCCGTGCGACGAAAATTGTCAGTCGATCTCCTGAAATCATTCGTAATAATTATTAACTTTCGGTGATCACATGGGGGAGACCGGAGATCTGCTGGTAAGACCGTGTTAGCCTATTTATTTGAAGTAACTGGATATCTTGAGCATACAAAACGGCAGGTTCGTCCAGTGTAAATCAGACGTTCCCCACTGATCCCGAGCAACACAGCGTAGTAAGCAGACACTGTCAATAATAATCAGTTAAATAATACGCGAACACACTTACTTTAGTTTAGTTCATGTATTAAATTCCTTCTCATACAGAATCTCATCAAGATGGCGACTAGCTGAACAGTACATACATATACATCCTCCTCCTTTCACGGCTAATCGGCCGGATCCTTCCTTCTTTTCATAAGAGAAAAACATAGATAGCAAGCCGGCCGAAGCGGCCGTGCGGTTAAAGGCGCTGCAGTCTGGAACCGCGCGACCGCTACGGTCGCAGGTTCGAATCCTGCCTCGGACATGGATGTTTGTGATGTCCTTAGGTTAGTTAGGTTTAAGTAGTTCTAAGTTCTAGGGGGACTAATGACCTCAACAGTTGAGTCCCATAGTGCTCAGAGCCATTTGAACCATAGATAGCAGAGAAGCTATTCCATGGAGTAAATGGACGCTCCAAGGAATAATAGGGCTTGAAACTACTTTGCATTGATAATTATCGTATATTAAAGTTTAGAAATCGGTAAGATAAGAAGAGATATTTCGAGATATGTACTGAGTTATAAAATTTCTGAAAATATCGCGGAGAGACCGCTGCAAGAGACATTACAACAGCAATAGTCGTAACGGAACTGGGGCGCACTGTTTATAATCACATCCAGATGCATAGACGAAGACCAATATTTTAAGAACCTACGTACGCACGTCTTGATATGTGTAGCTGTATAATCCAATGACAATAATACGCGGATTCCGAAGGGTAAAAGGCGATATATTGCGGCTATGGAGAAGAGCTAAAAAGACATTTAGTGATATTTCCGCACCCCATAAAAATGAAAAAATAAGCAATGAAGAAAGGAGGAACTGGAATAACAGCAATGTCGAGATTGAGCTTTTAAAACATGAAGTGGGAATGCCATCCGCAGGGCAGTAAGTATAAATTATTTAGAAAGCTTGTGGGGGCACTTGGGCGTGGAAAATGTGCAACCCCTCAACCATTCGTCCGACCACTCCTTCCGTTTATGCAAATTGCATTTAAATGTTTTGCAGATAGTGGAAATCCCGTCTCTTCTGCGAAAATCGGCCGCACATGCCGAACCACCCCCCCCTCCCCCCCCCCCCCCTCTCTCTCTCTCTCTCTCTCTCTCTCTCTCTCTCTCTCTCTCTCCAGAGGATGGCCATTGAGGGAATTCTTTCTCTGCGATATCATTTCTTCACCCTCTCCCACCCGCTTACCAGCATCCCCACCATTACAAACACCCCTACCATGTCCCCTGAGAGGCAGCAGCCAGTTTTTAACTCCGCCCTCTAATACAATAAAGACGGCCAGCGCAAATATTGCACAGCATTGCCGTGTACCATTTCACAGCCGTCGACATCAGTGCCGGAAAGGCCACAGGGGAGAGAGGGTATATCACAGCATACGAGAGAGAGAGAGAGAGAGAGAGAGAGAGAGAGAGAGAGAGAGAGGAGGGGGGGGGGGGGTTCCGAGGGCGAAGCGAACCGCACAGGTAACCACATCCGCGCCAGAGCGGATGGGCCTCACATGCATAAAGGGCAGGCAAGATAGGACCAGCGCACGAGACAGAATTTTTTAATGGACCGCTGCTCGCTTTACCTCCCCTACTTCCCTTTTTTTTTAATTTCTCCAGAAGAAGGTGGAAAGAGAAAGGGAGAGTTCATTGAAAAAAAAAAATGGCTAGACTAGAAAAAGCGAAGCCTGCACGGAGGACGGCGGCTGTTTGTTTTAATATCCACGTGGCTGCCTGGGCCAGAGCGCAGCGATATTCGTGAGATGCCGCGACGGCCTGCACTCATAAATGCATAAAATATGCGCGTTGGGGATGAGGGGTGGTACGGGGTGGACGCATAGACAAACACACACACACACACACACACACACACACACACACACACACACACTCTTTCTCTCCCTCCGCGACGTCACTGCGATGGAGCGCCAGAGATGTTATTATGACACAGCGGCGGCGTCCCGTGTGGCGAGATAAAGATTGTGTTTACCCTGGGGACGCCGTGCAAGGAACGGAGCGTGGCATAAGCCCGCCTCCATCAGCCCTTAATTACACTGTTACTGCCGGAGCTCTGCGCGTGCGAGAACGTCACTTCCTCCGCTATGGAGCTGTTGCGTTCTGAACATTCCAGCGTTCCTGTTAACCACCACTCTTGTGCCTTACAGGTCTCCAAGTGTCTGGATACACGGCGAATTTTCGAATGCGTGCACAGACGTCGCCTGCAGAGGGTCTCGACACCTTGTACACTGTGCTGCGACGGGCAATGCGCCGGTTAATTTGAACCGTGATGGGTGCAACGCCATTGTCGAGTTTTAGTATGTAAACACCTTTCCTAATAAAGTCCCAAATGAAGGACTTGTTTTAGCATACACGCACTCACGTGAGAGCACCCAACGGTCGTTTCGTTCGGTCTGACAGACATACAGACAGACATAAAAGACACTGGTGTGTGAAACTTACAGGACAAAAGTAACTTTCATATGTGTCACTGCCAAGGAACGTAACTCGATGAAACTTGGATAATATACAGGATGAAAAGTAGTCAAACCGACAAACTCTGGGAGGTTGCACGGGACACCGAATCAGTTATTCTTCTTTAATGTCAAACTGTTCTACGATGATTTTTTTTAAACCGGTAAAGGGACTTTTCTCTGAATGAAAATTAATAAAACAATTGGACATTGATAACACGTTTCGTAATGTGTTCTTCTGCGGGGCAATATTTTACAGACACATTGTCACTTACAGAAGACAAAAAATAACACAAATAATTACACTACTGGCCATTAAAATTGCTACACCAAGAAGAAATGCAGATAATAGACGGGTATTCATTGGACAAATATATTATACTAGAACTGAATCAGTACCCAGAACAACCATCTTTGGCCGTAATAACGACCTTGATACACTTAGGCATTGTGTCAAACAGAGCTTGGATGGCGTGTACAGGTACAGCTGCCCATGCAGCTTCAACACCATACCACAGTTCATCAAGAGTAGTGACTGGCGTATTGTGACGAGCCAGTTGCTCGGCTACCATTGCCCAGACATTTTCAGTTGGCGAGAGATCTGGAGAATGTACTGGCCACAGCAGCAGTCGAACATTTTCTGTATCCAGAAAGGCCCGTACAGGACCTGCAACATGCGGTCGTGCATTATCCTGCCGAAATGAAGGGTGTCGCAGGGATCGAATGAAGGGTAGACCCACGTGTTGTAACACATCTGAAATGTAACGTCCACTGTCAGTGCGATCAAGAGGTGACCGAGACGTGTAACCAATGGCACCCCATACCATCACGCCGGCTGATACGCCAGTATGGCGATGACGAATACACGCTTCCAATGTGCATTCACCGCGATGTCGCCAAACACGGATGCGACCAACCTGATGCTGTAAACAGAACCTGGATTGATCCGAAAAAATGATGTTTTGCCATTCGTGCACCCAGGTTAGTCGTGAGTACACCATCGCAGGCGCTCCTGTCTGTGATGCAGCGTCATGGGTAACCGCAACCATGGTCTCCGAGGTGATAGCGCATGCTGCTGGAAATGTCGTCGAACTGTTCGTGCAGACGGTTGTTGTCTTGCAAACGTTCCCAACTGTTGACTCAGGGATCGAAACGTGGCTGCACGATCCGTTACAGCCATGCGCAGAAGATGCCTGTCATCTCGACTGCTAGTGATACGAGGCCGTTGGGATCCAGCACGGCGTTCCGTGTTGCCTCCTGAACCCACAGATTCCATATTCTGCTAACAGTCATTGTATCTCGACCAACGCGAGCAGCAATGTCGGGATACGCTAAACCGCAATCGCGATAGGCTACAATCAGACCTTTATCAAAGTCGGAAACGTGATGGTACGCATTTCTCCTCCTTACACGAGGCATCACAGCAACGTTTCACCAGGAACGCCGGTCAGCTGCTGTTTGTGTATGAGAAATCGGTTGGAAACTTTCCTCATGTCAGCACGTTGTAGGTGTCGCCACCGGCGCCAACCTTGTGTGACTGCTCTGAAAAGCTAATCATTTGCATATCACAGCATCTTCTTCCTGTTGGTTAAATTTCGCGTCTGTAGGAAGTCATCTTCGTGGTGTAGCTATTTTAATGGCCAGTTGTGTATTTATTCATTATCACCAACGGACAACAACATTAACACAACACAATTACTGTGTTACAGTAGAAGTACAAATGTGCTTCCATGGACGTGTAAACGAAGGTTACAGCGGCGGGTCATGATCTGTCTAAAACGATTATTTCTCCTGCTGCTGCTCGTAATCCGGGCAACGATATGCTCTTCTGATTCAACACATGCTTTATAAACAAGGTTGTGCACCTCTCTCCCCACAAAAGAAATGCTAGAGGGATCAAATCAGGGGATCGAATAGGCCATTGCACAGGAACATCTCTGCCAAACCAGTTTCTGGGATCTCTCGGTTCAGGAATCGACGCCAGGACGACAGAAATGTGTCGGCAAGCCCGTCACGCTGGAACTACGTGCGCTGTCTTACAGCGAGTGGTACGTCATCCAGCAGCTCTGGCAATTCTCTGACGAGGAAAGTCTAATAATGCCTGCGATTTAACGGCCTAATCAGGAGATGCGACTCAGACACCAACAACACCTGCCCACACGTTCAGTTGATGAGCGCGAGTGAATCTCGCATCTGGATTAAACTCACTCCAAACATGCGAACGTTGCTTCATATGTAAAGAGTACAGAGGATGATACAGGACGCTGTTCCAAGTACCACTGCAAAAACTGTGCTCTGACTGGCTATTCGTCTGGTTCCAGGTTGTGCACACGCAGCAACTGAAATGGACGTAACAATTTATTCTGAACGACGGTTCTTACATTCTCCCGATTCGTCTCTATGTTACGCGGAACTGCCCGTGCGCCGATGGAGGGACCTAGCTACGCATGCTGCAGTACAGCTTCCTCAAACTGCAGAGTTCGTACGTTCGATTTTGCCCCGTCAAGGTAATCTGATAAACGACCTGGTCCGACGCAGGTGTTGACTAACAGCAACAAACGTCGAATGATGCGGGTGCGGCGTTCGGGGTATTGTTGATGGTAAACCCGCTGCTCTGCTCGCCCGTTGTGGTTCGCTATGTAGTAAGCACCAACCCTATCATTGTGTTGTTCCATTAGTGAACAAGTGCTGTGCCGGGTCTAGGCGTACAATTAAATGTGACTCAGCTGTTACAAGTGAAGAGCGAAGTACGTCCCCCCCCCCCCCCCCTCTCCATCGGAACAACAGGAACCGTTACAACAACAAATCAGTCCATACAATTGAAGAGCGAATTCGCAATCCACCGGATTAAATCAAGCTCACACGAAATTGTGACATTAGAGAAAAATATTTGTTTTGATGTCCCGTGCAATCTCCTAAGGATCGTCGATTTAAATAATGTTCACCCTGTGTAGATAGAATTGTTGCGTTGTAGTACAGAAGGTAACTGAAAGAAGTAGACAGTGAGACGAACAGAAATTACATTTTTGTTCTAAGACAACAACTGTGCTGACGTCACTTTTTTATTTTTATTTATTTATTTATTGTTCCGTGGGACCAAATTAAGGAGAAGTCTCCATGGTCATGGAACGAGCCAATGCATGAAATTATAACACGATATTAGAAACAGATAAAATGAAATATAAAAAAAGTCGTAAGTTTAAATAAAGAAAATCAACAGTGTAATCACACTGGAATTTGCTTAATTTTTCAGCTCTTCCAGGAGCTCTTCGACAGAATAGGAGTGAGCCATGAGGAAACTCTTCAGTTTAGACTTAAAAGAGTTTGGGCTACTGCTAAGATTTTTGAGTTCTTGTGGTAGCTTATTGAAAATGGATGCAGCAGAATACTGCACTCCTTTCTGCACAAGAGTCAAGGAAGTGCATTCCACATGCAGATTTGATTTCTGCCTAGTATTAACTGAGTGAAGCTGCAAACCCTTGGGAGTAAGCTAATATTGCTAACAACAAACGACATTAAATAAAATATACACTGTGAGGGCAATGTCAGAATTCCCAGACTATTGAACAGGGGTCGACAAGAGGTTCTCGAACTTACCACGTATAGCTCGAACAGCCCGTTCCTGAGTCAAAAATACCCTTTTTGAATCAGAAGAATTACCCAAAAAAATAATACAATATGGCATAAGCGTATGAAAATATGCGAAGTAGACTACTTTTCGTGTTGAACTGTCACTTATTTCAGGTACTGTTCTAATGGTAAATAAAGCAGCATTTAGTTTCTGAACACGATACTGGACATGGGCTTTCCACAACAGCTTACTATCTATCCGAACGCCTAGGAACTTGAACTGTTCCGTCTCGCTTGTAATATCCCCATTCTGCCTGATCAAAATATCGGTTCTTGTTGAATTGTGAGTTAGAAACTGTAAAAACTGAGTCTTAATTATTTTCCACTGGTATTCACGATGGTCTTCTGGACAATAAAAAAGGCGGGAAGTGTTTCTTAGCACCGTCTTTGATCACTACGGACGGCAATATAAGTTGTGTGGCGTGCTTCCGTGCAGACCACAAGGCTGGTAAGAAGTGTGTGTGGTGGGGCGTTGCATTCCACCAGCAGCGCGGTTAAAAGGTGCTGCATGACCGTTGGTGCGAGTGAACGTACTGAAATACTTCTCTCCAAAGCATTCGACATGTCCTCGATGCAATGTAGGTCGTGGGAACAGGCAGGTCAGTCCACTCACCGCATATCCTCCACATGCGAGGTGCGAAGTAGTAACGCATTGTCATCCATAAAAATGAAGTCTGGGACGAATGCACTCCTGAAAAGACGCACTTCAGGAGGGAGTAGAGAGCGTACCATGCAACATTAAGCCTCCCCATACCATAACAAATGGAGCACCAAACCATTCATGCTCGTCTGTTTTCCTCGATGCATTGCGTGTTCCCCCGTCTTGCTTTAGCTGTGATTGTTTCTTTGCTTTTCCACTTCACAGTGACATCAGCAACAGTCGACTTGGAAAACTTTAGAGGGGGTTAAAATACCTCTGATGGATCTGTTACTCGGCTGGCATTCAGTAACTAGACCACATTCCAAGTCACTGAGCTGTCCTGGTCGATCCATTTCGCTATTACTGCTCCTCTACTGACAACACAGTACTACCCACCTCGTTTTATAATGGAGCGTCAGCCGCTCTTGACGTCTAATGGTCAACTCCGCGTTACATAAGGTGTTCCGGATACTTTTGATCGGGCAATGTACATTTATATTGTTTTTTTTTTTTTTTTTTTTTTTTTTGTTGTGGTCTTCAGTCCAGATACTGGTTTGCTGCAGCTCTCCATGATACTCTATCCTGTGCAAGTTTCTTCATCTCCCAGTACCTACTGCAACCTACATCCTTCTGAATCTGCTTAGTGTATTCATCTCTTGATCTCCCGCTACGATTTTTACCGTCCACGCTGCCCTCCAATACTAAATTGGTGATCCCTTGATGCCTCAGAACATGTCCTACCAACCGATCCCTTCTTCTGGTCAAGTTGTGCCACAAACTTCTCTTCTCCCCAATTCTGTTCAATACCCCTCATTAGTTATGTGATCTACCTATCTAATCTTCAGCGTTCTTCTGTAGCACCACATTTCGAAAGCTTCTATTCCATTCGTATCCAAACTATTTATCGTCCATGTTTCACTTCCATACATGGCTACACTCCGTACAAATACTTTCAGAAACGACTTCCTGACACTTGAATCTATACTCGATGTTAACAAATTTCTCTTCTTCAGAAACGCTTTCCTTGCCATTTCCAGTCTACATTTTATATCCTCTCTACTTCGACCATCATCAGTTATTTTGCTCCCCAAATAGCAAAACTCCTTTACTACTTTAAGTGTCTCATTTCCTAATCTAATTCCCGCAGCATCACCCGACTTAATTCGACTACATTCCATTATCCTCGTTTTGCCTTTGTTGATGTTCATCTTATATCCTCCTTCCGAGACATTGTCCATTCCGTTCAACTACTCTTTCAAGTCCTTTGGTGTCTCTGACCGAATTACAATGTCATCACCTCAAAGTTTTCGTTCTCCCTGAACTTGAATTCCGTTTTCGGATTTCTGCTGTTTTCTTTAATGCTTGCTCAAGTATGCGTATTGAACATTAAGGAAGCTTGCAAACCTTTTTCATACGGTCTCAATTATAGCGTCTTTTTCATGTTCTTTGTCTCTCATAACTTTCCTCTGGTTTCTGTATAAGTTGTAGGCAAATTTTTGATTCCCGTATTTTGTCACTGATACATTCAGAATTTCAGACAGTGTATTCCAGTCGAAGCTGTTAAAAACTTTCCTTTTATAAAATAAAATTGTAGGATGATATTTACAATAAAGAATGAAAAGGTCTGCTGTAGGTTATAGATAGGGACAGTGGACAAACCACACTAGTGGCGGCCGTAAAGGATAATTCCAAAATAATAGAAAGTACAAAATCTCGATTCGCGAAATGAGGAAAGAAGTGAAACAGCCCCGTATCGATTAAGACAGATCCATGTTGCCTAAAGAGTTAGTACTTTTCTGATAGCATCTTTTATTAGCATAAACTTTCTGATTTGCACATCCAAGTTGGTATTCAATAGCTTAGACTGCGGGTATAAAAACAGGTCTCCTGCAAAAAGAGATACACTCCGTTATCTGTAGCATGCTTCGGCAAGTGGCATTAGGGCCAGGATGGCGATGAAGTTGGTTGCCGCCGAGCTAGATGTTTTCGCCACCTTGTGCATTCCACCCCCGGCCCGTCTCCGACGACAGCTCGGGGAATCCCCAGGCACTGCGGGGCTGTCGAATAACTTTGAGGCGGCCGGCTTACCGCGCCCTGGGGGGTTCCCCTTCCAGTCCGCGCCACGCCATCATACGCGAGCGCCAGCGAGCGCGAATGCTCGGAGGAGCAAAACCCGCGCCGGGAGGTAGGGGATAAATCGAGGAACAGGTGCTGGCGGGAGCTCGGGCTGGAGCGGAGCAGGTCGCATTTGGCGGTCAGAGCTGGCTGAGGGCTGTTGTCGCATGGAGAACAGATCGGGATAGTTTTGTGTTGGCCTCCGGTTCCACAAATATAAACTATAGCGCCGCCTTATTGTTAATGTATGGAAATTGAAATCATTAATTCTTCCATTTTGTAAATTTGTGCGTTGTGGAATTTCGTGCGTCTTGTCCTTAAGTGGTATGTTTGATGTTGCGGAGGAGGACTGCTAGGCGAGGCGACGTGTTTCGACACCTCAGGTAAGTGGCACCCCCAGTATGTAAAAAGATGTGTAGAACACGTAACAGTACGTTAATAATATATAGGCACCAGAAGTTGATAAAAAAGAGCAACATTCGACTTCGATTTGAATAACTTGGTGTTTGACGTTTCAGCGAACCACCACCCAGTCTAATTCCATCTCGAGTGCCATGTTGTGCGCCCTAAAACACTAATCATCATCATCATCATCGAGTGCCATGTGTGGACTGTGGTGCCCGCTTCGCAGGTACATGCAGAGTGTGGACTGCTGAACGCCGGCAACACTATCTTACCCCTCCCCTTTCGACGCCACAAAGCTGTTTTCAGTTCGAACTATAGACTGTTATTTGTGCTGGTTTTGTGATGCTACATTTCTCCGATCCCGCTCTCCAAGGCTATCAGCGTACTTGTTTCTTCACGTCTAGATGCAAATGTGGCTCATGGTTCCCACATGGGGGGAAAGACTGCGTATCTGCTACCAATGTGGTCGGATTCTCGAATGCCACAGAGTACCTTTCAGCTATTTCTTACGATACGTGTTTTGGCTGTGCTATATACAACACACATAGCTAAAAGGATCAAGTAGTGACGTTAAAAATTGGCTCAAGGAACACACGCTACCAAGTGAACGAAATTTGCAAGACACTTGTAAGGAACTGAAAATATGACACTTATTTCTCGCCCTTACTTCATGTAATCGTTCGCGAAACTATCGTTACCCAATTCTAGCGAACTTTGGTTCAAATGGCTCTGAGAACTATGCGACTTAACTTCTGAGGTCACCATTCGCCTAGAACTTAGAACTAATTATACCCAACTAACCTAAGGACATCACACACATCCAGCCTGAGGCAGGATTCGAACCTGCGACCGTAGCGGTCGCTCGGCTCGAGACTGTAGCACCTAGAACCGCACGGCCACTCCGGCCGGCTCTAGAGAACTTTAGCGAGAGCCAAAAAACATAGATTCCTCAACAATGTGAGACTATGAACATTAACCGTCAGTTAATGATGCATCAGAGTATAACATATACAGAGACAATCCCCTTCGTTGTAAGCAGCGGAACTTGAAACTCATGTGGAGGTTGATAGGACTTTCTTCGACGGCGCTAGCTGCGCATTTTATAAGTCCATAAAAGAACTGTGATCTGGAGAAGTCGCACCCACCCCTCCCATTCCCCCATTATACAGTCCTCTGCTATAAGGAACTAACTGGAATTTCAGAGTTCGCTCTGGAGACTGGCCACAACCTGTTTGTAACCATCACTCGATACCAAGAGTTCTAAAAATTTTCATTACCATTATTTGAATCAGTACGGAAAATATTCGACATACTTACTGATAATAATTTATATTGCATGGTATATTACCGGAAAATATATTTAAATGTGTATTTTGGGGCGACTGCCCGTTAGATCCTTTAAATACGTACCACCACTGAAACCATATAATTTCTCCATGCTGTTGAGCCACAGTCATGCAATATTTTTTGAATGAATAAACCGCCATTTGACTGTGTATTGCTGTATTTATATTCTGTACTATCTAGATTTCGGTTTTTATGCCATTATCAAGTACAGTTCAAAAAGTTCTTAGCCCATTAACATGTCATATCTGTTACGGCACTCCAAATCAGGTAAAGAAGACCAACACATGGCACAATCCCTCGACCACAGCTGCCAGCAGTCTTGTACGTTGGCTATATCGGTACCACGTCTTTCGGCAATATCGCAGAAGCTTCTCGTAGCCCTGTTACACGACCTCGTTCAAACTCAGTGAGATGTTGACAACGGCGTCTGTAAGGGCGTCTTCGTCTCATTAAAGGCATCCTTGGCTAACATCAACTCACCATGTGCTATCTCAAAGGTAACTAACGGTCACGACCGTCACAGAGTGTATTTAAACCAAACCTGATTTGGGTCCTCATAGTGTCGCTACCAACGCCACTCTTATTCGATTGGTGCGAAATTTTAATAGACATCATCTTTCCCAAATAGAAACACGCTTACCAACTTTCGTTTATCTCGGACAGCTCCTACTTGGTACTGCGATTTCTTTCGTCGGTGTATGTATCTTTCGAAATTCACAATGATTCTGTCCGTCTGTCAAGAACTCAATCCTCACTCCTATTGTTAAAATTTTTGTTGACTTGAAATTTGACCTTACTACACTACTGACCATTAAAATTGCTACACCACGAAGATCACGTGCTACAGACGCGAAATTTAACCGACAGGAAGAAGATGATGTCACACGCAAATGATTAGTTTTTCACAGCATTCACATGAGATTGGCGCCGGTGGCGAAATTTACAACCGATTTCTCATACACAAACAGCAGTTGACCGGCGTTGCCTGCTGAAAAGTTGTTGTGATGCCTCGTGTAAGGTGGAGAAATGCGTACCATCACGTTTCCAATTTTGATAAAGGTCGGATTGAAGCCTATCGCGATTGCGGTTTATCGTATCGCGACATTGCTGCTCGCGTTGGTCGAGATCCAATGACTGTTAGCAGAATATGAAATCGGTGGGTTCAGGAGGGTAATACGGAAGGCCGTGATGGATCCCTACGGCCTCGTATCACTATCGAGATGACAGCCATCTTATCCGCATGGCTGTAACGGATCGTGCAGCCACGTCTCGATCCCTGAGTCGACAGATAGGGACGTTTGCAAGACAACAACCAACAGCACGAACAGTTCGACGATGTTTGCAGCAGCATGGACTGTCAGCTCGGAGAGCATGGCTGCGGTTACCCCTGACGCTGCATCACAGACTCAACGACGAACCTGGGTGCACGAATGGCAAAACGTCATGTTTTCGGATGAATCCAGGTTCTGTTTACAGCATTATGATGGTCGCATCTGTGTTTGAGGACATCGCGGTGAACGCACATTGGAAGCGTGTATTCGTCATCGCCATACTGGCGTATCACCCAGCGTGATGGTATGGGGTGCCATTGGTTACACGTCTCGGTCACCTCTTGTTCGCATTGATGGTACTTCGAACAGTGACATTTCAGATGTGTAACGACTCGTGGCAGTACCCTTCATTCGATCCCTGTGAAACCCTACATTTCTGCAGAATAATGCACGACCGCATGTTGCAGGTCCTGTACGGGTCTTTCTGGATACAGAAAATGTTCGACTGCTGCCCTGGCCAGCACATTCTCCAGGGCTCTCACCAATTGAAAACGTCTGGTCAATGGTGGCCGAGCAACTGGCTCATCACAATACGCCAGTCACTACTCTTGATGAACTGCGGTATCGGAAGCTGCATGGGCAGCTGCACCTGTACACACCATCCAAGCTCTGTTTGACTCAATGCCCAGGCGTATCAAGGCCGTTATTACGGCCAGAGTTGGTGGTTCTGGGTACTGATTTCTCAGGATCTATGCACCCAAATTGCGTGAAAAAGTAATCACAAGTCAGTTCTAGTATAATATATTTGTCCAATGAATACCGGTTTGTCGTCTGCATTTCTTCTTGGTGAAGCTTCTTGGTGAAGCAATTTTAATGGCCAGTAGTATATAATGCCATTGCCTTTAGTAACACCGGATGATTCCTCTGCGGGAATTGAAGAATGTGGAACGCGCAGGCGCTGGAAAAGAAAGAGAGACAGACACCAATGTCGGCCGTTCTCGAAGTCGGCGCACACGTCACACACATCGATCCGGCTCAGTACCAGTCGAGAATAAAATCCGCTCGCCTTAAGGGAACGGCTTCTATCTCAATTTCCCGCTCTGACGGACAGCTGCCTTACTCATTTTTTTTGGCCTGCCACGCCGTACAGAAACTCGACCGCGGCGGCAGAGAAAGGCCGGATTACTGTAATCTCCTCGGGCGCCCGGGGGCGGCACGGATCCGCCAGGTGAGGTGGGGCCGATCGCGGCAGCCGCCCCTGTCTTGTTTCTGGTGCGCCTGTCGGGCCCGCGGCGCTTCTGCCACGGAGCAGCGAGCAGGAAAACCTGTTTACAGGCCGACGGCTGCCGGCTGCCGCGGCGCCGCGTTAAAAATCCAACAGGTTCTCTCCCAGCGCCGGCCGAGTAGTGCCTTCCCTGCCTCCTACCTACCTGCCATTCAGTGTCCTTGCGACTCGACTGCCAACCCAACAGTCGACACAGCATTACCGCAAGTGGCATGCCATCAATTACTTTCTTTTCTTTTAAAAAATACAGTAACCAGCCAATTTATTATGTGTAATATGAAACAAAAGAAAAGTTAGGAGTAGGTATTAAAATCCATGGACAAGAGATAAAAACTTTGAGGTTTGCCGATGACATTGTAATTCGGTCAGAGACACCAAAGGACTTGGAACAGCAGTTGAACGGAATGGACAGTGTCTTGAAAGGAGGGTATAAGATGAACATCAACAAAAACGAAACGAGGATAATGGAATGTAGTCGAATTAAGTCGGGTGATGCTGAGGGAATTAGATTAAGAAATGAGACGCTTAAAGTAGTAAAGGAGTTTTGCTATTTGGGGAACAAAATAACTGATGATGGTCGAATTAGAGAGGATATAAAAAGTAGACTGGCAATGGCAAGGAAAGCGTTTCTGAAGAAGAGAAATTTGCTAACATCGAGTATAGATTTAAGTGTCAGGAAGTCATTTCTGAAAGTATTTGTATGGAGTGTAGCCATGTATGGAAGTGAAACGTGGACGATAAATAGTTTAAACAAGAAGAGAATAGAAAATTGAGAATGCGCTAGGTGACGATCAGTTTGGCTTTAGGAAAAGTAAAGGGACGAGAGAGGCAATTCTGACGTTACGGCTAATAATGGAAGCAAGGCTAAAGAAAAATCAAGACACTTTCATAGGATTTGTAGACCTGGAAAAAGCGTTCGGCAATATAAAATGGTGCAAGCTGTTCGAGATTCTGAAAAAAGTAGGGGTAAGCTATAGGGAGAGACGGGTCATATACAGTATGTACAACAACCAAGAGGGAATAATAAGAGTGGACGATCAAGAACGAAGTGCTCGTATTAAGAAGGGTGTAAGACAAGGCTGTAGCCTTCCGCCCCTACTCTTCAATCTGTACATCGAGGAAGCAATAATTGAAATAAAAGAAAGGTTCAGGAGTGGAATTAAAATACAAGGTGAAAGGGTATCAGTGATACGATTCGCTGATGACATTGCTATCCTGAGTGAAAGAATTAAATGATCTGCTGAACGGAATGAACAGTCTAATGAGTACACAGTATGGTTTGAGAGTAAATCGGAGAAAGACGAAGGTAATGAGAAGTAGTAGAAACTTAACATCAGGATTGATGGTCACGAAGTCAGTGAAGTTAAGGAATTCTTCTACTTAGACTGTAAAATAACCAATGACGGACGGAGCAAGGAGGACATCAAAAGCAGACTCGCTATGGCAAAAAAGGCATTTCTGGCCAAGAGAAGTCTACTAATATCAAATACCGGCCTTAATTTGAGGAAGAAATTTCTGAGGATGTACGTCTGGAGTACAGCATTGTATGGTAGTGAAACATGGACTGTGGGAAAACCGGAACAGAAGAGAATCGAAGCATTTGAGATATGGTGCTATAGACGAATGTTGGAAATTAGGTGGACGATAAGATAAGGAATGAGGTGGTTCTACGCAGAATCGGAGAGGAAAGGAATATGTGGAATACACTGATAAGGAGAAGGGACAGGATGATAGGACATCTGCTAAGACATGGGGGAATGACTTCCATGGTACTAGAGGGAGCTGTAGAGGGCAAAAATTGTAAAGGAAGACAGAGATTGGAATACGTCAAGCAAATAATTGAGGACGTAGGTTGCAAGTGCTACTCTGAGATGAAGAGGTTAGCACAGGAAAGGAATTCGTGGCGGGCCGCATCAAACCAGTCAGTAGACTGATGACCAAAAAAAAACCGTTATACTACTATAATACTTTTGTATTAAAGAGATTAATAATTAAACTACGCATTAATACGAAACTCGCGATTTTATTCTGACTTTTACAGGAAAAAATCTACAATGCAGACCCGATCTCAGCACATAGTTTTTTTTCCTTCAAAAATACACAAATTTTCGGTTTGTCGATCTCAAGATTACCCTTTTCTGGCAATGTCACCCATCTTCAGATATGTAAAAAATATAAAAGTAAAAACACAGTTGGGTGCTTATCCTGAGTTTACATGTCACGAAGCTAAACAAATGTTAATTTGTGCACAAAAATGTAGCCTATGTGATGTGCCAGGTTATTGTGAAATATCAGTAAAGGCCAAGATCGCTTATAAATATTTTTATTGATATTCTGTTAATATGTTACAAGAACCGATGATAACAGGACAGATCTTCCGTACCTGACATTTCAGAATAATACAACAAATCTGCCAGCCTCCAGCTGTTGACACAATGTCAAAGACAAATATACCATACTCCTTGTTACACACGAATCCGTCTTACGGAAAGAACACCAGTTTTACCCTGCCCTTTAGATTAAAATTCAGACCCACTTTTACTGTCACGAAGACTATATTATAATGAGAGCGCTCTACACATAATAAAAGAGCTTTAAAAGACCTGCTTGAAATAATTTATGCGTAAATTCACGATCAGACTTTTATTCAAATGAACTGTAGTCAGTCTCTCTCTCTCTCTCTCTCTCTCTCTCTCTCTCTCTCTCTCTCTCTCTCTCTCTCTCTATGCAGATGGGGAACTAGGAAAGTTTTCACTGTTTTGTGAGAGTTTTATTCTATGTGAAGTTATGTGGATAAATTAATTCAAGCGTGTATTTTAAAAACCGTTAGTGCGTGTAGAGAGAAGCTCCCAGTAATGTCACAATATCTGCTTGCATCATTCAAAATGAAATGCTTCTGAATTTCTGTCTTTTAACTCCAAGCGAGAGCATGCAAGTTTGTGTCTAGTACGTATGACAGTGAAACTGGTACTGCTCCTGTAACGTGAAGGCGTATTATTATGTAACTGCGAATAGTGTATGCCATACGACTTTCGTTTTTCTAAAAAGGTGGAAATTTCTTTGTAACATATGAACTAAGCATTATGATATAGTAATCATTTTCTTACAAGTTTTTAAGGCACGTGAAGATGGGCAACAATACCAGAAACCTGTAATACTGAGATATCAAAACAGCGATTGACACGCTGGAAATAACTATATTTTCAAGGTGTAAGGACCACAGACCACGGCTTAATGAGGAGTATGTCCAATTTTGTGAAATGCTCGTTTCCTTTTCACGAATCTGAGACAATATAATGTCACGCCCTCAAGGAAAGCAGATGAACAGATAAAAATTCATAATTACTTTAATTGAAAAATTAACTGATGAGAGAAAAAATTTCTTCATTATAGTTCAGTAATCAGTGTTGACGTTTGTATATCAGTCTCTTGTGTGATGGCTTGGACGGACAAGAGATAGTATATACACTCCTGGAAATGGAAAAAAGAACACATTGACACCGGTGTGTCAGACCCACCATACTTGCTCCGGACACTGCGAGAGGGCTGTACAAGCAATGATCACACGCACGGCACAGCGGACACACCAGGAACCGCGGTGTTGGCCGTCGAATGGCGCTAGCTGCGCAGCATTTGTGCACCGCCGCCGTCAGTGTCAGCCAGTTTGCCGTGGCATACGGAGCTCCATCGCAGTCTTTAACACTGGTAGCATGCCGCGACAGCGTGGACGTGAACCGTATGTGCAGTTGACGGACTTTGAGCGAGGGCGTATAGTGAGCATGCGGGAGGCCGGGTGGACGTACCGCCGAATTGCTCAACACGTGGGGCGTGAGGTCTCCACAGTACATCGATGTTGTCGCCAGTGGTCGGCGGAAGGTGCACGTGCCCGTCGACCTGGGACCGGACCGCAGCGACGCACGGATGCACGCCAAGACCGTAGGATCCTACGCAGTGCCGTAGGGGACCGCACCGCCACTTCCCAGCAAATTAGGGACACTGTTGTTCCTGGGGTATCGGCGAGGACCATTCGCAACCGTCTCCATGAAGCTGGGCTACGGTCCCGCACACCGTTAGGCCGTCTTCCGCTCACGCCCCAACATCGTGCAGCCCGCCTCCAGTGGTGTCGCGACAGGCGTGAATGGAGGGACGAATGGAGACGTGTCGTCTTCAGCGATGAGAGTCGCTTCTGCCTTGGTGCCAATAATGGTCGTATGCGTGTTTGGCGCCGTGCAGGTGAGCGCCACAATCAGGACTGCATACGACCGAGGCACACAGGGCCAACACCCGGCATCATGGTGTGGGGAGCGATCTCCTACTCTGGCCGTACACCACTGGTGATCGTTGAGGGGACACTGAATAGTGCACGGTACATCCAAACCGTCATCGAACCCATCGTTCTACCATTCCTAGACCGGCATGGGAACTTGCTGTTCCAACGGGACAATGCACGTCCGCATGTATCCCGTGCCACCCAACGTGCTCTAGAAGGTGTAAGTCAACTACGCTGGCCAGCAAGATCTCCGGATCTGTCCCCCATTGAGCATGTTTGGGACTGGATGAATCGTCGTCTCACGCGGTCTGCACGTCCAGCACGAACGCTGGTCCAACTGAGGCGCCAGGTGGAAATGGCATGGCAAGCCGTTCCACAGGACTACATCCAGCATCTCTACGATCGTCTCCATGGGAGAATAGCAGCCTGCATTGCTGCGAAAGGTGGATATACACTGTACTAGTGCCGACATTGTGTATGCTCTGTCGCCTGTGTCTATGTGCCTGTGGTTCTGTCAGTGTGATCATGTGATGTATCTGACCCCAGGAATGTGTCAATAAAGTTTCCCCTTCCTGGGACAATGAATTCACGGTGTTCTTATTTCAATTTCCAGGAGTGTAGATAACGATAAGACATGTGTAGAGGTACTTCCGCCTGATTGTTTCAAGGTGACACATACGGTATGTGCAGTGAGAGAAGTTTCAGTAACCTTGACACGGCTACTTCTCACGCGTATCACGACCAGTCACTTAGGCCTTAATGCGATTTTATGTAAATTTTTGTGTTATAGTTGTAGGCGACTTCTGACGGCAGCCTCTTTGCACTTCACGCCTTGAAAGCTGCTTCGAAATACGGAGCATGGCTGCAACAAAAAGTTCCTGCGTACTTAGGGTAAAAAAAGACGAATACCATTGAAAGCAAGTCTTTGTATGAATTTCAAAACACTTTAATGCGCAGGGATACGCCTGCAGCCGGCCGGTGTGGCCGAGCGGTTCTAGGCGTTTCAGTCTGGAACCGCGCGACCGCTACGGTCGCAGGTTCGAATCCTGCGTCGGACATGGTTGTGTGTGATGTCCTTAGGTTAGTTAGGTTTAAGTAGTTCTAAGTTCTAGGGGACTGATGACCTCAGAAGTTAAGTCCCATAGTGCTCAGAGCCATTTGAACCATTTTTGATTTCTTACTCTGGTGATATCCAATGACTAGTACTTGTTCAAAGGGACTGAGCTCTCTTGACCGACCGATTGTACTGTTACTGCTCGTCCCCGCCTCCTTTAACACTGGCAGGTCTGCCATCCATGACATCTAGTGATAGCAGGTGTAATAGACAACCAACCAGTTGCAATAAATGGTGGTTTTCAAAAAATCTTTACTATGAAACTTCCTGGCAGGTTAAAACTAAACTGTGTGCCGGACCGAGACTCTAACCCGGGACCTTTGCCTTTCGCGGCTATGAGCTCTACCATCTGAGCTACCGAAGCACGACTCACGCCCGGTACTCACAGCTTTACTTCTGCCAGTACCTCGTCTCCTACCTTCCAAACTTTACAGAAGCTCTCCTGTGAACCTTGCAGAACTAGCACTCCTGGAAGAAAGGATATTGCGGAGACATGGCTTAGCCACAGCCTGGGGGGTGTTGCCAGTAGAGAACTTGCCCGCGAAAGGCAAAGGTCCCGAGTTCGAGTCTTCCAGGAAGTTTCGTATCAGCGTACACTCCGCTGCAGAATGAAAACTTCATTCTCAGTCTTTACTTTGGTTGCGACGCATTTAAACCTGTCTTCCTCGGAAAGCCAACAAACTTCAAGACAGTGTTATGGCCCTTTGCTGTTCCTTATCTATATAAACGATTTGGGAGACAGTCTGAGCAGCCGTCTTCGGTTGTTTGCAGATGACGCTGTCGTTTATCAACTAATAAAGATCAAAACAAACTGCAGATCGATTTAGAAGAAGTAACGGAAAATAACGGAATGGCGCGAAAAGTGGCAGTTGACGTTAAATAACGAAAAGTGTGAGGTCATCCACATGAGTGCTAGAAGGAACGCGTTAAACTTCGGTTACACGATAAATCAGTCTAATCTAAAAGCCGTAAGTTCAACAAAATACCTAGGTATTACAATTACGAACAATTTAAATTGGAAGGAACACACAGGAAATGTTGTGGGGAAGACTAACCAAAGACTGCGTTTTATTGGCAGGACACCTACAAAATGTAACAGACCTACTAAGGAGACTGCCTACACTACGCTTGTCCGTCCTCTTTTAGAATACTGTTGCACGGTATGGGATCCCTACCAGATAGAACTGACTGAGTTCATCGAAAAAGTTCAAAGAAAGGCAGCACGTTTTGTATTAGCGCGAAATAAGGGAGAGAGTGTCACAGAAATGATAAAGGATTTGTGATGGACCTCATTAAAAGAAAGGCGTTTCTCGTTGCTACGGAATCTTCTCACAAAATTCCAATCAGCAACTTTCTCCTCCGAATGCGAAAAGATTTTGTTGACACCGACTTACATAGGAAGGAACGATCAGCAAGATAAAATGAGAAATTACACCTCGTACGGAAAGATATAGATGTTCATTCTTCCCGCGCGCTATACGAGATTGGAATAATAGAGAATTGTGAAGGTGGTTAGATGAACCCTCTGCCAGGCACTTAAATGTGATTTGCTGAGTATCCATATACATGTAGATGTAGCAGCTAGTCAATCGTTCTGAGGAAGACGGGCTTAAATCCGTCGAAACTATGATAAAGGTTGTTTGAAAATTATCATGTATTGCAACTGGATGGGTGCCTATTACACCTGTTGTTATGTAACCGTTGCTGTAGTGCAGCCTTGTTCAAAATATTGACATCTAGTGGTCAAGTCCGCACTACTTAGGACTGTCCGGATATTTTTGATCTGATAGTGTATATTATCCAGTCGCTGCCAGCTCGTGCAACTATCAGTTGCCCACTGACCTCGTTTTGTGTACGCCGTAGGAAGTGCAAACAGCAATACCGCCGCCGTTGTCAGATACCGTCGACAGCGAACGCTCCGCGCTGAATGTCGTGTAACGTAAGAGCAGCGGAAAGCGGGCGCATTATAAACGCGCCGGCGGCAGCAGCTAATTCCCGAACGCACGGCCATCGATCTGCGCGCAACTTGGCGGCGGTTTAATAACTGCCGCAGCCGCCTCCGGGCAAACACAGAACGGAGTGAAGGCCCGTCGCCACGCATAAGCCGCACCTAGCCGAGCTCAGCGCAGCGGGTAGTTGGGCTGTTTGTTGCAGGTCCCTCGCCCCACTCCCACCACGACAGCCTCCGATCTCAGAGACTTGTCACCGCGGCGCTACGCCTCCCAACTATGCCGGTCCTTTCCAAAAGAAGACGTATAGTCCGTGTAAGCTGCAGACTTCATTTTGGTACTTTAATCAACCAGTCTCGATCGGAATTCTTTGTCATAAACTAGCCGAACTGAAGATACTTAAGCAAAAAAAAGAAAAAGAAAAAAAGGGAAAGATAGGCAAAACATCACGAAGGAATTATCCGAATGAGCAGGAAATGGGAGGATGTGACGTACGTATATAGACAAACAAATGAATAATGACAATAATTGTATGAATTGTTCGACATAAAGAGCTTCAAAAAACTGAGCTAGTCAGTGATGCGTTCGTCCATCTTTGGCTTTTATGCAAGCAGTTCGATTCGCATTGATTAGTAGAGTTGGTGGATGTCCTCTGGGGGGGGGGGGGGGGGTATCGTGCCAAATTCTGTCCAACTGACGCATTCATCGTCAAAATCCAGACCCGGTTGGAGGCCCCTGCCCCTAAAGCTTCAAATGCTTAGGTAAAGTCCCGTGATCTTCCTGGCAAGGTAGGGTTTGGCAAGCACGGAGACAAACACCAGAAACTCTCGCTGTGGGCAGGCGGGCGTTATCCTGCTGAACCATAAGCCCAGGATGGCTACCCACGAAGGGTAACAAAATGTGGCGTAGAAAACCACCTACACTACTGGCCATTAAAATTACTACACCAAGAAGAAATGCAGATGATAAACGGGTATTTGTTGGACAAATATATTACACTAGAACTGACATGTGATCACATTTTCACGCAGTTTGGGTGCATAGATCCTGAGAAATCAGTACCCAGAACAACCACCTCTGGCCGTAATAACGGCCTTGATACGCCTGGGCATTGAGTCAAACAGAGCTTGGATGGCGTGTACAGGTGAGCCAAACAGAGCTTGGATGGCGTGTACAGGTACAGCTGCCCATGCAGCTTCAACACGATACCACAGTTCATCAAGAGTGCTGACTGGCGTATTGTGACGTGCCAGTTGCTCGGCCACCATTGACCAGACGTTTTCAGTTGGTGAGAGATCTGGAGAATGTGCTGGCCAGGACAGCAGTCGAACATTTTCTGTATCCAGGAAGGCTAGTACAGGACCTGCAGCATGCGGTTGTGCATTATCCTGCTGAAATGTAGGGTTTCGCAGGGATCGAATGAAGGGCAGAGCCACGGGTCGTAACACAAGTGAAATGTAACGTCCGCTGTTCAAAGTGCCGTCAATGCGAACAACAGGTGACCGAGACGTGTGACCAATGGCACCCCATACCACCATGCCGGGTGATACGCCAGTATGGCGATGACGAATACACGCTTCCAATGTGCGTTCACCGCGATGTCGCCAAACACGGATGCGACCATCACGATGCTGTAAACAGATCTTGGATTCATCCGAAAAAATGACTGTTTGCCATTCGTGCACCCCGGTTCGTCGTTGAGTACACCATCGCAGGCGCTCCTGTCTGTGATGCAGCGTCAAGGGTAACCGCAGCCATGGTCTCCGAGCTGATTGTCCATGCTGCTGCAAGCGTCGTCGAAATGTCCGTACAGATGATTGTTGTCTTGCAAACTTCCCCATCTGTTGACTCAGGGATCGAGACGTGGCTGCTCGATCCGTTACAGCCATGCGGATAAGATGCCTGGCATCTCGACTGTTAGTGATTCGAGGCCGTTGGGATGCAGCACGGCGTTCCGTATTACCCACCTGAACCCACCGATTCCATATTCTGCTAACAGTCATTGGATCTCGACCAACGCGAGCAGCAGCAATGTCGCGATACGATAAACCGCAATCCCGACCTTTATCAAAGTCGTAAACGTGATGGTACGCACTTCTCCTCCTTACACGAGGCATCAAAACAACGTTTCGCCAGGCAACGCCTGTCAACTGCTGTTTGTGTATGAGAAATAGGTTGGAAACTTTCCTCATGTCAGCCAATCTCGTGTGAATGCTCTGAAAAGCTAATCATTTGCATGTCACAGCGTCCTCTTCCTGTCGGTTAAATTTGGCGTCTGTAGCACGTCATCGTCGTGGTGTAGCAATTTTAATGGCCAGTAGTGCACTTTTGCTATACTGTAAAGGTGCCACGGATGACAACCAAAGCGGTTTTGCTGTGAAAAGAAGTCCTGGTTGTCTTGCTGTAAGGCGAGGGACATTGGTGTTGGTATGTTGCCGCTTCCCATAGCGTCTCCAGACGCGTCTTCGTTGGTCATCAGGGGTCGGTCGACGCGGGACTCAGCACTGAAGACAGTTCTACTTCAACAGTGAGATTCCAGGCCGAATTTATTGACAGAGTTCACTTCTACTATGTCACGACGTAAAGGGGAGATTAACATACTTCCCTTCACATACGACCACAACAAAAGATCGGATGAGGTCATGTCTTACAGTCGTGGAGGCCAAGAACGCAGGGCGGTGTCTCGGAGTCCCATGTCCCCTATCCAGCACTGCATCAGACTGTCATTGAGAAATTGACCTACGTCGTGTGCCAATGTGGTGGAGCTCCATCCTGTTGCGAAATGCAGTCATCGGAGTCCTCCCGTAGTTGTGGAAATGCCAGTTCTGCAGCCTTTGAAGACAGCTCATCCCAGTCCGTGTTCTCCAAAAAAAAAAAAAAAAAAAAAAAAGAGGGAGCGTACACTTTTTGACAAGAAATGGCGCAAAAAGCTTGCACTTTAGACGAGTCTCTTACGTGCTCAATAACGTCATGAAGGTTCTGGAGTTGCCATATGCGCACACCGACGAAAAGCACGCTGGACAGAAATCACTGACTACTCTTTGCAAACTGCAGCACACGAAAGACCTTCTATTGAGCGGACGCCATATTACTTCTTACTGGCTGCAAACTGCGAAAACTCTTTGACTGCCATATGACGGCGATTTCCTGACACTGAAACACCGTCTGCTTTTCACAGACTTCGATGTTGAATGGGTTTTAAATGGCAACGAAAAGGAAAGAATTTCATTTGGTGCAGATAACACGATGCACGCCAATTCTGTGTTTGGATTTACTTCCACGTCAGTAACAAGTGTAAAACCGTCGGCATCCGAACGTTGAGCGTGCAGAGTTTCTGACGTCATGGCGTGGAATAGCACGCTCGGGAGTCTTTCCGAACGTGCAGAGCAATATCTGGCATGTCAGGTATTCTGAACGTGCATCTGAGCGTTGACCAGTGACGCCACCTACGTCACAAGCACGCCGTCTCCCTTCAGTACAGAGTTGTGGGGCGCCATATTGGCATTCATTTTAAGCGTATATGTATATATGCCGTTTCTGAGCACCAGCAAATTCAGAATCGCTGGAAAACCCGTTGTTAACTCTGTGATTCGTTCCAACAAAATAATGAGAAACATCATATTCGTGGCAAAAGAATTATTGTAACTTGCGTATTATGAGAGTAGGCAATTCGAAGGCAGCGACATACTGAAGATCCACCCAAAACGTATTGTTCTTGGTACAATTTGTTATAATTAAATTTCAATTAGTAACATATCTACGATTAAGGTTTCCAGCAAGGGGTAACATAATATGATTACATGTAAGATGTGTGATGTTGGTTCAGCGAAACGAGTACCGTCACTGTCCTAAAAAGAGTCGTCAGTTAGGGGCGCTGGTTCGCGACTCGACACTCCCAAATTTTTTTTCCTAACATTCACGTTTTTATTAGGTTATGATGCTTGGTTATTACTTTAATATAAATATATACTATAATACTTGATGCTACGTAAGTATAAATTCACCTTTTTTTTGAGGGGTGACTTTGTTCGATTGGCTTAATCTACAGGACAGCTTGCGCTACTTGTATAAAGATATTTTGCTCCTTTTTCTTTTACGCTTCGCAATTCACATGTTGCCAAGATTCTGCTACTGGGTAGGAACAGTGATCAAGTAAGACGGACCTTCGGGTTTTACTAAAATGTGAGAATGATGAAATAATGTTTATCTTACGCGGAGAAGTATTCCAAATTTGTAATGCACTGTTTGTAATGGAACTTTAATAAGCCTGTGTCCTTATTGACTGGACACGGTACTTTCCTTTTCGTGGACGATGGAGGAAATGTGCGTTTTAATAGAGCTAGCGTGGGAATTTTACTCGCGTCCGTTGAGTAAACAGTGTGATTCACGAACTGGAAGCATCCTTCAACTGCCGCTGGAGTGCGTTGTGATCGCGTATACCACGTTGGGGTCCACGTACCGTATGCACTAGTCGCATCGTTCCTGAGCGTTCAGCAGCACGCTGAACTTGGCACGCTCAACGTTAACGTTCGACAGTACGGTCCGTGTGCCGACGGCTTAAGCAGGCGCTATTGAGCCCAGTTTGGCCTTAACACAGCCTGACGAACGAAGGATCAACACGTCAGCTGCTGACGTTCCCTCCACTTCCTTGCAGCGCGCGACCGCCGCGGCCAGCCGGCGCAGCCCCTGGCCCTCGCTGGACCGCGACTGGTGCCCACCACCACCCCCACCTCCACCCACCCCCTCCCCCAATACACCCGACCGCTGCCGCCAATCAATCCGCTGCCAAACAGCCGCCACCAGCTAGCGCCGGAACGAGCGCTCCAATCAGCCGATCGCCGTCCGAGGGCGCCCTAATGAAATCTCATTTTTTAAAATCTTGTCCGGCTGTCGGGCTGGCCGGCACCCTTCATTTGTCTTTGTACACCCCCCCTCCCCCTCGCCGTCACATCCCGGGAGCCGCCGGCGCTGTGCCTCCCCCCCCCTCCTGCCCCCTCGCCGTGGAACCAGCCGCCCGATTCGCCGACGGCGGGGTGTAATTACTGCGCACATAAATCAGAGCGAGCTCGCCTTTGCGCTCTTCTGGCGCCCAGTCTTTGCCGGCTTACCCCAAACAGCGCGTATCGGCCGCGTTAACTAGCCCGCGTCCCGCCCCGACAGGCCTTTGCTTCGCCTGCTGGGAGTCATCTGCTTGCCTGCCTGTGTGTGTGCGCGTACGTGCGTGACTGCGTGCGCACGCAGCCTATCTCCGCCCTCACAGACGACTGCGCCCGCTTGTTCGCCATCGGCTGTCTTCACGGGCCGGCGGTCAGTTGCATGTTCCGGGCCATCTATCTGCGTGAATCGTTCTGATCGGACCCTCCTTTTGTTGGTCTCCCCTGAGGATCGCGACGGTAACGTGCTCGTTACAAGCATATTCCCTGATATTGTGTGCGTGTGTGTGTGTGTGTGGGGGGGGGGGGGGGGTTGATCCGCTATTCTGTTATTCTGCGCAACGGATTAATCTGAGGTGTACCCTTTACCCTGTGGCTCCTGCAAGATGCAGTTTCCACCCCCACACTAGTACAGAAGTCAGACAGACGCTACTAACGTTCTAAAGAGAAATACCTGAAAAACTTTCAGCAATCAATATCTTTGGAAGTCGTCCACTGTAAGGAAATGACACAAAAATTCACAAAATTTCTTATGTAACTAGTGGGATACTTGGGTACTTGGGTACTGGAGTATTGCTAGTTAGTGTAAGAAAAACATGAAACTAACGAAATTATTATTTATTTTGCAAAAATTCTGAGAAATCACAATGGCACTTTAGTTATATCCTGGTTCTTTTTGGAATGTGAAGTTACCTCTCAAGGATAGGACTCGCTAATGAAATTTCTATACACAGTTTAAGATTGTTATTGACTTGGCAGAAGGGCTGAGAGCTGCACCTACTGAACTTGAATAATTATCCGTTAGAATGTTGCTAGGTATGGTAGAGGCTGTCACGTGTGAAATGCAGTGAAGTGTACTGTCGTGGAGGAAATATGGGGTTCGCAAGAGCTGTAGCGCACAGTACCGTAAGCTGCGATGACTGCTGTCTGCGCCGCTCGCTGCTGACAAATAAGATAACTCTCGTTCTATCTGGATTGACCTTCGCCAATCAAACTCTCCCTATGTCTTAATGAAGTCAAGGATTCCTATTCGCCCCTAGTCTTAACTATTGTTAACTATTGGCGTGATCAGATAACCAGTCCACCGCGATGCCACTCAAAAATTCGCTCGCAGGCGTTTAACTATAACTCTGTCCGTTCACACCACACAATAAGTGTGTCGGCCAGCACAGTGAACAACGCTTAATTGCAAGGCCTCAATATAGAGTCGCACTTCGATTCGCTCTCGACAGAGGTGCTCTCCCAGTGAAGTACTGAGGAGAGACTTGTTCCTCGTTCCAAGAGCAACAACGGAACGGCGCCTCTCCACGCCAGACGTGAAGGGATATATCTTTTGGTCTCTTCCATTACTCCTTCATCTCAAGGAGTCAGAAATATCGTCTGCCAATCAGCATTGCTCTTCTAAAACGGGAGAAATACGTTTCGTTTAAGACGACCAATCCAGAAATCTGTAGTATCGGCGTTTGGCGTTTGCTGTCTCCCTGTGAAAATCTCTGAAACTGCATGCTGTATTTGTAAAGAATGTGTAGACTGGGCGCTCCCACACAATGTAGCGGAATTTGCTTTTAAGCCGAACACTGTGTCATTCTTCCTTTCACTCGGGCACACGCTGTCTGCTTCATGGGCGGCCGACGTTGACTCGTCGTCTGAAGGGACTGGCCTCGCGGTGTGTGGTCTGCCTCTCTGGAACTAAAAGCTCCTGTGACCGTCGTGTCAGGAATGTATGTGTGTACGCCAGCCTCGAGTATTTCAACCCTGGTGCGCACTTTGTTATTTGCATATTGTTTACATGAATTCATACAACATTTACTTTATCTTACCGAGTTCGGGTTCGAAGGAAGCGTCTTGGTGTGCGGAATATGATTGGGAGGGCGGAATATGATTGGGAGGGCGGAATATGATTGGGAGGGCGGAATATGATTGGGAGGGCGGAATATGTAAGCAATGAAGGTTAGGAGACCACGACGTCTTATAATATCAGTGGACCATTTACTGATCTACATTTCGTGCAACCAATCTTTGCAGTAGGAAATACACTCTCATTAAGAGTACTAGTAAAGATTTACAAAGTGAAAATGTCAAATATTACAAGTGTAAAACTCACATTTGACATGAGAGTCAAATGACATGTACCACCTTTGTCCGTGACTTACTTGTGTCCAGAAAATTCAGAAGATATTCTGTTACTGCACAATTATGCTGCTTCCTTGTCACTGGAGAAAATAATGAGACAAATTAGAAAATAAATAATTTATTAGGACCTCTTTCAATGAAACATCATGGAAATGCGAATAAGAGGATTCACGTGCTGTTAATACTGTGCCATCTAAGGGGTGTCGACAGTGTAATGTAATAAAATAAAAAAATTATTTGTTTTGTGACTATTAGTGTAATGTAATGAAATAAAATATGAGCCGTGACTTATACAAACAGAAACGCACATTAATGCAATGGCTCAGCATAAAAGAGAAATGACTGATGTAGGAATATTATTAACAGTGTAATATGTTGTTTAATTTAGCCCGACGTGTGTAAGCACTCAATAAAGTAGCTCAGTTCTCAGGGTAGTTACGTAATCGTCTATAACTAATTGTCCTTTTCTTATTTATCCAACACTAGGCTCGTGAGAAGTCGTGTGCTTATTGCACCAGAGAATATTTGCAAAGTCTGTTCGATGGTACACTACTGTAGTCCTAACTTAATGTCGTAGTTTCGTCTCGATTTCCCAATATAAGATAACAAGAGTAGCATCTGCAAATGAAATCCTATAATCGAACTGGAATCCTGTGACCAGACCTTTTCTGCCTGGGATGCTATCTCGTTATATAAAGAAAATCTGTAAATAAAATTTTTAAATTGTTAGTAGCTGCCTCCGGTCTCATGGGGTCTGAAATAAAGTTAATTGTCCTAACCGACGGCACGTCTCGTAGATGAGCTAAAAGAAAAATGTTAAAGATTTTTGTAAGATGGTGCCTAACAATGAATATTCTTTGTTAAGGCCAATGTCTACTTAAGACAGTCTAGGTATCAGACGATCAATTAATTGACCACATACACAAATTCTTTTGACAAAATAACCATTATATTTTTCGGGTTTTAAGTACAACTTACATTATCAGCTGGTGCAGCAAGATGAGCTTTACACAAGAACGTCCTCTTAGGTCCGAATCCAAGCAGATAAGATAAGCGAATGACAAAGGAAAGATAGTTGATGCATAGAAGCGCAAGAGTCCATGGAATAACATGTCCATTGTAGTTCTATCTCTTCTTCTTTGGCGTACTTCTCGATTATTTATAAAATTTCTCGTAATATTTAGTTTACATTTTTTTAAAACCCAAGTCCACCCAGGAGAAACAGTACAACAGGGTTGCCTGCCCTCAGGCGCTACAGCAGCTACGGAGCGTCAGTCAGCTGGATAGGTGTCGACGCCTCTGTACAAAGGTGTGCGGTTGCCGCCAAGGGTGTTTGCAGTCTACAGGGTCTTAGAGGGACCGTCGCCGTTTTATTGAAGCACGTGGCAATTTTACACCCCTCCACCCCTTCCAACAGGAGTGCGCGAAAGACAAAACACCATTTGCTGATTCGCATCACGTTCGAATTTCATCGAGCGGTTTTTAACGGTCTACAATCGTTCCACCCTGTACACCGACCGCAGCAAATATTTCGGCCGCACTACGCTCCAAAGGTGTCAGCTCGTGTTCAGTGGGGTTACGTCCCCTCCACGTTCTCCGAGTGGACTTCAATCGTCGGGTCCGGGAAGGGGGTGGGGGGGGGGAGATCGTGGAACGTTGTCAATAGGGTCGTCCTGTTGCTCTTCGCGCTGCAAACTGTCGTTTTCGACCGCGAAATGTGTGGAAATCGACGCCCAAAGGGTGCAGCTGGTTTTATTGACGCCCTTCCTTGATGGCGCCCTCTGCGGTCTTTCCGTGTCGACCAGGGGGGACTCTTGCGAAACTTTCGCACTTTTATATTTTTAAATAATGACAGTTTGCGGAATAAGTGTAGTCATTCAGATAAGGGTAGTTGTCGGATGACGATAATTCTAGTTCATACTTCGAACTACTGCGACACTATGGTTAGGGAAGCAATGGAATTTAGACTATGTGATAATCAACAGAGACACTGATTATGCACTTCGCGACACATGGAAGCGCGCGCTTGATAATAACAGAGCGCAGAGGAAGACTTCACTTACCAATAGTTTACTATCTGTTGTGAGTGGTGGCGCTGCATGCAACTCTGGACATAGAGGTCATCTAGGTACACAGAGAGCACCATTTCAGCATGTGCCAATCAGATGCCGTCCAGCGGGCATAAAAGTGGGAGCCTCGGCAGTTTCACGATCGTCGGACTTAGCCCCTGACGACGACGATGGAGGTAGACATCGAAACATTGGGCTTTTAACCGATATTAACGAGCAAGGTTATCAGAAACCGTTTTTTCCAACAAGGGCTCCGTCGAGGAGGACTTCGTAGGCACGCTGGAAAGCAGCGGTCTCGAACACACTGCCCACGGTGCACTTGCGGCCCAAAGTTCGTATCAATGTGGCCCTAGACGTGAGCATCTAATACACGATCGGAAAAAAACATAAAATTTAATTTTTGCAAAATTATGATAAACTGAGCATTTTGAGTACGAAACTCCGGGCACATAATGCTGTTCTCTCACTGGTCCATCCTCCCCTCTTCTTCTTTCTCAGTGATTATTGTTAGCCTGTTAGTTAAGTATATTATGCGCAGCCCAAAAATACTTTTCTTCCAATTTGGCTTAGGAAAGTTAAAAGGCTGGACACCCCTACTATAGAGCATGTGACGGATTTCTGCTCTTTTTCCATTCGCGTAAATAAGCAGCGGAAAAATTAATCTACATACGCCTCCGTACGAGGGCAGTCTGAGTTTTAAGTATCACGCTGAAAAAATAAAATAACGTAATTAATCTATCGTTTATTTGGAGGTACATGTCTGCAGTCGTCGTACGTACTTAAATTCCCGCGTCACAGTACCGCAGTACACGGATAGGGGAGGAAAAGAGAACAGCTCTGCCCGCTGATGAAATGGAGTATCGTGTTGTAATCCATTTTCGGCAGTAGCGGAAATGTCGCTGCCGAAAACTAGTTACCGCCCGATCACTCCACTTTATCAATGGGCTACCATACTGCAGTGCGGGGATTCCGGTGTGTACCAAGGCTGCACACATGTACCAGCAAACAAACGAAACCTTAAAATTTCTGACTGGTGATTAAAACTTCATGGCTCCCCTTCTCGTTTGCCCTAATCTTTCTTGTCTTGTTACCACAGTCCGTACGCGAGGTGTAGTAGATGTGTCACCCTGTCTTCCCCCATTACCAGTTCTTAGAATTGACCAATTTACCCAACAGAATTTCACCCTCAATAACTTGCCTTTCTTCCGAGGATTCATATGGCAGACCCTGGCCACTTTTGTTACTCTTATGTGGGCTACAATTGACAGGGACCCTAAATTCTGTAATAAAACTCTAGACAGCGACTGCCTTCACAGAACCCTCAGTTCGCGTTTCTTACAACAGATCTGACGTACTCGTCCCATTCCACATCTCTCCTTAGTGTTATTCCCCTAAATAATTTCAGTGTGCGTTGTTGACTACATGTTCGCAGCTAATGTTGTCATCAGGTAATATCCGATTCGTTATCATTGGTATCTTGCATTTGAGAATTGCCATTGGTTGTAACAAATAGATATTTCGTTCTTTTCTGCATTCCATTACAATCCTGCAACGACACTTTGCGTTCGACAGCGTAGTCAGGGAACAATCTTACTGTGCTGTTACCAGATAGATCGTTCATATATGTTGAGAAAAGTGTAGTTCCTGTTATACTTCCTTGGGACACACTCATTTATACAAACCTGGATACATGCGAAATGAATTGACAGTTGCGCGTGGCGGTTGTGCGTTCGTTAACAGCTAACCGTAGCACATCTCATGTCCGTCACTTGCATTTCGATGGTGCACAGGCTTAAATCGATGTCGATACTGCAGCATGGCTCCGAAAGTGCTAAATACATAGGCAGTAAGGCGAGTTTCGAGCAACTTAGACAACTTCAGAAATACAACGCTTCTCTGACACTGAGCAGTGACGATTAGTTTATCAGACTGTGTGGCCAGGCCGGACTACCTATAGTTCGTTATGGAAGTCGTAAACTATGAACATTTTGAGACGTAGCACAGAACTACGAGAATATAGGAGACAAGTTTCTACGCAAGAGGCACAGATCAGTCTGGTAATATTACTGAAATTCCTCAATAAGCCCCGCACTGCTATCTACACTCCTGGAAATTGAAATAAGAACACCGTGAATTCATTGTCCCAGGAAGGGGAAACTTTATTGACACATTCCTGGGGTCAGATACATCACATGATCACACTGACAGAACCACAGCCACATAGACACAGGCAACAGAGCATGCACAATGTCGGCACTACTACAGTGTATATCCACCTTTCGCAGCAATGCAGGCTGCTATTCTTCCATGGAGACGATCGTAGAGATGCTGGATGTAGTCCTGTGGAACGGCTTGCCATGCCATTTCCACCTGGCGCCTCAGTTGGACCAGCGTTCGTGCTGGACGTGCAGACCGCGTGAGACGACGCTTCATCCAGTCCCAAACATGCTCAATGGGGGACAGATCCGGAGATCTTGCTGGCCAGCGTAGTTGACTTACACCTTCTAGAGCACGTTGGGTGGCACGGGATACATGCGGACGTGCATTGTCCTGTTGGAACAGCAAGTTCCCTTGCCGGTCTAGGAATGGTAGAACGATGGGTTCGATGACGGTTTGGATGTACCGTGCACTATTCAGTGTCCCCTCGACGATCACCAGTGGTGTACGGCCAGTGTAGGAGATCGCTCCCCACACCATGATGCCGGGTGTTGGCCCTGTGTGCCTCGGTCGTATGCAGTCCTGATTGTGGCGCTCACCTGCACGGCGCCAAACACGCATACGACCATCATTGGCACCAAGGCAGAAGCGACTCTCATCGCTGAAGACGACACGTCTCCATTCGTCCCTCCATTCACGCCTGTCGCGACACCACTGGAGGCGGGCTGCACGATGTTGGGGCGTGAGCGGAAGACGGCCTAACGGTGTGCGGGACCGTAGCCCAGCTTCATGGAAACGGTTGCGAATGGTCCTCGCCGATACCCCAGGAGCAACAGTGTCCCTAATTTGCTGGGAAGTGGCGGTGCGGTCCCCTACGGCACTGCGTAGAATCCTACGGTCTTGGCGTGCATCCGTGCGTCGCTGCGGTCCGGTCCCAGGTCGACGGGCACGTGCACCTTCCGCCGACCACTGGCGACAACATCGATGTACTGTGGAGACCTCACGCCCCACGTGTTGAGCAATTCGGCGGTACGTCCACCCGACCTCCCGCATGCCCACTATACGCCCTCGCTCAAAGTCCGTCAACTGCACATACGGTTCACGTCCACGCTGTCGCGGCATGCTACCAGTGTTAAAGACTGCGATGGAGCTCCGTATGCCACGGCAAACTGGCTGACACTGACGGCGGCGGTGCACAAATGCTGCGCAGCTAGCGCCATTCGACGGCCAACACCGCGGTTCCTGGTGTGTCCGCTGTGCCGTGCGTGTGATCATTGCTTGTACAGCCCTCTCGCAGTGTCCGGAGCAAGTATGGTGGGTCTGACACACCGGTGTCAATGTGTTCTTTTTTCCATTTCCAGGAGTGTACTTCGCGCGCCATACCAGAAAAGGCGTGACCCGAACGCTTCCGAAGTGCTTCGTCTGCAATTTCATCAGTCTTTTGTTTTTGATTTAAATTGTTTTTAATTATTCTAAAATGACTGATTGATAGCCAGCTGTTGAGAGATATTTATATAAAAAAGTGAAGTCATTCCAATGAGTAGTTTAACTAATAATAATAACTATACTTCAACGTTTTGGCGCCCTTGCTCCGAACACAGCAGCCAATCACAGAGCAGTAGCATTATGCAGGCGGTCTTTCTCATGGGAATCGTACCGAATCTAACGTATGTCACAGCTACCTCACACCACATTTCGTCGTCTATATACTTCTTGCATCTCCACTGCTCTGGGAACAGCTTCTTGGAGCCTAATATGATGGTTGACTAAGCCAGAAATATTACACTTGTCCGTGGTGAGAAGTAATACCTGAAAATTGATATTCTCGGCACGCTCTTCACACTGTGGATCTCGGAATATTGATTTCGGAAATGGAATGTCCTGTGCTTCTAGCTCCAACTACCATCCCGCATCCAAAGACCGTTAATTCGCGTCATGCGGCCACAATCTCGTCGGAGTTCTTTTCACATGAGTCACGTGACTACAAATGACAGCTGCGCTGTTATACCTTGTGTACGCGATACTGTCCGTATATGTGAATGACGTTATACCAAGGATTTTGTCACCTCACTGTATATTAGTGGACAGTTGACCCCAGGCATATTTTCTGTTGCAAATTACCTACCAGCTCCCAGATGCAATAAAAATTTCATTTTCAGTATTTCGTACTTCTATTAACAGAATTTAAAAATTATAAATGGTGTCATTATCTACTCATTGAGATCTGTAGTCTTCTGTTTAAGGTTTAACGCGGTTTAGTTATTACAGTTAGGAACTGTGTTTGTGCCTCGAGGCAGTGTAACACACACTGCGAAAATTATCAAATCAAATGGCTCCGAGCACTATTGGACTTAACATCTGTCGTCATCATTGCCCTAGACTTAGAACTACTCAAACCTAACTAACCTAAGGACATCACACATCCATGCCCGAGGCAGGATTCGAACCTGCGACCGTAGCAGCAGCGCGGTTCCAAACTGAAGCGCCTAGAATCGCTAGGACACCGCAAATTATCCAAGACTAAATTCATCCAGTATTTGAGAATGATAGCACTTTGCGATTTCCGCAAAACTTTCAAACCTTTACGATACTTTTTTTGTCTGGCCTTCTCTGGATAATAATGAATGCAATAAAATTTATCACTCGCTACATTATCGTTGTCATGCAGTAAATCCGCAGCATCAGGCATGACGTTTTAATTTAGTACTTCTGTATTACTAACGTTGTTTGCAGTACGTTTCGCAGACAGTATCCACGTGTGCCACTGAATATTCCAGCAAAACCAGATCGTTCTACTACAGATAGCCGGCCGGGGTGGCCGAGCGGTTCTAGGCGCTACAGTCTGGAACCGCGCGACCGCTCCGGTCGCAGGTTCGAATCCTGCCTCGGGCATGGATGTGTGTGATGTCCTTAGGTTAGTTAGGTTTAAGTAGTTCTAAGTAATAGGGGACTGATGACCTCAGAAGTAAAGTCCCATAGTGCTCAGAGCCATTTGAACCATTTGTACTACAGATAGAGCGGGAGATACAACGTTTTATACACGGGAATTGGATTTAAAGAATCGCGGGTGGATGTTTCAGGTATTAGTGTGACCGTGACGACGTTCAGTACAGAGCGTTCACGCTTATGGCCCGGTATTGTCTCGCTGTTCACACTAGACTGCAGAGGAGTGATGCGCTCGCCCGTGCTAGCAACGAAGACGCTCTGCATCACATGCGGAGCTACAGAGGAAGACGGGAAGACGACACGTTCGCAGCATGAGGACGGAGGAGAGGGACTGAACATCAGTGAAGATCCATCGATCTCGGACGGAGAACTGAACAACGCCTTGTAACCCCTGCAACGCACAGGGACTGCCTCGGATTGGGTGGCACCCCTTATTCGTACAATGGCTATATTTCTTTCGTGCGTCCGTCTCGCAACAAAAGGCGACTCGGAGCAAATGGCAGAATTGATTGGCTTGCGGGCTTTTCCCCCGCCGGAGGTCCCAGGAAACTGATTGGACGCCAGCAGCGATGGAAGCAATTGATTGGTTGGGCTCCCTTACAGGCCGCTAGATTTACCGCCAGTTCCATTGTCGGACTGTCGCCAAAAGGTTGTGGCGGCGCAGAAGTTTTGCTACCGTGCGCGTACCACCCCACTGCTCTGGGACCGGAGGACCCAGCACAACTCCACCATAAGCTTTCAGTCCACTATTGCTCTTCGTTCACATGTGCAAAGCGAAGAGCCAAAGGTTTGTACTCGGCCACGCCCGAAGCATCGGCCGCCAAATTCCCTTAGGTCTATATTACTTAATGCTCCCAAAACTTACGATTGTAGTAGGATATAAAACATGAGACTTGGTACTTAACGTACGATTGGAGATGTAATAAATGTAATTAACTAATCTATAACTCATAAATTACGACTTCGTTTGAAAAAATTTGGTAAAGTACAATTTACGATGGTTTAGTCACAATGTAATATATTCCCCCCCCCCCTCCCCGCCCCCCCCCCCCCCCCCCCCCCCCGTTAACATTCTAGTGTTAACGTGGAGTGAGAGCATGGCTGTATCGAGTGATTGGCGACATAGACCCCTCCAAGCCCACAGGCGCACACAAGGCGCAAAAACTGACAAAATAAAAACAAGACAGAAATAAAGTTCAAGAATTACACGGGAGAGGTGCGTGAGTTCTCCCACCCTACGTTCAAATGGTTCAAATGGCTCTGAGCACTATGGGACGTAACTTCTGAGGTCATCAGTCCCCTAGAACTTAGATCTACTTAAACCTAACTAACCTAAGGACATCACACACATCCATGCCCGAGGCAGGATTCGAACTTGCGACCGTGGCGGTCGCGCGGTTCCAGACTGTAGAGCCTAGAACCGCTCGGCCACTCTGGCCGGCCCACCCTACGTGATTCTGTCTTCTACTTACGAGAAGCAGTCTTCTTCCACTCTACCCGCGACGACGAACGCCGTAGTCACAACAGTGTCATTTCTACATTTTTGTCCAAGCAGCGCTGCAAAGAGACTGTTACTACCGGACAATCTTTGCTATTTCGCTACGACATCATTCAGAGTATTCTCACACTCGCGGAATGGCGGTAGGCGAGGAGGTGCAGCAGTACTACATCACCGATCTGGACAAGTTCGTAGTGGAGATAGATACCCGCCCTCTTATGTTGTCTCCATGGTGTCGTGTGGATGACTGATGATTGCTTGTACAGTATATTGCTGTCTTGTTATTTTATTTATTTGTTTATTGACTGACTTATTTATTTAACATGATCTGATTAGGGTTATCAGGTCCTCTCTCATGTCAGGGCAGGGTTTCACATATTCACTCTCTTTTTTTACAGCCACAATTACATAAGAAATAAGTTTTAATATGACAGTGTTAAAACGATTTGTGTGTGTATAGCGACAGTGTGAGTAAATAACACTAACTGGGAATTACTGAAGTTAATACTGGCGGTACTTCTATTACTGCAGCTGCTGCCACTAATAATGATAATAATGGCAGTAGTAATGACAATAACAATAATGGTAGTAAAAAAGTGGGAAGAGTTACAAATTTTTAAACATCTAGAGCTCAAAGACGGTAATATACTGAACGACCAGTTGAACCTTGCTTGTAGACAATTTTTCGAAGGCTTTAAACCTGTACTGTTTATGGTATAACATTAATGCTGGTAACCTCAGTGGTCTATTTTCTCAGGAAGCTATGATGCACTTTCAAATCTTTAAGCTCACTACCCTTTATGTAATGTGGTTTTCTCACGATGTATGGCTGCCACTACATCGGCCCGGCCCTTATGTGATTTTGTCTGGCTCTAAAACGTTGGTTCCCTGCGAATGTGTATTAACTGGATTGTGGACCAGGGTTCGTAATTCTGTCTTAGGAGCCATTATTGTCAATTTTAAAGTTCTGACATATATACCGTGTGTGGGCTTCACTAATATTGTAATGTAATTTTTATATTCTGGCTGTATATGCCACTGTATGTAACTCTCTCGGCGTAAGCGCCACCTGCCTTTTTGATGTATAACTACGTTAATTGTACCAAGGCTCCCATACTGTTATAACGGGAATGTTAAACGCTTTCCTTCTTTTTATTGTTACTTTATCTAAGGACGTTATTAATACTGATAATTTACACGTTGCTTTTGTACGCCAATCGGCACAAGGTTTGCGCCATGAGCGCCACCTGCCCTGGCCGCAGAGTAACTACGCTGGCCGATTACACTCAGTCGGTTGTGAGATCTGCAACATCCATGTACTAACGTATATTTACGTGACAAACCCTATTTTTAGGGCTATATTTTAATTTTGACAAATGCATCTATGCAGACATTTGTAAAAACGGCGATGATACATCAGTCCATACTAATGTAAAATTGTGAGTACCAGTCGTCGTTCTCATATTTTTGTAATGCAAGAGCTCTCTAATTTGTGTTAAAATCTATTCTTGACTTAAGTTTCATACCTTTCTAATGTAAGCCATGATGTTCATTGTCCTTAGGCCACCTTCTGAAGAAGACAAATTTAAATTTGTTGAAACCTAGGTAAAGAATTCTTTATCCATTGCAACTGGTCGGCTGTTTATAATTTTATTAC
This sequence comes from Schistocerca serialis cubense, assembly GCF_023864345.2. NCBI lineage: Eukaryota > Metazoa > Arthropoda > Insecta > Orthoptera > Acrididae > Schistocerca > Schistocerca serialis. The sequence goes on from NC_064646.1 coordinate 8,457,690, forward strand.
GTGGAACCGTTGCTGTTGTGCAGCTATGTTTAAAATACTGAATAATGGTAGTGCCTGATTTAAAATAATTTATAGATTTAGAAAATATATATTTTCTTATTTAACGAGTTCTGAGGAACGGAAATGCAGGAGCTGGAGATGTTGTTTAGTTCTCTAATATAATGGGGAGGTTACCATAAGAGTCTAGTTGCTACTACTGAGGTTTTCGAGGAAGTGGCTATACGATGTAGTGGGACGGGACGGATTTTGCTCTGCTGGGAAAGGGTGTTTCTGCCATGTTATGGAGACAAAAGCGTTAAGGTCGAGGAAAGATATTAAGCCAGTGTCCTTTGATAAGACATTAGAGAAGGCAGAGGGTATGGACATGCGCTTGTCTGCCGGCAGACCGTACAGCTGTCCATACGATGGTGAAATATGATCGATGTATCGGACACAGGCATTCTTAGCCAGCACCAGGCGTCGCAAGCTTCCCTGATAAAGAACTTGCAGGATAATATCTCTGTAATCAACAATTGGAAGTATAAGTATTTATACGTTGTGTTTTAAGGTCAAGAGAAAAGAGCCTCTTATATTTTTGTAGAACATGGAGAAATGCCTGGGCATTGAGTCAAACAGAGCTTGGATGGCGTGTACAGGTACATCTGCCCATGCAGCTTCAACGCGATACCACAGTTCATCTAGAGTAGTGACTGGCGTATTGTGACGGGCCAGTTGCTCGGTCACCATTGACCAGACGTTTTCAATTGGTGAGAGATCTGGAGAATGTGCTGGCCAGGGCAGCAGTCGAACATTTTCTGTATCCAGAAAGGCTCGTACAGGACCTGCAACATGCGATCGTGCATTATCCTCCTGAAATGCAGGGTTTCGCAGGGGTCGAAAGAAGGGTAGAGCCACGGGTCGTAACACATCTGAAATGTAACGTCCATGCGAACAAGAGGTGACCGACACGTGTAACCAGTGGCACCCCATACCATCACGCCGGGTGATACGCCAGCATGGCGATGTCAAATACGCGCTTCCAATGTGCGTTCACCGCGATGTCTCCAAACACGGATGGGACAATCATGATGCTGTAAACAGAACCTGGATTCATCCGAAAAAATGACGTTTTGCCATTCGTGCACCCAGGTTCGTCGTTGAGTACACTATCGCAGCCGCTCCTGTCTGTAATGCAGCGTCAAGGGTAACCGCAGCCATGGTCTCCGAGCTGATAGTCCATGCTGCTGCAGACGTCGTCGAACTGTTCGTGCAGATGGTTGTTGTCTTGCAAACGTCCCCATCTGTTGACTCAGGGATCGAGACGTGGCTGCAAGATCCGTTGCAGCCATGAGGGATAAGATGCCTGTCATCTCGACTGCTAGTGATACGAGGCCATTGGGATCCAGCACGGCGTTCTGTTTTACCCTCCTGAACCCACCGATTCCATATTCTGCCAACAGTCATTGGATCTCGACACGCGAGCAGCAATGTCGCGATACGATAAAACGCAATCGTGATAGGCTACAATCCGACCTTTATCAAAGTCGGAAACTTGATGGTACGCATTTATCCTCCTTACACGAGGCATCACAACAACGATTCACCAGGCAGTGCCGGTCAACTGCTGTTTGTGTATGAGAAATCGGTTGGAAACTTTCCTCATGTCAGCACGTTGTAGGTGTCGCCACCGGCGCCAGCCTTGTGTGAATGCTGTGAAAAGCTAATCATTTGCATATCACAGCATCTTCTTCCTGTCGGTTAAATTTCGCGTCTGTAGCACGTGGGGTAGCAATTTTAATGGCCAGTAGTGTATATTGTAAGGGCTTGAACAGGGCAGGAAGAGTGCAGATAGGTTGGTTATCAGAAGGTGCAGTGTTGTGAATGTTGGGAAGGGAGAGGTTGAAACGTGGCGCCGGCACATAGCCCACTCCTTTCTAATAGCACCAAGTGGGTCGCCGAGCTTAGAGTCCCCATCCAACGGACGGATCAGATCAACAGTGCGATATGGTCTCACTTTATGAGGCACTACGCAGCTGGTTGGAATCTAATCCAAGGCTCTGGTGCAAAATCAGATGATCAGGGAGTTTTCTCCACCGCATCTCCACCCTTTGCCGGTCAAATGCTGGCAATGAAAATTTTCCACCGCTAGGATTCGAATCGGCTTTCCCCCCAGTCGGGCGTCACCACACAGGCCTATGTCAGCGACCTCGGCCACGGAGGTGGGTTCACTACGGTATTGTAGGATGTCTCCAGCGGGCGCTGGAGCAAATATGCTATTTGAACAAAGGCATCCGATCTCTGCCGACTGAGGACTGGAGCGAGGCGCGATGGTGGAGGAAGCAAGGAAAAAATAAAGGTGAAGGGCGCATCTGAATTACTTGCCCCTCCAACCTGAACTTTCGCTGCCCCCAAGCGATCGACTGGAGCGATCTGCGCGTGTAAATAAGAAATAATTCAAGGATCAGCCTTCTGTGTCAGGGTACGCAGCTTAAAGGTGGCTGAAAATATCATTTAAAAAGCTTTTTTTTTTTAAGTTTCGGTGCAAGACGTACACAAAAATTTATTTTGTGTTTTAGAGCGTTGAGCTGTTTAGGCAGGTTTTGAATTGCTGTTAACGCCAGGGATTTTAATCAGAAAGCGGCAACAAACACAGCGCGGTTGCAATTAAACTTCGGCTTCTTGAGCCAGTGCCGCACGTGGTAGCCGCGCGGTCTAGGGCGCCTTGTCACGGTCCGCGCGGCTCCCCCCGTCGGAGGTTCGAGTCCTCCCTCGGGCATGGGTGTGTGTGTTGTCCTTAGCGTAAGTTAGGTTACGTTCAAATGGTTCAAATGGCTCTGGGCACTATGGGACTTAACATCTATGGTCATCAGTCCCCTAGAACTAGTTAAACCTAACTAAGGACATCACACACATCCATGCCCGAGGCAGGATTCGAACCTGCGACCGTAGCAGTCGCGCGGTTCCGGACTGAGCGCCTAGAAACGCTAGATCACCGCGGCCGGCTTAGGTTAAGTAGTGCGTAAGCTTAGGGACCGATGACCTCACCAGTTTGGTCCCATAAGACCTTACCACAAAATTCCAATTTCTTGAGCCAGTGTAGACGGAAAACTACGCACCATAGGGATACCGAACTTTGTAGAAATGATGTTCAGGCGGTGTCCTGCAGGATTCGTGTTAGTGTCATGGCGTGTCATGGCGCCGGTATTGTTGCAGCGAGGGGGGTTGAAACACAAGCGCCAGTATGCATTAGAGCTGCAGACAGTCAGCGTGGGTCTGGACAAGACAAGCTCTTTACTCACAAAGCTCTTTTATCAGAACAACAGCAATCGGAGATGTCCTCTTTCCGCACCAGGGATGAAAGACATTATTCGGAAGTTTGAATTAACTGGCGATTTGAAAATTGGGAGAGGCCAACGGTCAATTGCGCCACAAACTGTTCAAGAAGTTACTGTTGCCATAGCTTAAAATGCTGCGATCATCAAGCAGTGCAAGAGCTGTGCGGCGACAACTGAACATTCCATGGTCCACCATTGTTTCTGGCAGAAGTAGAGCAATCTCCATGCAATTCCGTGCAGTCGTCGATGCATATGGTTGTCACAGTGAGCAATGTTTTAGCCTGTAAGTAAACACAATACGAAATTAACAATTATTACCCTCTCATTTAGAAATTAAAATGTTCCTTTCAACAATGTATTCGTTCATCACGTTACCTTCCATTAGGAAAGTGGGTAGACTCTGCGACTGTTACGTGATTTATAAATTATAGAGCGCAGCAATCAGTCGTCCTTTTTTTTTTTTTACGCAAATCCAGATTTCGGCTAGTGCCTAGCCATTATCAATTCACTATTTTATAATCTCGATGCATGTTAGTTCCCTGTTGTTCGGGCGTCAGGCATAGTTCTATGAATTCAAACGGGAACTAACATGAATCGAGATTATAAAATAGTGAATTGATAATGGCTAGGCACTAGCCGAAATCTGGATTTGCGTAATAAAACTTGCAAAAAAAAAAATACGACTAATTGCTGCGCACTATAATTTATAAATGTATTCGTTATTTCTCTTCCGCATGTCACTACACATGTTTCCCAAATTTTCATAGTCCTACTATCATTCATTTTTCATAACTCCCTATCAATTAGCTAAAATTTACGTATAATCACCGTGTAGCTACTTGCCGTACTGATACTTGAATTCTGCTATAGGTGAAATTTGTATCCCGCACTTCTCTTGAAGGACGCATAATCTACCTACGTGGTACTCCGAGCACTCCCTCTTCCAACTGTTTTGGTCGCAGTCCTATACAGAGGTTACGTCTTGACACACACACACACACACACACACACACACACACACACACACACACACACACACACACACACACACAAACCATAACCTCTGTTGTATCCTGCCCACCCGGGTAATGGATATAGGAGAATCGGGTACAGAAGTAAGAGGAGGCTGAACAGAAGTAGAGGATGGAGACAGGCAGCACGGTAGAGAAATTTTGTCGAGACCACGGTGCAATTTCCTGAACGTGTTGTCTCCGCCTGTCAGCACTGGGCGACAGAACACGGCCCACCTTGCTAAACACGATGGATTAAATTTAAATTACCGCAACGTGCACCAGAGGTGTATTTTACGTGGCGTCGCCAAACATGTCGGAGAGATCCGCTGAGCACTGTTTATCTTTCGGAGATTAACGATACCTGCTCGGTGTTTCATTGGTGCAAAACTAGTACAACAATTTTAAACATCCGTTGATTGCTTCAATCAGAGGGAAGTTTGTTTTTGTAAGCGTCTCTTGCAAATATACGGACGGGTTATAGCCAGAGGCTTGCAAATAAATGCAATGCGCTGTGTGCCATATTCCCCAGTATTGCCGCTGCTGTTTAGCAAATAAATCATGGATGGCATTTTTTCTTCCTAATTTACCCTCCTCCCCTTCAGTCTTGAGGTAAACTTCATTTGCCGTCCTTGCTCACCCTCCGTGACATTATTCTACATTCTAGTAGAGGAAGGTGACGTAGTGGTGCATCACTGGAGTCGTATTTGGAGGTCAGTGGTTCAGTTCGCCTTCCAGACATCCAGATTTAGGTTTTCCGTCGTTTCACTAAAGGGCTGATGGTTAATGCCGAGATGGTTCCTTTGAAAAGTACACGGCAGATTCCCTTCACCATCCATCCACTTCCCGAGCTTGTTCTCAGTTGCTAATTACCTCGTACTCGACGGAACATTACAACCCAATCTTGTTCTTATAGGAGATGCGTTCAAAAAGTAAAGGGAATTCTCAGAATCTTTTCAGTCTGCAAAGAGTGTGCAATGGTACGAAACTTCCTGGCAGGTTAAAACTGTGTGCTGGACCGAGGCTCGAACTCAAGACCTTTGCAGGCAAGGGCATGGAATTAGAGTATCGATCCGGCACAGTTCTAATTTGTCAGGAAGTTTCAAAGGGAATTTTGTTATGTCGCGTTTGCTATTAGTCCGATTCAAGAGGTTTCTTCGTTGTAGTGGTGGTAACTATATTTGAAGAGTATCTTTACTGTTTTATCCATACAGGATGTTTAGTCCGTTGTCGGCTGTCAGAAAGCGTACATATGTTTTTATGGTACGGACGATTCTTTATTGTATGGAATATAGTCAGAGAATTTGTATTACATATTTCTGTAAGAACAAATAAAGTGCAAAAATGTTAACTGTAGCTCTTGGTAAGTCTGTTGTAAGCTTTCACGGCAGAAATAAGCGTCTTGAAGGAGGCCATGAAGGGGTGTGTGTGTGTGTGTGTGTGTGTGTGTGTGTGTGTGTGTGTGTGTGTGTGAGAGAGAGAGAGAGAGAGAGAGAGAGAGAGCGAGCGCTAAGAAATAGGTTAGTGAGAAACATATATGAGATTACTGACAAACGTTTTTCATTTTTCTGTTGCAGGTAACCACCCATAACGTGAAGCAGTAACCACCACTGACAAACAGTGAGTTATAAAACGTGCAGCCCACTCTAAAATGCACAAATTCTAAAAGAATCATAATTACAGCGCTCTTTAATTTTTCATCCATCATTCACAGATCTTCAATAGAAATACTTCGCCTTCGTCCTGTTTACAGGTCCTGACTTCTCCACTGTGTTATATTGGCGTAAGATAAGACCACCGAAGTCAGAGAGAGTAAATTCAAGAAAAAATCTTGTGTTGTACAACTATATTTTTGGTGCAGATGCATAGGGGTATTTTACATCATGAAGTAGTACTCTCCAACGGTTTCATAAGAACTGAGGTTGTAAGAAGCTATTTACAATGATGCCTCTGTTAGATGTAGTTGTTGAGCCAAGCCGTAAGAGAGGAGCATATCATTTGGGTTATGCATAAGCTTTCCAATTCAGCACAAAAATAATCCAAGCACAACTCCCGTGCAACAATGTAGTACTGCATACCTACTCCATTGTTCTTTGGTTTTCTCGGGACGTTAGGAGAAATGTTGCCGACTTTTTGAGTGATCTTCTTATTGGTACAGTTAATTAGAATATTTGCTGCCCTCTGTGATCGGTATCAGGCGAAGATCGGACGTAGCCTTAGCATTGTTGTATCCTAATACGCGAGTAAAGAATAAAATATCAACGCCCATTTCGTAACAAAGATGAATTAATATACTGTAACACTCCAGTAACACGATTCACAAGGGATCATGCGAAAATAAGACAAAAAAACAAGGAAAAAAACTGTAGCAATCGCAGGATATTTTATCTGTTCAAGGTATGTGTGATGCAACGGCTTCACCCCACAGCAAATAATTTTGCGCGAAGTATGTATGAAACAACAGCTTACTGTATAAATTTCATCGAATGGACAAATTGTGATGGCAAGTCACTGTTGAGTCGTCTGGTAATTCCTCAGCTCCTTTCATGTCAGAATATCCGGAATGCATCTTACAACTGTTGCCTGTGCTACATTGATAAGGAGTCGATCTAAAACAGCATCCATGAATGTTTTGTGCGAATAAAGCCGTCAAGATCACGTAATATGGATTCGTTCAGTACTACGTTTCGGTTTTTGCTTTCGTCGGATCAGAGCTTACAACTCTTTAAATAAAGTTTACTCTTATATTAAATGTGTATTTGACACAGTCCCTGTGAATAAAAGGTTTCTTTAAAAAAGGGTTACATTACCTGAAACTTCCTGGCAGATTAAAACTGTGTGCCCGACCGAGACTCGAACTCGGGACCTTTGCCTTTCGCGGGCAAGTGCTCTACCATCTGAGCTACCGAAGCACGACTCACGCCCGGTACTCACAGTTTCACTTCTGCCAGTATCTCGTCTCCTACCTTCCAAACTTTACAGAAGCTCTCCTGCAAACCTTGCAGAACTAGCACTCCTGAAAGAAAGGATATAGCGGAGACATGGCTTAGCCATGTAAAGTTTGGAAGGTAGGAGACGAGATTCTGGCAGAAGTGAAACTGTGAGTACCGGGCGTGAGTCGTGCTTCGGTAGCTCAGATGGTAGAGCACTTGCCCGCGAAAGGCAAAGGTCCCGAGTTCGAGTCTCGGTCGGGCACACAGTTTTAATCTGCCAGGAAGTTTCATATCAGCGCACACTCCGCTGCAGAGTGAAAATCTCATTCTGGAAACATCCCCCAGGCTGTGGCTAAGCCATGTCTCCGCTATATCCTTTCTTTCAGGAGTGCTAGTTCTGCAAGGTTTGCAGGAGAGCTTCTGTAAAGTTTGGAAGGTAGGAGACGAGATACTGGCAGAAGTGAAACTGTGAGTACCGGGCGTGAGTCGTGCTTCGGTAGCTCAGATGGTAGAGCACTTGCCCGCGAAAGGCAAAGGTCCCGAGTTCGAGTCTCGGTCGGGCACACAGTTTTAATCTGCCAGGAAGTTTCATATCAGCGCACACTCCGCTGCAGAGTGAAAATCTCATCCTGGTTACATTACCTGTTTCAACGAATTACGTAACCGTTTTCAAATGCGAAACATCAGCGATACTGAACTTTCTTTTGAGTGCTATGTTATAATGTGATAATGGCAATTGCCGAAACGTCGTAGTAAATGAAAATATATAGAGCGAATAAGTTTTATTCGCTACAAAACATTCATAACGATCGTGGACTCATTTAAGCAGCTTATATTGAGGGGACAAACGTCTTGGAAAATCTCTCAATATCCTGTCGGATCTCCTTTTGACTAGTGTAGTGCAGCGAACTCGCCGTGGAATGCACTCATCTACATCTACATACATACTCCGCAATCCACCATACAGTGCGTGGCGGAGAGTACCTCGTACCACAAGTAGCATCTTCTCTCCCTGTTCCACTCCCAAAGAACGCGAGGGAAAAATGACTGCCTATATGCCTCGGTACGAGCCCTAATCTCTGTAATCTTATCTTAGTGGTCTTTCTGTGAAATGTAAGTTGGCGGCAGTAAAATAGTACTGCAGACAGCCTCAAATGCTGGTTCTCTAAATTTCCTCAGTGGCGATTAACGAAAAGAACACCTCCTTTCCTCTAGAGACTTCCACCCGAGTTCCTGAAGCATTTCCGTAACACTCGCGTGATGATCAAACCTACCAGTAACAAATCTAGCAGCCCGCCTCTGAATTGGTTCTATGTCCTCCCTCAATCCGACATTATAGGGATCCCAAACGCTCAAGAAGTACTCAAGAATAGGTCGTATTAGTGTTTTATAAGCGGTCTCCTCTACAGATGAACCACATCTTCCCAAAATTCTACCAATGAACCGAAGACGACTATCCGCCTGCCCCACAACTGCCATTACATGCTTGCCCCACTCAACAAGTCGTTGAAAGTTCTAAACTGAGCCGTGCTGCCTGTACAACAGTCCACAATTGCGAAAGTGTCAGCGATGCATAATTTTATGCACTAATTGACATCTCGATTGTGTCCCATAAATGTACGACGGGATTCATGTCGGGCAATCTCGGTGGCTAAAGCATTCGTTCGAATTGTCCAGAATGTTCTTCAAAACAATCGCAAATGATTGTGGCCTCGTGACATGTTTGGGATCTTGAGGTCGGTGAATGGCTGCAAATGGCCTCCAAGTAGCCGAACAAAAGCATTTCCTTTGAATGGTCGGTTCAGTTGGACGAGAGGACCCAGTCCATTCCATGTCAATGCAGTCCACACCATTATGGAGCAACCACCAGACTGCACGGCGCCTCGTTGACAGCTTGGCTCAGTGACGTTGTGCGGTCTGCGTCACGCTCGAACCCTACCATCAGCTGGTACCAACTGCGGTCGGTACTCAACTGACCAGGCAACGGTTTTCCATTCGTCTAGTGTCCAGCCGATATGGTCACGAGCCCAGAGAGGCATTGCAGGCGATGTCGTGCCATTGGCAAAGGCTCTTGCGTCTGCCACAGCCCATTAAGGGGAGGTTTACTATCTTTTGGTCAAAAAAATCAATTTTTAATTGCATTTTTGGATCCATAAAAGTGTTTATAATCCATCCCTGAAACGGTTTTTCCGAGTACGGAACAGAAATGTTTGTTATTCGCGGTTGAACAACAAAGTGCACCTGCCTGAAATAGGCCTTTTTCACGCACCATTTTTTTTTTCTTTCGGAGGACGAGTTATTGTACCGGTGCTTGGGAGGAAACACACAAAATTCAAATAAAAGTTTGAACGGGTGTGTTTTTGGAAGTTAGCCCCCAAGCATTTGCATTCTGGTGCGAAGACTGTGGAGACTGCGACTTTCCCGGCAGTGAGCAGCTTCAACGAAGGGTATTCAGAAATTCTGAAGACCATGACAACGGTGGACGTCACCCTGGGACTCTATTCGACGCAGTTCGCCAAGCATTCGGACGACCACCGGATTCCAGCGGCCGAAAACCGCTTGTCACCGGCCGTACGAGCGGCTCTAGAGTAACGCAGGATGGCACAGATCGAGCAGAACGCCCTCTACGAGGAAGAGGAAGGACTAGTTTATGGACCCGGAATAGCTGACTGAACGTACGTTGCATAATATCGCATTTATATGTAGTCAAAACTTCAAACGCGTGATTCTCGAAATGACTTTTTTTTTTTATCGCGTGGTATGATAACTTCAAATCTACTGAACCGATTGGCATGATTCTTTGTTTCCGACAAAGCTAACTAAATTGTCTAGGAGTTGTACTACTTTTATTCCCATCCATCAACTATAAATCTTTTTTACGTGGCGACGAATTCGAAAAATCGATGAAAAAACCCTATTTTTTTTTAAATGGCCGCCGTTTTGTTTCCTATGGTCTAAATAATTTAAGCGAGGTACAACTCCTAAAGAATCTTATATACTTCGCTAACGTCGACTCAATTTTGATTTCAGACGAGCCGGCTGACGTGGGACATACCACGCGTGGAGGTCTACATCGAAATTTTGTTTCGTTCCGACGGCACTTCCGCCTTTGCTGTTCGACATTTCCGATAAAAAAAAAAGCTTGTAGAGGAAATATCAATAAACGTTTTGAACAAATTTGACATTGATATCTATAATACATCCCGAGAAAAAAATTCTCAAAGAACATGCTTTTTTCGGGCTAAAGATAGTAAACCTCCCCTTAAAATCAAATTTCAGTACGCTGTCCTAACGGAGACGTTTGTCGTGCGTCCCATATTGATTTCTACGGTTATTTCGCACAGTGTTGCTTGTTGGTTAGCCCTGACAACTGTAAGCAAACGCCTCTGCTCTAGATCATTAAGTGAGGCCATCGGCGACTGCATTGACTGTAGTGAGAGGTAATGCCTGAAATGTGGTATTCTCAGCACACTATTGATACTGTGGATCTTGGAGCACTGAATTCGATAACTATTTGCGAAATGGAATGTCCCATGCGTCTAGCTCAAACTACCATTCGGCTACCGAGCGAGGTGGCGCAGTGGTTATACACTGGACTCGCATTCGGAAGGACGACGATTCAATCCCGCGTCCGGCCACCCTGATTTAGGTTTTCCGTGATTTCCCTAAATCACTCCAGGCAAATGCCGGGATGGTTCCTCTGAAAGGGTACGGTCGACTTCCTTCCCTATCCTTCCCTAATCCGATGAGACCGATGACCTCGCTGTCTGGTCTCCTTCCCCAAACAACCCAACCCAACCATTCGGCTTTCAAAATCTGTTCACTCCCGTCATGCTACCATAATCACATCGGAAAACTTTTCATGTGAATCAGCTGAGTACAAAAGACAGCACAGCTACTACACTTCCTTTTATGTGTTGTGTAGGCGATACTACCGCCATCTGTATGTGTGCATATCGCTATCCCGTAACTTTTGTGACATCAGTGCACATTCTCTTGCCAGGAGTTGAAGTGTGTTTTGTTTTTCTTTCCCCATATCTGATTCGTAAATGCTGGTGAAGTGTGTATTAGCGTATCGGTAGTGACAGATTATTATTATTATTTTTTCTAAAACGTCCTCGTTGATTTTTGATGGTTTTCATGTATCACGCTTAATTCAGGAAATCCACACTTTCCCCCAGAGCTTACGTAAACTACCTCTCGTGGATACGACTGGCTGGACAGAGGAAGTGACTGTCTAGTGAGATCTGAAACAAGGACTGTATTGGTCAAGCATTCAGCATGTCTGTAATACAACATACAATCACCATTGATCTTTATTTTACAATTTCCATTACCAATATTCAAGGTGAATATTGCTGATGAGTATATATTTTTATGGTGCAAGATTGGTAATGGAAATTGTAAAATAAAGATCAATGGTGATTGTATGTTGTATTACAGACAATAAAGATTGCTCTACCCGAGAACCATCCTTATCTCTCCCGTGAGATTTTTTTTTTTTTTTAAATTAAAAACAATATTCACGGCGCAGCTATCCTATGTATCGGAGTCTGAAGGCTATTGACATTGATTTGGCTGGACAGTTCAATAAACAACAGTTAACTGGAGGTCCGAATGTATTTCGAGGACTCCATTTGAACTTTACATATGATGTACAAGCTGTATTTGGTGGGAGTACGTGGCTTACTCTAGCTGTCGTATGGGGCAGCCATGCAGAAAAAGTGACTGTCTAGTGAGACCTGAAACAAGGACTGTATTGGTCAAGCATTCAGCATGTTGATTAGCAAAGACAGTGACAACTTTCAAAGCATTAGCACACGTTAGTGTATCTTCTGCACTAGAATTATAACAAAATTCCCAACAGATAAGTAAGGCCTATTTTCAGTGGCATTGCATTGTGGATGTACAGCGAGCAGTTGTCGAGCGTGAGTCTCATTAAATAGGATAGAATTTTTTTACATACTGTACCCGCAACGATTGAAGCTCTGGAATTCCATGGGCAACACTCTGAACTAACGAACTGATCTTGAGGCAGTTTGGCATCGGAAAAAAACTGTCCTCTGCTGTCAACCAAAATAAGCAGAAATATTATGGTCACATACCCAGAAGGCAAGAGACAATGGAAAGAATTATCATAAAGCGAAAAGTCGACGGCCGAAGACCGAAATGTGCTAGCAGCACGCAAGTCACTATGCCGAGGACAGAGTTACGTGGAGGCAAGTCGTCAGGGACTTACCATGTGATGCCACCACCGCACCCCTGCGTAGGGTTCAGCCAAACAGAGAGAAGAGTAGAGCGGCCTATTCGGGGTTGGCCAGTCGAGCAGGTCGTATCTTTTCCATCAATAGCAGGCGAACTGGCAGTCGGACAGACGGGATTCCTATTGGGAATGTTTGAGAGAGGCTGTTCAATTTCAGAATTCGCTTTATAACCAAGGGAAAGAGCCCGAAAACAGTAGTTGGAATTAGTATGGTACTGCATCTGTAGCAGCAGTTTGAACGGCGGTTGGCACCACAGTTGCAATGCGAACTGTTACAAGTCGGTTACGTCGAAGACACTGCTGAGCCAGACGCCCTGTGGCGCGCATTCCACTGACCCCAAACCACCGCCATTTGCCATTTCAGTCGTGTCAAGCGAGAGCTCTTGGAGGGCAGTGTGGAGGTGTGTTGTGGTTTCTGATGAAAGCCATTTTTCCCTCGGTACCAGTGATGGCCGTGATTTGTTTAGGAGGTTTTCAGTTGAGAGCCTGTCTACGTGCCGGACACATTGGATCTACACCTGGACTGGGCTGCGACTTCCTATGATAGCAGGAGCACTTTCGTAGTTGCCGAACCCGCCCTGAAAGCAAATCTGTACGTCAGTCTGATCGTTCAACTTGTTGTGCTGCCATTCACAAACAGCATTTCAGGGGGTGTCATCCAACAGGATAACGCTCGCCCATATACCGCTGTTGCAACCCAACATGCTCTACAGAGTGTCGACATGTTCCGTTGGTCTGCTCGACCACCAGATCTGTTACCAATCGAGCACATTTGGGACACCTTCGGACGACAATTCCAGCGTCATCTGCAGACAGCATTAACTGCCCCTCTACTGACCGCCCAAGTGCAACAGGCTTGGAACTCCACCCCACAACCTGACATCCAGCACATGTACAACACAATGCATGTATGTTTGCGTGGCATTCAACCTTCTGGCGGCTACACTGTTTATTAATGTACCAGCATTTCACATTTGCAGTGCCTTATCTGAGGCTTACATTAACCTACGATCTTGCGAAGTTAATCACTTAAATATGTCACCCAGAGAAATGTGTTCCCGAAACCTCATTACTTTGTCTTGATTGGTTTCTGATGCCATGATTTTTTTCTGTAATGAAATGCATGTGTAATACAATACTGGCCATTAAAATTGCTACACCAAGAAGAAATGCAGATGATAAACGGTTATTCATTGGACAAATATATTATACGAGAACTGACATGTGATTACATTTTCATGCAGTTTGGGTGCGTAGATTCTGAGAAATCAGTACCCAGTAATAACGGCCTTGATACGCCTGCGCATTGAGTCAAACAGAGCTTGGATGGCGTGTACAGGTACAGCTGCCCATGCAGCTTCAACACGATACCACAGTTCATCAAGAGTAGTGACTGGCGTATTGTGACGAGCCAGTTGCTCGGCCACCATTGACCAGACGCTTTCAGTAGTTGAGATATCTGGAGAATGGCTGGCCAGAGCAACAGTCGAACATTTTCTGTATCCAGAAAGGCCCGTACAGGACCTGCAACATGCGGTCGTTCATTATCCTGCTGAAATGTAGGGTTTCGCAGGGGTCGAAAGAAGGGTAGAGCCACGGGTCGTAACACAACTGAAATGTAACGTCCACTGTTCAAAGTGCCGTCAATGCGAACAAGAGGTGAACGAGACGTTTAACCAACGGCACCCCACACCATCACGCCGGGTGATACGCCAGTATGGCGATGACGAATACACGCTTCGTCGTTGAGTACACCATCGCAGGCGCTCCTGTATGTGAAGCAGCGGCAAGGGTAACCGCAGCCATGGTCTCCGAGGTGATAGTCCATGCTGCTGCAAACGTCGTCGAACTGTCCGTGCCGATGGTTGTCGTCTTGCAAATGTCCTCATCTGTTGACTCAGGGGTCGAGACGTGGCTGCACGATCCGTTACAGCCATGCGGATAAGATGCCTGTCATCTCGACTGCTAGTGAAACGAGGCCGTTGGAACCCAGCACGGCGTTCCGCATTACCCTCCTGAACCCACTGATTCCATATTCTGCTAACAGCCATTGAATCTCAACCAACGCGAGCAGCAATGTCGCGATACGATAAACCCCAATCGCCATAGGCTACAATCCGACCTTCATCAAAGTCGGAAACGTGATGGTACGCATTTCTCCTCCTTACAAGAGGCATCACAACAACGTTTCACCATGCAACGCCGGTCAGCTTCTGTTGGTGTATGAGAAATCGGTTGGAAACTTTCCTCATGTCAGCGCGTTATGGGTGTCGCCACCGGCGCCAACCTCGTGTGAATGCTCTGAAAAGCTAATCATTTGCATATCACAGCATCTTCTTCGTGTCGGTTAAATTTCGCGTCTGTAGCACGTCGTCTTCGTGGTGTAGCAATTATAATGGCCAGTAGTGTAACAAAGGCGACAACGTTGTTGACGTCTGCAGGGGTAAGCTTACAGAGCATTGTTAAAAGAGTAAACGAACTTAGAAACGGGAGAAATGTTCCTCGGGCAAGACGAGACTCATCCCAAGGGACTGTTTATTGATATAGAATGGATTTTTGTCCTTGGTATTTTAAAACTGTGAGGACAAGCCCCATTATACGGTTACGTAGCTCTCCCAATAATTTAAGTGGTACTTAGCTCGCTAGTTGGTCGAGAGGGTGTAGTTCAGTGCTGCAGTGCTGTAGTGGTGTTCTATACTGGGCATGTGGTGAAAGTGGTCGTCTGTGGCGCTGGCGGCGAAACCGCAGCGGTTGCGCTGACCGTCTCGCGTGACCTCCCGGTACAGAGGGATGCGGCGGCTGCGGTGGCCGGCTTGACTCTGCCTCTGCTAATTGGCTCTCCCGCCTGCTGCCGCCGACTGTTGATTGGTAGTTGCCGCGGACGCGATAGGCCTCGTGCACACAGACACACACATGGCTTTGTGAGGCTATAAACCACAAAGGCTAACATATTAACCGTCGCACCTGTCAGAGACAAACCTTGCGCTGCACCCTTATAATTGTACGTGGTATTACGACGGTCACTCCAAAAGAAATGCACACTATTTTTGTAAAAATACAGTTTTCATTCTGTATGTGTGAAAGTTTTAGAGTGTGTAGATACATCCTTCCCGCCTGTTTTCAAACTTAGTTCAACCTGTTCAAATGGTTCTGAGCACTATGGGACTCAACTGCTGAGGTCATTAGTCCCCTAGAACTTAGAACTAGTTAAACCTAACTAACCTAAGGACATCACAAACATCCATGCCCGAGGCAGGATTCGAACCTGCGACCGTAGCGGTCTCGCGGTTCCAGACTGCAGCGCCTTTAACCGCACGGCCACTTCGGCCGGCAGTTCAACCTGTTCCCGTGAGTGGCACCGTCACAGCATGTCTTCAAGGTGGCTGCTACACTTGACGTTCGTCAGAAGCAACGTGCTGTCATGGAATT
Source organism: Schistocerca serialis cubense (assembly GCF_023864345.2). Classification (NCBI taxonomy): domain Eukaryota; kingdom Metazoa; phylum Arthropoda; class Insecta; order Orthoptera; family Acrididae; genus Schistocerca; species Schistocerca serialis. The sequence goes on from NC_064646.1 coordinate 8,473,639, forward strand.
CCTGTGCTGTGAAAACGAGACAGTGGGAAACATCCACAAGAGGTTGAAAAAGGTGTATGGAGATGGTGCTGTCGACCCTCAGTATAGTTAGTCGGGGGGCAACCAGGTTACGTGATGAAAGCGGGCACGGCAATATTGAGGATTGTCCTCGCAGCGGCAGGCCTCGTACTGCACACACTCCAGACAATGTGCAGAGAGTCAACGAATTGGTGACTGCTGACAGGCGAATGACAGTGAGCGAATTGTTACGCTACGTTGGGATAGGGGAAGGAAGTGTTTGCAGAATACTGAAAGTGATGGCGTTAAAAAAAGGTTTGTGCCAGGTGGGTTCCCAGGATGTTGACAGTGGCTCACAAAGAAACAAGAAAAACGGTATGCAGCGAACTTTTGAAACAGTACGAGAATGGTGGAGATAAATTTCTTGGAAGCATGGCTCCATCATTTTTCACCAGAGACGAAGAGGCAATCAATGGAGCGGCATCATGCAAATTCACCCAAGAAAAAAAATTCAAAACCACACCTTTTGCTGGAAAACTACAGTGTTTTTCGATTCTGAAGGAGCCTTGCTTGTGGACATCATGCCAGTGGAATCACCATAAATTCTGATGCATATATTACGACACTGAAGAAACTTAAAGTTCGACGGAGTCGTGTTCGACCACATCGGCAAAAGCAGGATGTTTTGCTGTTGCACGACAATGCACGGCCACACGTCAGTCAAAAAACCATGGAAGCCATCACAAAACTCGGATGGACAACACTGAAATACCCGCCTTACAGTCCTGATCTGGCTCCATGTGACTATCATCTCTTTGGAAAACTGAAAGACTCTCTTCGTGGAACGAGCTTTGAAGATGATGACGACTCCCTTGTGCACGCTGCCAAACAGTGGCTCCAACAGGTCGGTCCAGAATGTTACCGTGCGGGTATACAGGTGCTGGTTCCAAAGATGGCGTAAGGCAGTTGGGAGGGATGGAAATTATGTGGAGAAATGAAAATATTGTTGCTAAAGGATGTATCTACACACTCTAAAACTTTCAAACTTGTAGAATAAAAGATTGATTTTCTTTTAAAATAATAGTGTGCATTTGTTTCGGAGTGACCCTCGTGTAACACGTGTTCGCTACCTCTACTAAGATTAGTGACCTTAAGGATCCGAGATACTAAGGAAGTCCTGTAACACATTACTTCCCGACGGCACCTGTATGCTCTTCCTGTGTATATTGTGTACGCTGGGGCTTCGACATGAACTATATCCGCAGTTTACAGGTACCCAAACAGCTTGCATATAGTTCTTGATGAGCAGTCACTAAAATGTTATACATAGTGCAGTCTCTGCTCATCTAAAAGATAGGTCACATTAGAATTTGGCCAAGATATAAACTTACAATCAGAATCTCTACCATACTGTCAGACATTTAATCTGCACAATATTTTAATAAGTCACTCCAAGCTCGTAGGTAAAACTTAAACAGCCATCCCATTTAACAAGTTTAAAATGCTTCTCATAAAGTAACTAAGGTGAGTGGCGTTACATAAACTTTCAAACCTCGTGACAAGCACACGTAACATTCAATTAACTAACAACAACGAAGTTCTTGTTAAAATAAATTCTTATAAGGGATCTATTAACAATTCCTGCCCATCTCTGTGATACAAGATTTTAAATAAATTTAACACAGAAACCTCCAGCGATACCTCTTGCCCGGTGAACAAATCATTACAAATATACAATGACGATGCTGTAACGTCAGCGAAACATGTGTGGATAACAAATAAGAAGAAAACTTTGCTCAAGGCACAGTCTATTTATAATTTTCTTTTTTCCTGTGCCAACCTCTTCATGTCAAAATAGCACTTGCAGCCTACGTCCCCAATTATTTGCTGGGTGTATTCCTATCTATGCCTTCCCTAAAGCTTTTGCGCTCTACAGCTCACTCTAGTTCCATGGAAATCATTCCCTGATGTCTTAACGGATGTCCTATCATCCTGTTCCTTCTTCTTGTCAGTGTTTTCGATATATTACTTTCTTCTCCGATTCAGGGCAGAACCTCCTCACTCCTTACCTTCCTTATCAGTCCACCTAATTTTCAACATTCGTCTGTAACACGAGATCTCAAATCTTCGATTCTTTGCTTCTCTAACTTTTCTTCCATGTATATGTTGGTTTCCTATCTACCACACTTACGTTGTTGAAATCAATCTCAGGGCCACAGTTCTCCACTACTGCTGATTTCACCCTCTGTTGTAGCTGCGTGTGGCGTTTGCGTTCCTTAATACGTTCTTTTAACAGTCTTTTCCGTTTCGCCTGGATACACCATACCACAGCCACACGCCCTTGTAATGTTCGTGTTACACTATTATTCCATAGGTTAAATTTATCTTATGCTTAAAATCGATTTTGCAGAGTTCAGTTCCAACTGTTTTCCGATCGTTGTTTTCGCAACCTGAATAAATACTAACTTACTTACATAAGTCCTGCAGCGCTAAGTAGCATATCGGACAAGTTTCCTCCAGTTGAAGCTGGCCGATGTGGCCGAGCGGTTCTAGGCGCTTCAGTCCGGAACCGCGCTGTTGCTATGGTCGCAGGTTCGAATCCTGCCACGCGCATGGATGTATGTGGTGTCCTTAGGTTAGTTAGGTTTAAGTAGTTCTAAGTTCTAGGGGACTGATGACCTCAGATGTTAAGTCCCACGGTGCTCAGAGCCATTTGAACCATTTGGACCTCCAGGGAACTGGATCAGCCGTCAGGTTTCAGCTGCCTCTCGGTCGATGTATTGAGGATCGTTTGCAGAAGTTCGTTGGTGTGCACAACACTGCTGATTTGAGGTTTCTTCCTTCTTCCATGAGTAGAATATGCCCTCCGAGCTGCAGTCATGTTTCAGAATCTGTTTCGTGAAGGCTGCGAGAGGGACTAACTTAAACAACCACCGGCTCACACTGAACAGTGGCTGGCGTCGCATAACCTAGTAGATAGTGTCGGAAGTCCCATGCGGCTTTTCGCGGATGATGCTGTAGTATACAGAGAAGTTGCAGCATTAGAAAATTGTAGCGAAATGCAGGAAGATCTGCAGCGGATAGACACTTGGTGCAGGGAGTGGCAAATGACACTTAACATAGACAAATGACACTTAACATAGACAAATGTAATGTATTGCGAATACATAGAAAGAAGGATCCTTTATTGTATGATTATATGATAGCGGAACAAACACTGGTAGCAGTTACTTCTGTAAAATATCTGGGAGTATGCGTGCAGAACGATTTGAAGTGGAACGATCATATAAAATTAATTGTTGGTAAGGCGAGTACCAGGTTGAGATTCATTGGGAGAGTCCTTAGAAAATGTAGTTCATCAACAAAGGAGGTGGCTTACAAAACACCCGTTCGACCTATACTTGAGTATTGCTCATCAGTGTGGGATCCGTACCAGATCGTGTTGACGGAGGAGATAGAGAAGATCCAAAGAAGAGCGGCGCGTTTCGTCACAGGGTTATTTGGTAACCGTGATAGCGTTACGGAGATGTTTAGCAAACTCAAGTGGCAGACTCTGCAAGAGAGGCGCTCTGTATCGCGGTGTAGCTTGCTCGCCAGGTTTCGAGAGGGTGCGTTTCTGGATGAGGTATCTAATATATTGCTTTCCCCTACTTATACCTCCCGAGGAGATCACGAGTGTAAAATTAGAGAGATTAGAGCGCGCACGGAGGCTTTCAGACAGTCGTTCTTCCCGCGAACCATACGCGACTGGAACAGGAAAGGGAGGTAATGACAGTGGCACGTAAAGTGCCCTCCGCCACACACCGTTGGGTGGCTTGCGGAGTATAAATGTAGATGTAGATAACCACACACGTGCGACACTGACTATGAGATACGGCAAGTTTATTTCTCTCTCTCTCTCTCTCTCTCTCTCTCTCTCTCTCTCTCTGTGTGTGTGTGTGTGTGTGTGTGTGTGTGTGTGTGTGTGCTTTTTCGTTTCCGTAAAAAAAAAATTATATGTCGGCACGACAGGTTAATGCTAGTTGATACATTTTTACAGCACGGCGGTACTGTTAGTAAAAGCCAGCAACGGAACGGAGCCGCGGGAAGGCTTCTGGGAACAGCGTGCACCGGAGGAATGCAAGTGGCGTTGGCAGACCCGGTTTACAGTTACGCGGGAACGTATGACCTGTACCGGCAGACAGAAAGACGCAAGCGGAGAGTCTGGTTTTTGTCAGAGGTAACGGGCAGTCTCCACCGACCATATAGCAGCCTCAAGACTGCCCGTAATGCCACTCACAATTCCATGACACGGTATCCGAAACTTGCTGAGTGGCACAGTGGTTATCACACAGGACTCGCATTTGTGGGGACGACAGTTCAAATCCCCATCCAGCCGATTTATTTTTTGTGTGCGCTCTGTAAATCACCGAAGGCGGTTTCCGGCGTAACTCCCTTGAATGGGTACTTCCCCAATCAGAGACTGTGATTCGTCTTTAACGGCTACGTCGTCGACGGGACATGGGACCCTAATTTGGAAATTTGTGGTAAGTTCCTACGGGACCAAGCTGCCGAGGAATCGGTATCTGTCCCTAGGCTTATACCCCACTTACCCCTCCCCCCCCCCTCCACACACACACACACACACACACACACACACACACACACACACACGCCTGAGGGAGGACTCGAAACTCCGGTGGGGGCAGCCTCGCGAACCGTGGCAAGGCGCCCATAGACCGCGCGGCTGGAACCTAATCTCTAATCTTCCATCTTTCTTCCACGCCCCATATGTGGTCCAATCCGAGATTGTGATTCGTCCTTAATGACCACGTCGTCGACAGGTCTTTCTTCCACATCTTTTACGCGATCCTGTCACATTAATATGACCACCTGTCAAAGGTCGAATAACCACCTTTTGCACTGCGGATCTCTGCGAGATTTGCAGAAAGAGAATCCGCGAGGTTCTGGAAGGTACCAAAAGAGATGCGAAGCCACGGCGTCTCCAGTGCTGTGGACAGCTGCGGTAGGTTTCTCGGTTGAGGAGCCATGTCACGAACATTTATTTTGCAAAAACAGACATAATGTTTGCATGGATACCGCAATCACTTTTTTATGCAATGTTACTTATAATCCGTCTTGATTGTAAAATATTTATTCATATGACCGGTTTCGGTTCCTCTAGAACCATCTTCAGAACTGCGAATTTCGGTTACAGGAGTAACCCCTCCACACACAGCAACCTTCACATGCTGCGTCACATTCCATGTGTTGCTGAGTGTGGACGGGTTACTCCTGTAACCGAAATTCGCAGTTCTGAAGATGGTTCTAGAGGAACCGAAACCTGTCATATGAATAAATATTTTGCAGTCAACACGGATTATAAGTAACATTAAACATTCATTTATTTATTAACATTAGAGAGTAACCCACCGCATGGTAAATAAGGCGGGTCCTTTGCTACTAAAAATTAATAACAAGCTGCAGAGAAAGAGTCTTCGTCTTGTACATAATTACATTATTAATTTAAAAAAAAGAAACATCTGTTAACATAAAGGAAATTTTGGTAAAGAAAAAATGTTTACGGCATTCTTAAGAAGAAATAATAGAGAAAATGAAAGATTTAGATAGTAAAAAGAAATCCCTTTACCTGGCTGTTTCAAGCAGGAGGGCTTCGGTAAACACTTCGAGCCTGTCTCACCTGATTCAGCATTTCTATTCTTCTATGGTTACTACTGTATGTAAACGTGAGATTAATTCTACATGGTTTGTGTGTGAGGATTAACAGTTCTGTTTGTTACTGCAACTACTCCCTCCATTTGCCTCCGCCATAAGCGGGAGAGGAGCCTCGAAAGGGTGACCATGAGCCTCGTCTTCCCGAAAAGGCACTTCATATCTTATGATAATGCATACGTATGTTTATGTAAATTATTATAAAATTCACTTGTTTAACAGTTTGCGTCTTACACAATTACACGTATTACGCTATTACATGTTTGAAATTAATGATCCAGAAAACTAAAGAATTACTTCTTTTACTTTGTACAAACAGGAAAATTCGTTGTTTTATTTCTTACCGCTGCCTTACTCCTAAATTAAATTTATATGTTGGTTGGTTGATTTGGGGGAGGGGACCAAACACCGAGGTCATCGGTCCCATCGGATTAGGGAAGGATGGGGAAGGAGGTCGGCCATGCCCTTTCAAAGAAATCATCCCGACATCTGCCTGAAATGACTTAGCGAAATCACGAAGAACCTAAATCAGGATGGCCGGACGTGGGTGTGAACCGACGTCCTCCAGAATGCAAGTCCAGTGTGCTAACCACTGCGCCACCTCACTCGATATAATGTGTGTATTACTTATAGTATTGAACAGTCGCGTGATTCGCTACTATGCCGTATCTGTATCTGGTGATACTGATGTGTTGACGTCATCTTCTGTTTCCATATCCCCATGTATCATGTTCTGGTGTAGGATTTGTGGTGGTGATCTTGTATATGGTCGTTGCTGCTTGTACGTATTGTGTGGCACTGTTGATTTTTCAGCAATGGTCCGGTTAAGCATGCTCCATTTAACCGAGTCTCTTAAAGCTTGCCATATGTCTTCTATTTCTGTCTTACGTTTGGTTCAAATGGCTCTGAGCACTATGGGACTTAACTTCTGAGGTCATCAGTCCCCTAGAACGTAGAACTACTTAAACCTAACTAACCTAAGGATACCACACACATCCATGCCCGAGGCAGGATTCGAACCTGCGACCGTGGCGGTCGCGCGGTTCCAGACTGTAGCGCCTAGAACCGCACGGCCACTCTGGTCTCCGAGCCAAAAATATCCTTTTAGAATGGGAAGTGTTACCCCAGAATATAATACCATACGACATAAGCGAATGAAAATAAGCGAAGTACACTAATTTTCGTGTCGAACGATCACTCAGTTCAGATACCGTTCGAATAGTAAAAATGGCAGCATTAAGTCTTTGAACAAGATCCTGATCGTGGGCTTTCACGACAGTTTACTATCTATCTGAACACCTAGAAATTTGAACTGTTCAATTTCGCTAATCATATGCCCATTCTGTGAAATTAAAACGTCAGGTTTTGTTGAAATTGTGTATTAGAAACTGTAAAAACTGAGTCTTACTATGATTTAGCGTTAGTTTATTTACTACAAGCCACGAATTTAGGTCATGAAGTGCACTATTTGAAACCGAGCCATTGTGGCACACAACATCCTTACTACCAAGCGTGTCTGAGCCTCAATCGTTTCCGGATGTTCGCGAAGAAGGAGAAGATCCGACGACGCTTATCAGATGTTTCCCATTCTTTTCGCGATGTCTCAAGCTTTCAAAGCGTTAATCGGCGTTTTCCTGTAATATGCTTCTCCGCTTTCTCGTGAACCTTGTCCAGTCTTCCACGTTTTGAGCCAGTATGCTGCCGTTCTGTGACCAGTTGTTATGAGAATGAAGTATGTTGCAAATAAACGCTTAGGGCTTCCAGGGACGTGGTGCAAATACGCCAGACGTTCTGAGCAACACCTCAGAGCGGCTTTCTGGATCGTGAGTGACCGTCGATGTGCCCGGGCACTTGCTGCGAAGCACGTAATAGACTCGAAGAGGGCTGTATGATACATTCTTAGTGTCTGCAATGGTAGTCTGTAGTGATTTGAGTTTAGTGTGACACGTTTGTGCGTTAGTCTTGTTGCTTTTTCAGTTGGGAGTCTTATGTACTCGTTGAATGTTAATCTTTCTTCGAGGTATATGCCTAGGTACCTTGCTGTTACTTTCCTCTGTTATTTAGTCTACTGGTGGGGTTTCTCTGCAGTGCCCCTTTGATCAGTAAATATACTGCCTTGCTTGTCGCAATCGAGAGCCTTGTTATGGCTTCACCAGTTACTTACATTTACAAGGAGCTGTGTAGCATTGCTTTCGAGTGGCGCTCTCTAGTTTGCAGTTATTACTTGTAGCAGGTCGTCAGCATAGGCAACTACACACTTAAATCTGTTATCTTCTCCCAGATGATTCAGGAATGTTTCTGTGGCAGAATCCCAGAAAATTGGCCCGCATATTGACCCTTGTGAGCATTCTTCAGTTATTTTCTTATTTTCGTGTTTGCCATAATTGAGTAAGCTGTTGCATAGAGCTGTTGGGGTCTCCACCTCTCGTAGCCTTGCGAACAAGGCCGGAGACGTCTAGATATAGTTGGGGTCACTGACGTGGAATGGGGAGGAGACAATGATCTCTGGTCAGATGGGTATAAGGAAATATCAACAGCAGCACAAAATGATGTAACGGGAGAAGCATTCGTTATGAATAGATAGGTAGGGCAGAGAGTGTGTTACTATGAACAGTTCAGTCAGTGACAGGCTTGTTCTTACCAGAATAGACAGAAAACATCGACAACGATAGTTCAGGTACACATGCCCACGTCGCAAGCTAACGAAGAGATAAAGAAAGCATATGAGAATACTGAGCTGGTAATTTAGTACATAAAGGGAGATGAAAATCTAGTATTCGTGGGGAACTTGAATGCGGTTGTAGGGGAAGGAGTAGAAGAAAGCGTTGGGTGACTATGGGCTTAGTACCAGGAAGGAGAGAGAAGAAAGTCTAATTGAGTTCTGCAATAAATTTCAGCTAGTAATAACCAATACTCCGTTCAAGAATTACAAGAGGAGAAGGTATACTGGGAAAAGACCTGGAGATACGGAAGATTTCAGTTACATTACATAACGGTCAGGCAGAGGTTCCGAAATCAGTCAGTGGATTGTAAGGCATACCCAGGGGTAGGAATACACTCAAATCACAATGTAGTAGTGATGCAGAGTGGGACAAAGTTTAAGAGATTAGTCAGGAAGAATCAGTACGGAAAAAAGTGGAACAAGAAAGTACTAAGCAATGAAAAGATATCCTTGAAGTTCTCTGAGGCTATAGGTACTGCGATAATGAAGTGCTCACTAGGAAGTTTAGTTGGAGAGGAATAAACATCTCCAAAAAGGGAAATCGCTGAAGTTCGGAAGAACAGCATAGATACAAAGAAGGTAACTGCGCAGAAGGCAAGAGGAACAGAAGAAATACTTCGGTTGTTGGATGAAAGAAGGAAGCACAAAAATGTTCAGGAACACAGAAATACAAGTCGCTTAGGAATGAAACATAGGATGTGCAGGGAAGCTAAGACGAAATGGCTACATGGAAAATGTGAAGAAATCTGAAAAGAAATGACTGCAGGAAGGTCTGACACAGCATATAGAAAAACAAAACAACCTTCGGTGAAATTAAAAACAAGGGCGGTAACATTAAAAGTGAAACGGGAATTAAATGAAGAGTAGAGAGCGGACGAATGGAAAGAGTCATTGCATGCCTCTATGAGGGATAAGGTTTGTCTGATGTTATAGAAGAAGAAACAGGAGTTGATTTAGAAGAGATAGGGGATCCAGTATTAGAATCACAATTTGAGACAGCTTTGGAGGACTTAAGATCAAATAAGGCAGAAGGGATAGACAACATCCGATCAGAATTTCTAAAATCATTGGGGGAAGTGGCAACGAAATGAGTATTCACATTGGTGTGTAGAATGTATGAACCTGGCGTCAAACCATCTGACATGTGGAAAAAGTCATCCACATAATTCCTATGACTGCAGGAGCTGACAAGTGCAAAATTTATCGGAGAATCAGCTTAACAACTCATGCATACAAGTTGCGGACAAGAGTAATATACAGAAGAATGGGAAAGAAGACTGAAGATGTGTTACATGACGATCAGTTTGGCTTTAGGAAAGGAAAAGGGAACAGAGAGGCAATTAAGACGTCGCGATTGATCTTGGAAACGAGACTAAAGAAAAATCAAGACATGTTCATAGGATTTGTCGACCTGGAAAAAGTGTTCGACAATGTCAAATGGGGCAAGATGTTCGAAATTATCAGAAAAATGGGGTAAGTCGTATGGGGAGACGGGTAATATGCAATACTTACAAGAACCAAGAGGGAACGATAAGAGTGGACGAAATGTTCTAATGTGTGTGAAATCTTATGGGACTTAACTGCTAAGGTCATCAGTCCCTAAGCTTACACACTACTAAACCTAAATTATCCTAAGGACAAACACACACACCAATGCTCGAGGGAGGGCTCGAACCTCCGCCGGGACCAGCCGCACAGTCCAAGACTGCAGCGCCTCAGACCGCTAGGCTAATACCGCGCGGCAAGAGTGGACGACCAAGAACGAAGTGCAAGGAGTGAAAAGAATATAAGAGAGAGATGTAGTGTTTCGCCCGGGTTGTTTAAGCTATACGTCGAAGAAGCAGTGATAGTAAAGGTTGAAATGGTATCAAAGATAAGATTTGCTAATGACATTGCTGTACTGAGTGAAAGTGAAGATGATTTACAGGATATGCTGAATGGAATGAACAGTGTAATGGATACAGAATATGAATTGAGGGTAAATCGAAGAAAGAGGAAAGTAATGAGAAGTAGGAGGAATGAGAATTGCGAGAAACTTCACATCATTACTGGGGATCACGAAGTAGATGAAGATAAGGAAGCAAGGCAGCAAAATAACCCATGATGGACGGAGCAAAGAGGATATGAAAGGTAGACTAGCAATGACGAAGAGGCATTCCTGGGCAAAAGGAGTCTACTAGTATCAATTATTGGCCTTAATTTGAGAAATACATTTTTGAAACTTTACTTTTGGAATACCGTATCCTATGGTGGTGAAAGATGGACAGCGGGAAAACCGGAACAGAAGAGAATCGAAGCATTTCAGATGTGGTGCTATAGAGGAATGTTGAAAATTAAGTGGTCTGATATGGTAAGGAATGAGGAGGTTATGTGCAGAATAGAAGAAGACGGGAGTATATGGATAACACTGACAAGGAGAAAGGACAGGATGAAAGGACAGCTGTTAACCCTTTCGTGAGCCGTGGGAAACATGCTTCCCACTACAGTGAACTCGCTCCTAGTCCCGTGGGATTCACAGTTCCCACCTCTGTACGGTGCTACCACCTAGTGAACAGTATAGGGTACTACTTCCAATCGAAGTTCCCGCCGTTTTTGCTGTACCTTCGCTCAGAGGCATTGTATAGCTGAGTGTTGCTCTGTAAAGGAGCCTTTCAGTGCTGTTTGCGTGACATTTTGTGATTTTTTTTTTTTTTTTTTACTCAAAGCTATAGTATAAGGTAAATACTTTTGATTTACCCAAATTTATGAAGGAAAACGTAAAATTGGAACGAGGAGAATTCCAGTTTGAAACAAAAGAAGCCATCTGCAGGAAAATGAATGGATAACCATCCAGTCAATTTCCTGTCCTCAATTCATGACCCATGAGAAACAGCCACAGTGAAAAGGAAAAACAAGGATGGTACTAGTACAGAGATTTCTTGTCCTGAAGTTGTGGCAGAATACAACAAAATAATGGGTGGTGTCGATAAGTTTGATCAGTTACGAGAAAGATATGCTATTGGCAGACGTTCTGTAAAATGGTGGCACAGAATATTTTATTTCCTGGTGGCTGTTGCTGCAGTGAACAGTTCTATCCTGTGGAAAATAAGTAAAAGAGAAAGTGGACAGCACGATCAGCTCACATACAGGATCCATCTAGCCAGATAATTGATCGCTGGCTTCTTATCCCAAAAAAGGCGTGGACAAAAACCTGTCTTTCTGGCAAAAAGGGGTAAAGTACCTGAAGATTTTCGTCATGTGGCTGTAGGGGAGCATCGACCCATTTTAGGAGAAACCTACTAGACGTGCCTTCATTGTAGTACCAAAGCTGCGGAAAAGAGCACTCGCTGTGTTTGTACATATTGTCAAATACCACTTTGCATAGACCCATGTTTCAGAAAATTTCATGGCAGGTAACTGTGAACAATCATTGTAACAAGAGAAGTAAATTTATAAAATAAATATGACATATATTGAAAAAGTTGTTTTTGTCATTTAACTCCAAGGAAGGGCAGTGGGAAGAATACTTCCCATCTTGTTGTGTTACCTCACTTTCACAGTTGGAGCAAATTTGATATTCTGTATGATAAATACACCTATCTGTTAACTACTATATGCTCTCCGTTCATTAAAAAATAAAAAAGACAATAATTTTGCCCACGAAAGGGTTAAGACATCAGGGAATAACCTCCGTAGTACTAAAGGGAGCTGTAGAGGGTATAAACTGTGGTGGAAAACAGTGTGTGGAATACATCCAGCAAACAATTGAGGATCTACTCAGAGATGGCAGGTAAAAGCAATACGTGACAGGCCGCATCAAACCAGTCAAAAGACTGATGACTCAGGCCGAAGAAAAGCCCTCTTTTTTTATAAGCTGATAATCTGGCAGAGTGACAACAATAACGTACTGGCCCTGCTCGCAGGTCAAGCTTGCACCACTTCTCCAGTACCCACATTCTCTCATCAGCTGCCTCTGCGGAACGGTTTTCACATTTCCTTCGCTCGCAAAGCGCTCCGCAGCGCAGCCCTGGCGGCAGCATCAGCCTCCCTGCCCCTCCCCCCCCGCCCCTCGCCCTCCAGCCCCTGTGAATGTCTTTACGGCGGACGCCTCAGCGGGAGAACGACGCTAGATAAGAGCGGGGGCCGCCGCGGCTTTTAGGGAGGCGTCGCCGCGGACGTCGTCTCTGGGTGACGCCGTCATTGGCGCCAGTGCAGTGGCGCCGGCGCCGCCAGTGCTCGGTGTTGGTGGGGGGGGGGGGGAGGGGAGGGGGCGTCGCGACGCTCGAAACCCGCGGCACGTAGCGCGCGCCGGCCGCCGGTGATTAACTGCGCCGCGTCGCCGGCAGGGCGCGCCCGTCTGCCGATGCGCCGTCCAATTCCGCCCTCCTCCGGTAAACAATACCGGGAACACCGCCCCGATATTGAACCCGCCTCCTCGGAGGCCCATCCTTCTCTGGCATGTCAGTCCTTATTCGCCCGGAGGAGCTGGCACAACCGCGACTGACCGACGCGCACGGGTAATCTTAGAGATTCTTTGAAAGAATTCATTTATCTGTGTGAGGCGACTTTTCATTTGATAAAGATAACCCAACCCTAAGGATCGTTTCGGTATCGCTGTGTTTTATTGTACATAGCACTTTTGGAGTTCGTATACTCTTACCTTCCCGTGGCTCTAGAACTCGGCCTCAGAACTCGCTATAAGCGGTTAAAACAAAGTCTCAATAATTAGACATACCGCAGCTGTTTTAATTTGTTTAAATATTTGTTGGAACAGTCTCGTTGCTCGGTAACGAGTTTCCATCACGAACAGCTGCTAGCATGAGTTCCTTAGAAGTAGATACCTTAGGGGTTGCGAAGCAACTCAAATCGCTTGATACGGGCAAGCCTTCAGGTCCAGATTGTATACCGATTAGGTTCCTTTCAGATTACGCAGATACAATAGCTCCCTACTTAGCAATCATATACAACCGCTTGCTCACCGATAGATCTGTACCTACAGATTGGAAAATTGCGCAGGTCGCACCAGTGTTTAGGAAGGGTAGTAGGAGTAATCCATCGAACTACAGACCTATATCATTAACGTCGGTTTGCAGTAGGGTCTTGGAGCATATACTGCATTCAAACATTATGAATCACCTCGAAGGGAACGATCTATTGATACGTAATCAGCATGTTTTCAGAAAATATCGTTCTTGTGCAACGCAGCTAGCTCTTTATTCACACGAAGTAATGGCCGCTATCGACAGGGGATCTCAAGTTGATTCCGTATTTCTAGATTTCCGGAAAGCTTTTGACACCGTTCCTCACAAGCGACTTCTAATCAAGCTGCGGGCCTATTGGGTATCGTCTCAGTTGTGCGACTGGATTCGTGATTTACTGTCAGGAAGGTCGCAGTTCGATGTAATAGAGTAAAACTGAAGTGATATCAGGTGTTCCCCAGGGAAGCGTCCTGGGACCTCTGCTGTTCCTGAGCTATATAAATGACCGGGGTGACAATCTGAGCAGTTCTCTTAGGTAGTTCGCAGATGATGCTGTAATTTACCGTCTAGTAAGGTCATCCGAAGACCAGTATCAGGTGCAAAGCGATTTAGAAAAGATTGCTGTATGGTGTGGCAGGTGGCAGTTGACGCTAAATAACGAAAAGTGTGAGGTGATCCACATGAGTTCCAAAAGAAATCCGTTGGAATTCGATTACTCGATAAATAGTACAATTCTCTAGGCTGTCAATTCAACTAAGTACCTGGGTGTTAAAGTTACGAACAACTTCAGTTGGAAAGACCACACAGATAATATTGTGGGGAAGGCGAGCCAAAGGTTGCGTTTCATTGGCAGGACACTTAGAAGATGCAACAAGTCCACTAAAGAGACAGCTTACACTACACTCGTTCGTCCTCTGTTAGAATATTGCTGCGCGGTGTGGGATGTTTACCAGTTGGGATTGACGGAGGACATCGAAAGAGTGCAAAAAAGGGCAGCTCGTTTTGTATTACCACGTAATAGGGAAGAGAGTGTGGCAGATATGATACGCGAGTTGGGATGGAAGTCATTAAAGCAAAGACGTTTTTCGTCGCGGCGAGATCTGTTCACGAAATTTCAGTCACCAGCTTTCTCTTCCGAATGCGAAAATATTTTGTTGAGCCCAACCTACATAGGTAGGAATGATCATCAAAATAAAATAAGAGAAATCAGAGCTCGAACAGAAAGGTTTAGGTGTTCGTTTTTCCCGCGCGCTGTTCGGGAGTGGAATGGTAGAGAGATAGTATGATTGTGGTTCGATGAACCCTCTGCCAAGCACTTAAATGTGAATTGCAGAGTAATCATGTAGATGTAATGATTATCTTCAGATCATGGTATTAGTGGCAGAAAGTGAGCGAACAGTGAATAACATGCTGAAAGATCTGAATGAAGCTTGTGTGAAATATGGGATGCAGATAAACACAGCATAAACTAAGAGTATGGTCATCAGTACAAGACGTAAACTGTCCATCATTAAAATAGGACAATCTACCATTAGCCAAGTAAGTGCATTTAAACATCTCGGAAGCACAACAACTGAAGATTTGAGATGTCACCAGCAGGTGAAAATTCGAATTGGCATAGCGAAGGAGGCATTCAACAGAAAGAGGAGACTCTCATCTGGCAAGTTAGATAAAGAACCAAGGAGAAGGCTTGGCAAAAGTTTTGTCTGGAGTGTGGCACTATATGGGACAGAAACATGGACGCTGAGACGAGAGGATGAAAAAAGGTTAGAAGCATTTGAGATGTGGATGTGGAGGAGAATGGAAAGAATAAGCTGGATGGATGAGTGAATAATGAAAGAGTATTGGAAAGGGTTGGTAAGAGATCATGCCTGCTGAAGGTTGTAAGAGGAAGGAAAAAGAACTGGTTGGGACATTCATTGAGAAGGGAGTGCTTGCTAGCAGATGCTTTGGAAGGATTGGTTTGTGGGAGAAGACTGAGAGGAAGGAAGAGATACATGATGACAGATGACATAAAGGGAAGATGAAATTATGCAGACCTGAAGAGGATGGCAGGGCCGACCATGGTGGCCGAGCGGTTCTAGGCGCTACAGTATGGAACCGCGCGACCGCTACGGTCGCAGGTTCGAATCCTGCCTCGGGCATGGATGTGTGCGATGTCCTTAGGTTAGTTAGGTTTAAGTAGTTCTAAGTTCTAGGGGACTGATGACCTCAGAAGTTAAGTCCCATAGTGCTCAGAGCCACTTGAACCATTTGAAGGATGGCAGAAGACCGGACAGCCTGGAGAACTACCATGTGAAAATCTGCCTTTTGGCAGAACACTGATGATGATTCAGATCTAAAAATAAATATCTGTGTAAGTAGATAACATGGAGTGGAAATATATAAATTTAAAATTCTTAAAATTGTACTTGATTAATTATGAGTTGTGGAAAGCCTATTTTCTCCTACACCTTCACCTTTCTCCCTCTCTCCCCTACCAATAATTCGTTACATATGGGTCTGTATCACGCATAGTCGGTTTATTAAAATGATTGATGCCACAGAATTATATGATAAGTGTACTATAGTGCTGTTGTTTTATTTTACTCATTATATTGTTTTTAAAGAAATTTTGCGTTTAATCAGGAACAATTTTAAGAATTTTAAATATTTCCGCTCTGCAGTATCTACTTAAGTAGTTATTTATTAGTGTTTTGTTTTATTTTGAGCTTAGAACTGAGGATAATAATTAAATGTGATCGAAACAAGTAATTGAGTGTGGCTAACTTCAACTGAGACTGCCACAGTAAATATTCTAACAAAAGTGAAAAATAATTAAAAAGAAACCGTTCTAAGGGAGGTACAATACTGATGAAAAACTTTGAAAAGGATCTTAACATCGATTGTGAGGTACTAACATACAATAAATAATATCTAGACAGAGCTTAGGTAACGTAACTGAAAATGCTAAACTCTCTCTCTCTCTCTCTCTCTCTCTCTCTCTCTCTCTCTCTCTCAATCTGTGTGTGTGTGTGTGTGTGTGTGTGTGTGTGTGTGTGTGTGTGTGTGTGTGTGTGTGTGTGTGTGTGTCTGTCTGTCTGTCTGTCTGTGTGTCTGTCTCTGTGGTGGCAAGGAGGAGGACAACATTAACAAAGAATTAAATTCAGCATAGGAGAGAATGCATATAATAACATACAAAAACAAAAGACAGTTGACAGTCATAACTGGAAATACAGAAGCTGAATTACGTGTCAGTGGTATGAAGAATTTCCCTCACTGTAAGGAAGATTACGTATTGTAAAACATTAGTGTCCAAGGAATACATAGAGAATGACAATGAAATAAGCATAGGAAAAAACTGAGGAACAGAGTGGAACAGGCAGTGTATGAAGAATCGAAGAAACCTGAGCATTAAGTGAAATTTTGAAGAGTCTTGTTGAGCTGTCTTTGGTCGTTTTACTCTCCATTAAGTTTTCCTTTATGGCCTTAGTGCAAATTTTGACATCCCTACAACTACTATTCGATGTAGACCGTATGGCACAAGATTATTCATTACATAGTATAAAGAATGTAAGTAAAATTCAGCAATGTTTTACTAAAGATTGGTCTTGAGCAGTGTCTATCCAAAGATGTGGCAGTAAAATAGAGGTAGGGAGGTGACTCAGCAGAGAACTTTCCTCTGTCTGCTGTAGTATACCGCACTTCCTGCCACTGCATACGGTATCGTCGCAAAATAAATCTCGGAGGGAAACAAAGGAAATAGCCAACAGGAACACGAAGAAAAATTTCGAAAGCAACAACAACTGTGCTTTGAAAAGATTGGGTTACTGACGAAAAAAGGAAGAAAGGAGGTAAACACACACACACACACACACACACACACACACACACACACACACACACACACACACACACACACGGACGTTCGTAGACTTTTCGCCGAAAATAGCGCGGAGCTTGTGCAGCATGTATGGCGAATGTTGGGGAGGGGGGAAATAAAACCAGTGCTCGTAAAAGACAGAATAGCAGAGGGAGTTTTACTGCGAACGCGAGAAGAACAGCGGTAAGGCGTGGGTCTCCTGTTGTAGGACTCGTAAAGCACTTCTGGGAGCGCAGGACTACAGGCACTCCATCCGTCTGTTGCCGCAGCCTCCGTTGCGAGTGCCTCCGGAGGCAATACGTCGCAGGTGGCCAACGACTCTACGGAGAAAGTTACGCCGAGACATGAAATTTTTGTAGCCGGATAATTTGGCCGTTTGTTACGCGAAACGGTATGAACGTTTATTTGGCCCTTATTAACCTGGATCTTTTCTTAATGTACAGTAAATTGACAGTATTTGGTATCCCGGAAGTTGTCTGAAGCATTTGTAAACAATACTGGATACTCATACACAGGTTTAATGTCGTAACTCACTGGCTGCGAAATGACAACACGCTGACTGCGTATCTTACCTCTACATCTACATTTATACTCCGCAAGCCAGCCAGCGGTGTGTGGCGGAGGGCACTTTACGTGCCACTGCCATTACCTCCCTTTCCTGTTCCAGTCGCGTACGGTTCGCGGGAAGAACGACTGCCGGAAAGCCTCCGTGCGCGCTCGAATCTCTCTAATTTTACACTCGTGATCTCCTCGGAGAACTTGGAAGAGCAGTTGAACGGAATGGACAGTGTCTTAAAAGGAGGATATAAGATGAACATCAACAGAAGCAAAACGAGGATAATGGAATGTAGTCGAATTAAGTCGAGTGATGCAGAGGGAATTAGATTAGGAAATGAGACACTTACAGTAGTAAAGGAGTTTTGCTATTTGGGGAGCAAAATAACTGATGATGGTCGAAGTAGAGAGGATATAAAATGTAGACTGTCAATGGCAAGGAAAGCGTTCCTGAAAACCGAAATTTGTTAACATCGAGTATAGATTTAAGTGTCAGGAAGTCATTTCTGAAAGTATTTGTATGGAGCGTAGCCATGTCTGGAAGTGAAACATGGACGATAAATAGTTTGGACAAGAAGAGAATAGAAGCTTTCGAAATGTAGTGCTACAGAAGAATGCTGAAGATTAGATGGGTAGATCACATAACTAATGAGGAAGTATTGAATAGAATTGTGACGAAACGGGCCGCTCTTCTTCGGATCTTCTCTATCTCCTCTCTCAACCCGACCTGGTACGGATCCCACACTGATGAGCAATACTCAAGTATAGGTCGACGAGTGTTTTGTAACCCTCCTCCTTTGTGATGGACTGCATTTTCTAAGGACTCTCCCAATGAATCTCAACCTGACGATGACGAAGTTACCGCTGTTTGTTAGTCTGCAGGCTATGACGATAGCGATGGTGGGTTAGTTGAAGTTGACGCTCAGTCCGATGACATGCGGTGGCGACAACGCAGCTAGTCAAAATAATGATGTATTTGGAACTTCAAGCGCAAACATCGGCCAAAAGCTTGCATTACCGTGCTGCACGTTAATGACATACGAATCTGGTTCGTAAGGCACTTAATTGATTGTTTCTTTGTCTTTTTTCAACAGCCGGTCTAAATGTATAATATGTATGTTTCTATGAAATAAATGTAAAGTGTTTGTTTATGTCACTTAACTAATGTCAGATTAACTTTGTCTCAGTTTCCTGATTATCCCAAATTTTTTTAGTCACGTTACGTGTGTTACGTATGGTCCGACCTAGTCTACATCTACATCTACATTCATACTCCGAAAGCCACCTGACGGTGTGTGGCGGAGGGTACCTTGAGTACCTCTATCGGTTCTCCCTTCCACTGCAGACTCGTATTGTTCGTTGAAAGAAAGATTGCCGGTATGCCTCTGTGTGGGCTCTAATCTCTCGGATTTTATCCTCATGGTCTCTTCGCGAGATATACGTAGGAGGGAGAAATATACTGCTTGACTCCTCGGTGAAGGTATGTTCTCGAAACTTCAACAAAAGCCCGTTCCGAGCTACTGAGCGTCTCTCCTGCAGAGTCTTCCACTGGAGTTTATCTATCATCTCCGTAACGCTTTCGCGATTACTAAATGATCCTGTAACGAAGCGCGCTGCTCTCCGTTGGATCTTCTCTGTCTCTTCTATCAACCCTATCTGGTACGGATCCCACACTGCTGAGCAGTATTCAAGCAGTGGGCGAACAAGTGTACTGTAACCTACTTCCTTTGTTTTCGGACTGCATTTCCTTACGATTCTTCCAATGAACCTCAGTCTGGCATCTACTTTACAGACGATTTATTATATGTGGTCATTCCATTTTAAATCACTCCTAATGCCTACTCCCAGCTAATTTATGGAATTAACTGCTTCCAGTTGTTGACCTGATATATTGTAGCTAAATGATAAAGGATCTTTCTTTCTATGTATTCGCGTTACATTACACTTCTGTACATTGAGATTCAATTGCCATTCCCTGCACCATTCGTCAATTCGTTGCAGATCCTCCTGCATTTCAGTACAATTTTCCATTGTTACAACCTCTCGATATACTACAGCATCATCCGCAAAAAGCCTCAGTGAACTTCCGATGTTATCCACGAGGTCATTTATGTATATTGTGAATAGCATCGGTCCTACGACGCTCCCCTGCGCCAGACCCGAAATCACTCTTACTTCGGAAGACTTCTCTCCATTGAGAATGACATGCTGCGTTCTGTTATCTAGGACCTCTTCAGTCCAATCACACAATTGGTCCAAATGTTCTTACTTTGTTCATTAAACGACTGGGGGGACTGTATCGATCGCCTTGCGGAAGTCAAGAAACACGAGGTTCCAGCCTAGTTACTTTTCATGCTACGAAGCGGGAAACAAAAAGATACATCCTGAGACTACGGAATGAAAAAAGTAGTTGGACGACTTTATACGGCTGTATTTGCAGGGTCCGGAAGGTTGCCTACATTTTGTACGTAAATCAGATAGCAGTTACAAGGTCGAAGGACATGAGAGGCAAACATTAATTGCTACGTGAGTGAGACAGGATTGTAGCTTATCACCTTCCCCCCACCCCCCACCCCCACCCCTCACCATGTAATTATCTCTGTAGAGAAAAGGAGATCAAGGAGAAATTTAATAAGTTCAGGGAGAAGAATAAAAACTTCAGGTTTTCCGATGACAATGTAATTCCGTCAGTGGCGGCGAAGGATTGCAGTACCAGTTAAATGGAATGGGTAATACGGTAAAGACATCAAGACAGGTTATAAGATGAATATCAACAAAAGTAAAATAAGGGTAATGCTATAGAATTAAGTGTGTCGATGCCGAGGGAATTAGCGGTCGAAGTAGAAGATATGAAATGCTGAACAGTAATGGAGAGAAAAGCATTTATACTCCTAAAAGGGAAGTTTGTTGTCGAGTATATATGTAAATGTTAAGGAGTATTTCTAAAGGCGTTTGTCCGGAGTGTAGCCTCGTACGAAAGTGAAACATGGACGATAAGCAGTTCAGACGATAACAGAACTTTCTGTAATGTCTTGCTACAGAACTATGCTGTAGATTAGGTTGGTACGAGGACTACCTCAGTGTCTGATCGGTCGCGAAATTAAAACCACAGTGAAAATCCGGCGAAGATTTGCGCAGAAGTGTTGTGCAGTGTCTCTAAGCACACCCATCTATAGCGTTGCGTCACACTTTCCAGTCCTGATGAGTAAGTAAAAATTCTTAGAACGATAGTGTCTCCCACCAAGTGTGCAGTGCCTGCTGAGTGGTTCCGTTTGGTTTCGTGCAGCCTACATAAACTAACTGTCATGTATTTCTTTCGTCATAACAATTCTCAGCCTTACACTGTAGGTGCAATGAAAACGCTCCTGCAGCCTTTTCGATTAGTTGCAAACAGCCCGGACATGATTCCCTCTGATTTTCATCTCTTCGCTCATATGAACCGCCAGTTTATTCAATCTGTATATTGAGCAAACAGTAAAGGAAACGAAAGAAAAATTTGGAGAAGGAATTAAAGTTCAGGGAGAAGAAATGACAACTTTGAGGTTTGCCGATGACATTGCGATTCTGCCAAAGATACCAAAGACTTGGAAGAGCAGTTGAGTGGAATGGACAGTGTCTTGGAGAGAGGATATAAGATGAACACCAACAAAAAAGCAAGACAAGCATATTGAAATGTAGTTGAAATAAATCAGGTGACGCTGAGGGAATTAGATTAGGGAACGAGACACTAAAAGTAGTACATGAGTATTGTTATTTGGGTAGCAAAATTACAGATGATCAATGAAGAAGGGAAGATATAAAATGTAGACTGGCAATAGCAAGAAAAGCGTTTATGAAGAATAAAAATTCATTAGCATAGAATGCGGATTTAAGTGTCAGGAAGAATTTTCTGAAAGTATTTGCGTTGAGTGTAGCCACTTACGGAGGTAAATATGGACAATAAACATTTTAGATGAGAAGAGAATAGAAGCTTTCGAACTATTGTGCTACAGCTGAGAATTAGATGGGTAGATCACGTAACTAATGGTACTGCCATGGGGAGGAAAGAAATTTGTGGCACAACCTGACTAGGAGAAGGGATCGGTTGATGGGACATTCTGAGACATCAGGGGATCGCCAGTTTAGTACTAGAGGAAAGTGTGTTGAGTGAAAATCGTAGAGGGTGACCAAGAGATGAATATAATATGCAGATTCAGAGGCTGTAAATTGCAGTAGTTATTCGGAGATAAGACGCTTGCACAGGATAGATTAGCATGCAGACCTGTATCAAATTATTCTTCGGACTGAAAACCACAACAACAATAAATAGTGACGTTAATTGCTCTTCCTTAATGATTAATTATAACCAAAGATAATAAAATATCTATTAAATCGGATAGTAAAAATGGTGCCGACTGTATCAGAGATCGAAACAGGGGCACGGTATTCATAATCACAGAGTGACAGCTCTTAACATTCCCTTGTTCACCCGTTTGTACCTACTCGCCCACAAATAAATAAATTCCGATGGCCTTGACTAAATTTGTGATCCATAAACAAAAATATCAAATATAGCGATATGGGGAAGTGTTACGATACAGACTAAGTCGTGGAACCTGATTGCACTACTCGAAAAACATGAAATCTGCGTGGAGTACCTAGTGTGTACAAGTTTATTGGCAGCAAAAGAAACAGACGAGAACTGCCAAAATTTCGGCGTAGACAGCATCTCAAATGAAAGTGATATAGAGGCAAAGGAACGAATTAAAGTCAGTAAAACTGATCTGACACACGAAACAGACGGAAACATACGACGATTTTGTTTTAGGCTGTCACCCAAGGCATATTTCTCGGCTTAACGTTTCGTCTTACATTGCTGGAAACATCGTCAGAGGTCATGACGACTCAGAAAGTAGTTAAAAATATGTATCCACGCAACCGTTGGTTCATGAAAGACTCCGTTGAATGAAAAATATGATAAAGCACTTTGTAAATATTGCCATTATTTACCGTCGTTCTTCGCTTTCCTGATACAATCGTGCTTTATAACAAACAAGTCGTTAGCTTGTCTGCAGCAATCGAGAGCCAGTTTTAAACGGCCTATGCAGAAATCGACGGCGGCGATGGTTGGAGAAACGCTTCGTCGAGAGCGCCGTGGGACTCTGTGTTCCGCACGCAATAGGATCTGAATGAAACTAGAGACCTGCATAATGGATAGCAGTCCGAGGCAAACACGTCTGGGGAGAGCCTATTAATCATACACGCGGTTAAATTTGCATCGCCGCCGAACAAACACGCCGGCAACATTCTCTTCTTTTCCAGAGCGCCGGCGCCCTCTGTGGTTCTGTTACCGCTTCCCAGAACCGATCCTATTAATACGCATTCCGGTGCCACGTGCCTCGCTCAATCGATACGTGAGGGGGGAGCCAGTACTGCAAAGCCAAGTCCCCTTCCTGTCAATAGCCTGCTAACTCTTTTCCTTCAGATTATACCTACCGTCCTTGTCTGCTTTTGACCCCCTACGTTCTGGCGGTCAGACCGGATGAACTAAAAACGGTAATTCGATAAAAAATGCACTGCTCATGAGCTGCGGATTTTCACACACTGAGTGTATCTGCTTGTAGACCATTCGGTCCATAGCTGGTCAGAATCCTTCTGGGTGTTCTGCTGCGTCAGTTCACAGGGTGAAAACTATTCAAGTGTATGAAATAAAACCGTCGTAACTTCTCAACTGAAACTTCCTGGCAGATTAAAACTGTGTGACCGACCGAGACTCGAACTCGGGACCTTTGCCTTTCGCGGGCAAATGCTCTACCAACTGAGCTACCGAAGCACGACTCACGCCCGGTACTCGCAGCTTTACTTCTGCCAGTATCTCGTCTGCTACCTTCCAAACTTTACATAAGCTCACCTGCTAGGTTCGCAGGAGAGCTTCTGTAAAGTTTGGAAGGTAGGAGACGCGATACTGGAATTAAAGCTGTGAGTACCGGGCGTGAGTCGTGCTTCGGTAGCTTAAATGGTACTGCACTTGCCCGCGAAAGGCAAAGGTCCCGAGTTCGAGTCTCGGTCGGGCACACAGTTTTAATCTGCCAGGAAGTTTCATATCAGCGCACACTCCGGTGCACAGTGAAAATCTCATTCTGGAAACTTCTCAACTGTTTGCGGTAAGACGTTCAAACTGCACGGTTGCCCGCGGGACATGATGGGAATGGTTTGATTTAGCGAAGAAGCCAACTTTCGTTTGGATAGGTTCGTCAGCGAGAAAAATTGGCGCGTTTGGGGAACTGAGAATCCGCACTTCGCAATCGAGAAGTCTCTTAATCCTCAATTGGTGACTGTGTGGTGTGCAATACCGATTTACGGAATAATCGCCGCTATAGTCCTTGCTGGCACGTAGACTGCTGAATGGTACGCGAAGGTTTTGATGATTTCATCCCCATTAACCAAAGTGACCCTGATTTCGACAAGATGTGGGTCTTGCGGCACGGAGCTCGACGCCATCGAAGCGGGAGACTGTTTGATGTCCTGGAGGAGAACTTCAGGGACCGGATTCTGGCTGTGGGTGCCCAGAGGCCACTGGCATGGGCCTCGATTGGCAGCCATATTCTCCGGATCTGTACAAATGCGACTCCTTTTTGCGGGGCTATATTAAAAACAAGATGTACAGCAATAACACCAAAACCATTGCTGAGCTGAAAACAGCTACTGAGGAGGTCATCGATGGCATCGATGTTCCGACACTTCAGTGGGTCACGCACAATTTCGCTATTCGTCGGCGCTGCATCATCTCCAGTGATGGCAGGGATACCGAACATGTCATAACCCAAATCCGAATATCCGTTGTAACGTTTGCATGTTGAATAAAGCGTATACTTCGTAACCAATTAACTTTTTTTTCATATAGTTCAATAACTGTCACCCTGTTTAAATTACTATATTTTTATTCTATCGTTTTTGAAATACCTTCTGGCGTTATCCGATGCCCGATTTCCATGTTCATAAGTTGTCCCACTGATCTTCTTTAAATCTCGTGATCTCATTGCGTTTGCAGTTCCCTCTAAACTTTCCTAAGGCATCCACGTTTTGCTCGGTTCGGTGATGTCCACAGCATAGACTTCTTAGGTACCCTGGACATGACCATTCTATATTGTTTTCCGATCTCTGTCAGTTGTGTGACCCAACTACAGAATGACTGTAATTTAATTCGCAAGTTGAGCCAGTTTAGACGGAAAGCTATTTGCCGTATGTAAGACCGACATTCAGACTCTGCGCTGCAGAATTTGCGTTGGTTGTAGTGCCTGTGTCATTACTTCCCGTTGAAACACAAGCATCTACATCCATACTCCGCAAGCCACCTGACGGTGTGTGGCGGAGGGTACCTTCAGTACCTCTATCGGTTGTCCCTTCTATTCCAGTCTCGTATTGTTCGTGGAAAGAAAGATTGTCGGTATGCCTCTGCGAGGGCTCTAATCTCTCTAATTTTATCCTCATAGTCTCTTCGCGAGATATACGTAGGAGGGAACAATACACTGCTTGACTCCTCGGTGAAGGTATGTTCTCGAAACTTCAACAAAAGCCCGTACCGAGCTACTGAGCGTCTCTCCTGCAGAGTCTTCCACTGGAGTTTATCTATCATCTCCGTAAAGCTGTCACGATTACTAAATGATCCTGACGAATCGCGCTGCTCTCCGTTGGATCTTCTCTATCTCTTCTATCAACCCTATCTGGTACGGATCCCACACCGGTGAACAGTATTCAAGCAGTTGGCGAACAAGTGTACTTTAACCTACTTCCTTTGTTTTCGGACTGCATTTCCTCAGGAATTCCTCCAATGAATCTCAGTCTGGCATCTGCTTTCAAATAGTTCAAATGGCTCTGAGCACTATGGGACTTAACATCTGAGGTCATCAGTCCCCTAGAACTTAGAACTACTTAAACCTAACTTACCCAAGGACACCACACACATCCATGCCCGAGGCAGGATTCGAACCTGAGACCGCAGCGGTCGCTCGGTTCCAGACTGTTGTGCCTAGAACCGCTCGGCCACTCCGGCCGGCCGCATCTGCTTTACCGACGATTAATTTTATATAGTCATTCCATTATAAATCACTCCTAATGCCTGCTCCCAGATGGTTTATGGAATTAACTGCTTCCAGTTGCTGACCTGCTATATTGTAGCTAAATGATAAAGGGTCTTTCTTACTATGTATTCGCAGCACATAACAAATGTCTACATTGAGATTCAATTGCCATTCCCTGCACCATGCGTCAATTCGTTGCAGATCCTCGTGCATTTCAGTATAATTTTCCAGTGTTACAACCTCTCGATATACTACAGCATCATCCGCAAAAACCCTCAGTGAGTTTCCGATGTTATCCAGACGGTCATTAGCAACCGTCCTACGACTGCGGCACACCTGAAGTCACTCTTACTTCGGAAGACTTCTCTCCATTGAGAATGACATACTGCGTTCTGTTATCTAGGAACTCTTCAATCCAATCACAGTGCGGATTGCAGTTGCGGTCAGTCAACATCCGTCTCTATGACGTGAGTACGGCTTTACTCGTAAAGCTATTTTATCAAAACAACAGCTGTAGTGCTGCTACCCTTCGCAAGTATCGAAGTATTAAAGGAATACGGTGTCGTCCTCTTTCCGCACCCGGCTTGAAGAAGGTGATACGGAAGTTTAGGTTAATTTGTGAGTTGGGAATTGCTCCCGGGAGAGACCGACGTCCAGTTGTGCCACAAATTGTTGAAGATACTGTTGCCGTGGCTGGGAATGCAGGACGCAATGTGTGATCTTCAAGCAGTGCACGGGCTGCGTCACGACAGTTGAACACTCCATGGTCCACCGCTCGAAAACAACAAATGTTATTATCCTCTATGTACAAATTAAAATGTTTCTTTCAACAGTTTATTCGCTACTTTTCTTAGACATGTCCATGCATACGTTTCCACAAAGTTTCGTTGTCCTAAAGTCTCTCGTTTTTCATGGGGGCCCTCTCAAGTTTAATTATAATGTAATGTAATAAAATAATTTTATTATTATTTTGTGACTATTAGTGTAATGGAAGGATGTGGAGGCTTATCTCACTAGGGGTAAGATAGATACAGCCTACAGGAAAATTAAAGAGACCTTTGCAGAAAAGAGAGCCACCTGTATGAATATCAAGAGCTCCGATGGAAACCCAGTTCTAAGCAAAGAAGGGAAAGCAGAAAGGTGGAAGGAGTATATAGAGGGTCTATACAAAGGCGATGTACTTGAGGACAATATTATGGAAATGGAAGAGGATGTAGATGAAGATGGAATGGGAGATACGATACTACGTGAAGAGTTTGACAGAGCACTGAAAGACCGGAGTCGAAATATGGCCCCGGGAGTAGACAACATTCCATTAGAACTACTGACGGCCTTGGGAGAGTCAGTCCTGACAAAACTCTACCATCTGGTGAGCAAGATGTACGAGACAGGCGAAATACCCTCAGACTTCAAGAAGAATATAATAATTCCAATCGCAAAGGAAGCAGGTGTTGATAGATGTGAAAATTACCGAACTATCAGTTTAATAAGTCACAGCTGCAAAATACTAACACGAATTATTTACAGACGAATGGAAAACGTGGTAGAAGCCGACCTCGGTGAAGATCAGTTTGGATCCCGTAGAAATGTTGGAACACGTGAGGCAATACTGACCTTACGACGTACCTTAGAAGAAAGATTAAGGAAAGGCAAACCTACGTTTCTAGCATTTGTAGACTTAGAGAAAGCTTTTGACAATGTTGACTGGAATACTCTCTTTCAAATTCTAGAGGTGGCTGGGGTAAAATACAGGGAGCGAAAGGCTATTTACTATTTGTACAGAAAGCAGATGGCAGTTATAAGAGTCGAGGGGCAGTGGTTGGGAAGGAAGTGAGACAGGGTTGTAGCCTGTCCCCGATGTTATTCAATCTGTATATTGAGCAAGCAGTAAAGGAAACAAAAGAATAATTTGGAGTAGGTATTAAAATCCATGGAGAAGAAATAAAAACTTTGAGGTTCGCCGATGACATTGTAATTCTGTCAGAGACAGCAAAGGACTTGGAAGAGCAGTTGAATGGAATGGACAGTGTCTTGAAAGGAGGATATAAGATGAACATCAACAAAAGCAAAACAAGGATAATGGAATGTAGTCGAATTAAGTCGGGTGATGCTGAGGGAATTAGATTAGGAAATGAGACACTTAAAGTAGTAAAGGAGTTTTGCTATTTGGGGAGAAAAATAACTGATGGTGGTCGAAGTAGAGAGGATATAAAATGTAGACTGGCAATGGCAAGGAAAGCGTTTCTGAAGAAGAGAAATTTGTTAACATCGAGTATAGATTTGTCAGGAAGTCGTTTCTGAAAGTAGATGTATGGAGTGTAGCCATGTGTGGAAGTGAAACACGGACGATAAATAGTGTGGACAAGAAGAGAATAGAAGCTTTCGAAATGTGGTGCTACAGAAAAATGCTGAAGCTTAGATGGGTAGATCACATAAGTAATGAGGAGTTATTGAATAGAATTGGAGAGAAGAGAAATTTGTGGCACAACTTGACTAGCAGAAGGGATCGGTTGGTAGGGCATATTGTGAGGCATCACGGGATCACCAATGTAGTATTGGAGGGCAGTGCGGAGGGTAAAAATCGTAGAGGGAGACCAAGAGATGAATACACTAAGCAGATTCAGAAGGATGTAGGTTGCAGTAGGTATTGGGAGATGAAGGAGCTTGCACAGGATAGATTAGCATGGAGAGCTGCATCAAACCAGTCTCAGGACTGAAGACCACAACAACAACCACAACAGTGTAATGTAATAAAATAAAATATGAGCCTCGACTTATACAAAAAAGAAACGCACATTAATGCAATGGCTCAGCATAAAAGAGAATTAACTAATGGAGGAATATTATTAACAGTGTAATATGTTGTTAAATTTACCCCGTCGTGTATAAGCACTCAGTAAACTGGCTCAGTTCTCAGGGTAGTCACGTAATCGTAGATACATCGTGGTTTATTCTCGATTCCCCAATATAAGATAACAAGAGCAGCATCTACAAATGAAATCCTATAATGGAACTGGAATCCTGTGACCAGACCTTTTCTGCCTGGGATGTTATCTCGTTATATAAAGAAAATCTGTAAGTAAAATTGTTATATTATTAGTAGCTGCCTCTGGTCACGTGGGATCTGAAATAAAGTTAATTGTCCTAACCGACGGCACGTGTCGTAGATGAGCTAAAAGAAAAATGTTAAAGATTTTTGTAAGATGGTACCCAATAATGAAAAATCTTTGTTAAGGCCCATATCTACTTAAGACAGTCTAGTTATCGGACTAACAATAGATTGACCACACACACAAAATTCTTTTGACAAAATAACCATTATATTTTTCGGGTTTTAAGTATAACTTACATTATCAGCTGGTACAGCAAGATGAGCTTTACACAAGAACGTCCTCTTAGGGCCGAATCGAAGCAGGTAAGTTCAGCGAATGACAAAGCAAAGATTGTTCATGCATAGAAGCGCAAGAGTTCATGGGTTAACATGTCCATTGTAGTTCTGTCTCTTCTTCTTTGGCGTACTTGTCGATTATTTATAAAATTTATCGTAATATTTAGTTTACATTTTTTTTCAAACGCAAGTCCACCAAGGACAAACAGTACAATAACCACCCCATGAACCCATTGGTAATCGAGCCTTTTCTTTACTTATTTCCTCTTTCCTGGATATTCCCAATGACAGTCTGAAAACATCCATTTCGCTGGCCTCCAACTTCCTCTTCTCCAAATGAATTTTGTAAAATCTGTATTAGCCAAGATGGCTTATAGCAAAATAGATACCTAGGTTCGGCCGTTTTCGCTCGTCTTCAGATCTGAAAGATATTGAAATGGAGGGTTACAAGACAGGAATTGCATTCAATACGAACGGTGTTAACGAAAGAGTTAGCAAAATTATTGAACAGTATACACCAGAATAAAAGAAAGCATCACCTAAAATAACAGTTCAGTTGCCCAATTGGCTGTTAGGAACGCAAAGGAATATCAGCTGTGAATAATATACACCAGGTGTCAAAAATAACGTAACGTAGGCATAGAAGCATCATAATGTGAGCCTATACGTGCCATAAATGACACGATAATAGCGTATAAGATACGCGAAAAACTTGACATTACATTAAAATTCGTGCTTGTAACAAAAGTATATAATGAAACTTCCTGGCAGATTAAAACTTGTGTGCCGGACCGAAACTCGAACTTGCCTTTCGCGGGCAAGTGCTCTACCAACTGAGCTACCGAAGCACGACTCACGCCCGGTACTCACAGTTTTACTTCTGCCAGTACCTCGTCTCCTACCTTCCAAACTTTACAGAAGCTCTCCTGCGAACCGTGCAGAACTAGCACTCCTGAAAGAAAGGATATTGCGGTGACATGGCTTAGCCACAGCCTGGGGTCCGACACACAGTTTTAAACTGTCACGAAGTTTCATATCGGCGCACACTCCGCTGCAGAGTGAAAATCTCATTCTAGATTATATAACAATTATAAATAAGCACTGTTGTGCGTTTTGAATAACTGAGTCGGTAGAGGCCGCTGTTGTTATGCGAAGAAGAGATACTGCCTGACTTCTCAGAAGACTGAAGGTTTCTTTTTTTTTAAAAAAAAAAAAAACTGACGAACAGCATCGTTGTTTGTTGTGGTGTACGCAGTCTTTTGACTGTCCTTTCAAAGGTGTATTTTTCTACGGTGCTGGAAACTATGCTACTAAATATGTTAAGTTTAATGTTGATACCGAGGGGATATTGGAAAAAGTGTAACAGTGCATTCTTTGTGGTGTAGTAAATATAGGAGTATCGTAAGAAAATATATATTCTGATCTCATAAGAAAAAAAGAAGTGTAGTTCTGGAAAGTCTGCTTCCAAAATAAGTATGGACCCGCAAATAGAATTCTCTTTCGATAATAATTGAGAAGAACATAAAAAATGTGTTAATAGTAGTATTGGTGATGGTGGTAAAAGGACGCAGGACGGACATTGCTGCTCTGCTCTCGCTCGGTCTCCACACTGCAGACAGACAGGGGGCAGAGTTCGTCGAGATCTTGCCTCCAAGCTGAAAACAAGATTTCGCGCATAGGCGACGCAGGAGCGCACCACGTAAAGGGAGTCCTATACCGCCGGCGGGGTAGGCCCTGGGAAATCGGGATAGAAGGGGGGAGGGAAGGAGTCCCGGGACGTTCGTGGGTTCGGGTGGGGGAGGGGTGAGGAGACAATTACGTTAGCGGCGCAGCAGCCAGAGCCGGCGCCAAGCCGTCGCGGCGCCCCGGGTCCCGGCTGTGACGTCACGACCGTAAACTTTGCAGCCCCCGGCGAGCGCATTTTTCTGCCCCCCCCCCCCCTCCCCCGCGGCTCTGACCACTCTTCCCTGCAAATCCCCTGTTTGTCTCAAGTTCCCTTTGCTACTCTCGCTCTCTGCTGTCAGGCCCCTCCTTACGTGGTTGCCAATAATCAGTTTCAATAATTCGTGAATCTATATTTAAAAAACATAGCTGTATGTGCGTGCTTGTCAACCTACTGTAGGAGCAGTTATCCCCCCACCCCCACCCCCCACGAGACGTCACTCTACTACCCTCGAACACCGACTATTTTAACTTTGCTAATGTTTTTGTTTCAGGTATTTTTATTTATTTATTTCGGTAGATATGATTCTGATATCTTGTGATTCTAAGGCGTGAAATTTTATTTCATACATTCCATATTCGTTTTTTCGGCATTCAGTATACAGTATTAAAACCCACAGCTAAATTGTACATCTGTATTACCAGAAAAAGATACAGAAATGAAAGAAAGAAGAACGAACTAAAAGTTAAAGCAAAATCCTCCACCACAGGATCCTCTGTCCGTATTCTATTACAGTGGTAGCCAGCAGTCTTGAAATTGCTCAAGATTTGAGAGTTGTAGCATCGCGTTTTAGTACCTGAATAGTGTAAATTCGCGTAGTCGTTTGTCTACTGTTTTGTTTTGAACGGCCAGTGTCGGTTGGTCGCAGTCAGTGTGCTCCCTGCCGCCGTTGGATAAGCAGCTGAGCAGCAAGTCGTATACTCCTAGCTCACTCATTTGTTACATAGTTTAATTCTTAATTTCTTTGCGTGTTTTTGGTACTTGCATTGTTTAATTCATAAATTTCGAGCATATTATAGTATTTGAGAGTGTAGCATCGTGTTTTAGTACCTGAATAGTGTAATTTCGCTTAGTCTCCTTCCGCCGCCGAGCAGTGTCAGCAGTGCGCAAGTAGCAGCATTACTGCATTTACTAGGCAATCTTGTATTTTAATAACCGTTTAAATTTTGTCGATTTGTTTGCGCTCTCTGTAGATTAGTTCAGACGTTCTTAGCAAAACAGTTTTTAGCATGGATAGGGACTGCAACTGCTGTGTTCGGATGCAGGCTGAGTTGGCATCCCTTCGCTCCCAGCTTCAGGCGGTGTTGGCTTCGGTCACACAGCTTGAGGCTGTTGCCAATGGGCATCACTGTGGGGGTCGGGATGGGGGTTTGTCGGGGACGGCCAGCTCGTCCCACGCATCCCCTGATCGGACTACGACTGTGGTTGCCCGGGATACTGCCCGCATTGAGGCTGATCCCTCACCTGTGGTAGAGTGGGAGGTCGTTTCAAGGTGTGGCAGGGGGCGAAAGACATTCCGGAGGGCTGAACGGAAAGCCTCTCCAGTTTGTCTGACGAACCGGTTTCAGGCTCTGTCTCAGGCTGATACTGATCTTCGGCCTGACATGGCTGCTTGTCCTGTTCCAGAGGTTGCCCCTCAGTCTGCAAGATCCGGGCAGTCGCAGAGGGTGGGCTTACTGGTAGTTGGGAGCTCCAACGTCAGGCGCGTAATGGGGCCCCTTAGGGAAATGGCAGCAAGAGAGGGGAAGAAAACCAATGTGCACTCCGTGTGCATACCGGGGGGAGTCATTCCAGATGTGGAAAGGGTCCTTCCGGATGCCATGAAGGGTACAGGGTGCACCCATCTGCAGGTGGTCGCTCATGTCGGCACCAATGATGTGTGTCGCTATGGATCGGAGGAAATCCTCTCTGGCTTCCGGCGGCTATCTGATTTGGTGAAGACTGCCAGTCTCGCTAGCGGGATGAAAGCAGAGCTCACCATCTGCAGCATCGTCGACAGGACTGACTGCGGACCTTTGGTACAGAGCCGAGTGGAGGGTCTGAATCAGAGGCTGAGACGGTTCTGCGACCGTGTGGGCTGCAGATTCCTCGACTTGCGCCATAGGGTGGTGGGGTTTCGGGTTCCGCTGGATAGGTCAGGAGTCCACTACACGCAACAAGCGGCTACACGGGTAGCAGGGGTTGTGTGGCGTGGGCTGGGCGGTTTTTTAGGTTAGATGGTCTTGGGCAAGTACAGAAAGGGCAACAGCCTCAACGGGTGCGAGGCAAAGTCAGGACATGCGGGGACCAAGCAACAATCGGTATTGTAATTGTCAACTGTCGAAGCTGCGTTGGTAAAGTACCGGAACTTCAAGCGCTGATAGAAAGCACCGAAGCTGAAATCGTTATAGGTACAGAAAGCTGGCTTAAGCCAGAGATAAATTCTGCCGAAATTTTTACAAAGGTACAGACGGTGTTTAGAAAGGATAGATTGCATGCAACCGGTGGTGGAGTGTTCATCGCTGTTAGTAGTAGTTTATCCTGTAGTGAAGTAGAAGTGGATAGTTCCTGTGAATTATTATGGGTGGAGGTTACACTAAACAACCGAACTAGGTTAATAATTGGCTCCTTTTACCGACCTCCCGACTCAGCAGCATTAGTGGCAGAACAACTGAGAGAAAATTTGGAATACATTTCACATAAATTTTCTCAGCATGTTATAGTCTTAGGTGGAGATTTCAATTTACCAGATATAGACTGGGACACTCAGATGTTTAGGACGGGTGGTAGGGACAGAGCATCGAGTGACATTATACTGAGTGCACTATCCGAAAATTACCTCGAGCAATTAAACAGAGAACCGACTCGTGGAGATAACATATTGGACCTACTGATAACAAACAGACCCGAACTTTTCGAATCTGTATGTACAGAACAGGGAATCAGTGATCATAAGGCCGTTGCAGCATCCCTGAATATGGAAGTTAATAGGAATATAAAAAAAGGGAGGAAGGTTTATCTGTTTAGCAAGAGTAATAGAAGGCAGATTTCAGACTACCTAACAGATCAAAACGAAAATTTCTGTTCCGACACTGACAATGTTGAGTGTTTATGGAAAAAGTTCAAGGCAATCGTAAAATGCGTTTTAGACAGGTACGTGCCGAGTAAAACTGTGAGGGACGGGAAAAACCCACCGTGGTACAACAACAATGTTAGGAAACTACTGCGAAAGCAAAGAGAGCTCCACTCCAAGTTTAAGCGCAGCCAAAACCTCTCAGACGAACAGAAGCTAAACGATGTCAAAGTTAGCGTAAGGAGGGCTATGCGTGAAGCGTTCATTGAATTCGAAAGTAAAATTCTATGTACCGACTTGACAGAAAATCCTAGGAAGTTCTGGTCTTACGTTAAATCAGTAAGTGGCTCGAAACAGCATATCCAGACACTACGGGATGATGATGGCAGTGAAACAGAGGATGACACGCGTAAAGCTGAAATACTAAACACTTTTTTCCAAAGCTGTTTCACAGAGGAAGACCGCACTGCAGTTCCTTCTCTAAATCCTCGCACAAACGAAAAAATGGCTGACATCGAAATAAGTGTCCAAGGAATAGAAAAGCAACTGGAATCACTCAATAGAGGAAAGTCCACTGGACCTGACGGGATACCAATTCGATTCTACACAGAGTACGCGAAAGAACTTGCCCCCCTTCTAACAGCCGTGTACCGCAAGTCTCTGGAGGAACGGAGGGTTCCAAATGATTGGAAAAGAGCACAGATAGTCCCAGTCTTCAAGAAGGGTCGTCGAGCAGATGCGCAAAACTATAGACCTATATCTCTTACGTCGATCTCTTGTAGAATTTTAGAACATGTTTTTTGCTCGCGTATCATGTCATTTCTGGAAACCCAGAATCTACTATGTAGGAATCAACATGGATTCCGGAAACAGCGATCGTGTGAGACCCAACTCGCCTTATTTGTTCATGAGACCCAGAAAATATTAGATACAGGCTCCCAGGTAGATGCTATTTTTCTTGACTTCCGGAAGGCGTTCGATACAGTTCCGCACTGTCGCCTGATAAACAAAGTAAGAGCCTACGGAATATCAGACCAGCTGTGTGGCTGGATTGAAGAGTTTTTAGCAAACAGAACACAGCATGTTGTTATCAATGGAGAGACGTCTACAGACGTTAAAGTAACCTCTGGCGTGCCACAGGGGAGTGTTGTGGGACCATTGCTTTTCACAATATATATAAATGACTTAGTAGATAGTGTCGGAAGTTCCATGCGGCTTTTCGCGGATGATGCTGTAGTATACAGAGAAGTTGCTGCATTAGAAAATTGTAGCGAAATACAGGAAGATCTGCAGCGGATAGGCACTTGGTGCAGGGAGTGGCAACTGACCCTTAACATAGACAAATGTAATGTATTGCGAATACACAGAAAGAAGGATCCTTTATTGTATGATTATATGATAGCGGAACAAACACTGGTAGCAGTTACTTCTGTAAAATATCTGGGAGTATGCGTACGGAACGATTTGAAGTGGAATGATCATATAAAACTAATTGTTGGTAAGGCGGGTACCAGGTTGAGATTCATTGGGAGAGTGCTTAGAAAATGTAGTCCATCAACAAAGGAGGTGGCTTACAAAACACTCGTTCGACCTATACTTGAGTATTGCTCATCAGTGTGGGATCCGTACCAGGTCGGGTTGACGGAGGAGATAGAGAAGATCCAAAGAAGAGCGGCGCGTTTCGTCACTGGGTTATTTGGTAACCGTGATAGCGTTACGGAGATGTTTAATAAACTCAAGTGGCAGACTCTGCAAGAGAGGCGCTCTGCATCGCGGTGTAGCTTGCTCGCCAGGTTTCGAGAGGGTGCGTTTCTGGATGAGGTATCGAATATATTGCTTCCCCCTACTTATACTTCCCGAGGAGATCACGAATGTAAAATTAGAGAGATTAGAGCGCGCACGGAGGCTTTCAGACAGTCGTTCTTCCCGCGAACCATACGCGACTGGAACAGGAAAGGGAGGTAATGACAGTGGCACGTAAAGTGCCCTCCGCCACACACCGTTGGGTGGCTTGCGGAGTATCAATGTAGATGTAGATGTAGATGTAGATGTAGATTGCTGACGATGTAATTATTTATATGTACATACTTTTTTTCCCGAGTAATCAGTCTTCTGACTGACTTGATGCGGCCCGCCACGAATTCCTCTCCTGTGTAAATCTTTCAGAGTAGCACTTGCAACCTACGTCCACGATTATTTGCTGGATATATTCCAATCTCTATCTTCCTCTACAGTTCTTGCCCTCTACAGCTCCCTCTAGTACCACGGAAGTCATTTCCTCATGTCTTAGCAGATATCCTATCATCCTGTCCCTTCTCCTTGTCAGTGATTGCCACATACTCCTTTCCTCTCTGATTCTGTGCAGGACCTCCTCGTTCCTTATCAGTCTAACTAGTTTTCAACATTGGTCTGTAGCACCACATCTCAAATGCTTCGATTGTTTTCTATTCCCACGGTCCATGTTCCACATCCATATAAAGCTGTGCTCCAATCGTATGATTTCAGTCTTTTGATCCCCTCCTTGCTCCCTCCGTCATTGGTTATTTTGCTGTCTAGATAGTAGAATTCCTTAACTTCATCTACTTCGTGACCATCAATCCTGATGTTAAGTATCTCACTGTTCTCATTTCTGCTACTTCTCATAACTTTCGATTTACTATCAATCCTATACTCATTAGACTGACCATTCCATTCAGCAGATCGTGTAATTCTTCTTCACTTTCACTCAGGATAGCAATGACATCAGCGATTCGTGTCACTGATACCCTTGCACCTTATATTTTAATCGAGCTCCTAAACCTTCCTTTTATTCCCATCGTTGCTTCATCGGTGTACAGACTGACAAGTAGTGGCGAAAGACAACTCCCCCGTCTTACACCCTCTTTAATCCGAGGACTTCGTTCGTCGTCGTCTCTCCCTATAGCTTATCCCGATTTTTCTCAGAATTTCGAACATCTTGTACCATTTTACATTGTCGAACATTTTTTCAGGTCGACAGATCCTATGAACTGTCTTGCTTTTTCTTTAGTCTTGCTGACATTATCAACCGCAATGTCAGAATGACCTCCCCGGTGCCTTTACCTTTCCTAAAACCAAACTGATCGTCATCTGGCACATGCTCAATTTTCTTTTCCATTCTTATGTAAATTATTAGCAACTTGCATGCATGTGTTGTTAAGCTGATTGTGCGGTAATTCTCGCACTTGTCAGTGCTTGCAGTCCTCGGAACTGTGTGGATGATATTTTTCCGAAAGTCAAATGAAATGTCGCCAGGCTCATACATTCTATACACCAACTTGATTAGTCGTTTTCTTGCCACTTCCCTCAGTGCTTTTCGTAATTCTGATGGAATATTATCTATTCCTTCTGCCTTATTTGATCTTAAGTCCTCCAAAGCTTTCTTAAATTATGATACTAATACTGGATCCCCTCTCTCTTCTAAATCGACTCCTGTTTCTTCTTCAATCACATCAGACAAATTTGCTCCCTCATAGAGGCCTTCAATGTACTCTTTCCACCTACCCGCACCCTCCTCAGCATTTAACAGTGGAATTCCCACTGCACTCTTTATCCCTATATTAAGCTCGAGGCTTCCTACTACCATTTGCGTTCCTATGACCTTATTTTTCAATTTGAGCAATACTGCACTCTAAATAAACGCATTGCATAACTAATTAGTCT
Organism: Schistocerca serialis cubense; assembly: GCF_023864345.2. Lineage (NCBI taxonomy): Eukaryota > Metazoa > Arthropoda > Insecta > Orthoptera > Acrididae > Schistocerca > Schistocerca serialis. Next base: position 8,511,349 of record NC_064646.1, read on the forward strand.
TCTCATCATTATTCTTTTCAGACAAGTCATCATCTTCTTCCGGACTTAAAGTCCGATGAGCTTTCTACCTCAGTCTTGGATTGTTGAACTCCTTCTCGCTAGTGTTCTGCTGCCGCCGTTTTTCTTGTACGTATACGCTAGAAACCTGGTTGATACGGACTCATTTGCTTACAAAATATATTATCCCGTACTACGTTATCAATATCCCCATTGAAAAACTCATACTGCAGTGCTTCTATCCTACGGTATCTTAACCTATGCTGGTCGAGTTCATATCATAGAATCCGCTCCCCATTTCTCGTCGATGTAAATAACAATGAGGCACTATATGTCCAGGAAACACCATTCCTCCCTAATCTCTGACTGCATCTAGTCCCTACCCAGTGAGAGAAAATTACGTGAAATGCTTAGCAAAGTGCAATCCTGATCAGTCGTTCCATAGTTCAAAAATTAAATTTCTATTGCACGGTGTTCTCTATAGGATAGAGACTACCTCTAGTAATCAAATTAATATTAATGGAGCTTCAGATGATTTGACCCTAACTGCCAAGTACGAAATGTCAAGCACGATATTTGTGCAACACACGTCTACCCAAAGCACTTTTTTTAAGGAGAACTACTTTCAATATTCGTGGCAATTACCACAGAGAAACTTCTGTAACATTACGTGAGCGAACTGGGCTTCTTGTGTATAAACGTGTTTAGCGACTGAATAAGTTTATTTCCGCATTATGTCGCAAAAATATTCTCAGCTTACTCGAACAATTATAAACAATCATGAACTAGTGAGGCCAGACACATACGATTAGCAGTTATTAAATGTAAAGTGTAATTGGTTATTTTCGTTGAAGAATTTTCAGAATAAATGCGAGTGTTCTTTCGAGAGTTTGGACGTTATTCGGAACTCGTCTTCCTACCTACGTAGTTAACATGATAAGGAGTGTGGACGGTGAACTGTTGTAGCCTATGTACCGTCGATAGACGAGTGACTGATGTAAACTGTGACGAGTTCTGGGTGGATGTTAGTGAATATACAGATATATCACTCTCGCTTTATTTTGTAATGAGCCATGTACAGTGTCCTGAACTAAACCTCCATGTGTCTTTCTCAGAACAGCCTGAATCTGTAGGCGGCGACATAGAAACTGTACGGCTGATCTGCGGTTTCTTTTCGCCTGAGAGTGCAAGAGAAAGATAACCTGTTATTTTATTAAGTCTGTGAATCAATGCGCAAGACATCTTCGTACCTGTTGTATGTAGTCCTGTCATTGATATCGTGCCTCGCAGCGGGTGAAGTTTCGCCCGTGGAAAAGTTTTGACCCGGAAAAATGTTACTAATGTGGTTATAGCAGTATGTGCCGGTAGCAATTCTCCGTTAAATAACAGTTTGTGATGTCATTACGAAGTGTTTATTGACCAACACAGTAACATAATACGAAATTACTCAGCCTAACTCGTACAATTCTAGGGATTACCGAAAACTGAGGGCATGATTGACTCTGAGCTAAAACCAGGAGTAAGACATAACACCGACTGACTTACGTGGAACACAACAACAATCACTGGCAAACTTCTTACGACTTCAGGATTCGCACCTTGTCGGTGGTATCTCCAACGTCATTTGTTTCTTGTTTCAATTAGTTTACTGCTTAGTTTACCGTTTTTTTTTAAATAGCTTTAATGATTTTTAGATCTCTCCTAGCATTAAGTGGTTTCTTGTAATTAATGTATGATACAGAAAAAGTAGCTGTTTCGCGTCTGGATTTTGGGTTCTTCCCATAGTGCACAGTTGCTCTGATAGATCTCACGCATCGTTCGGTTCCTCACGTGATATACGGCTCGACCATACACGCTGGCCGCTTGTCGACCGTGAAAATCGCCTCGCTGTGCTTCGCAGTAGCGCTCTGTATTTCTGTTTGCGGTAACAACTTGCCCAGCTTACACGAACCATTCAAATATAGTGCCACGAATGGCAAAATAACTGGGGCTGTGGAATAAGAGAAACCTCACAACAGATACAGGCAGGGTAATCAATCAACATAATACAAGCAGTATTAGGACGCTATTACAGAACGAGAGGTGCTTGCAAAAGACCCATTACAGATATATACAAACATGAAGTAATTTGCGTTAACTTTAAAATCTACATAATTTCTGTTTCAGAAAAATCTTTTGATACGTAAAAATGAATTGTCAACGGACATAGGCTTTAGTGGTACGTTAGATCAAGCAAAACGTGATCAGAATGTAACTGTAGGCGCCACCATATGTAAGACACCATATGTTTTTGAATTGTTTCCAAATTCACCAGTATTTATTGTGATGCTGAAGTACATGTGAAAAACAAAGGATGGTATGTTCTGCGCTCCTCGTGATGACTGGGTGTTGTGTGATGTCCTTAGGTTAGTTAGGTTTAAGTAGTTCTGAGTTCTAGGGGACTGATGACCGTAGATGTAAAGTCACATAGTGCTCAGAGCCATACTGTGGTCGCCTGTTGTAATTGCGGTGATATATGAAATTAAACAGAACGTTGACAAATAGAAAAAGTGCTTATACGGCTGAGCTCCGCCTTCAGGGAGTGTCAGGTTAATTTATGTGTGCTCGTCGCTAACATGCCCACTTCTCTATGGTTGTCTCGCAGATGATGTCAGCTGTCTGGCGTGTTCACTTAAAGATTGTAATACGTTAAATAGTTAATCATATTTATAATAGCTCATGCAATGTAGTATGGTAGCATATCGTTCGGAAATGTGGAAAGGAAGGAGGGGGCCTGGGGTTGTTTCTGCTGTATCTGTTTTTCGGGGAATTGTCCCATTTACGTATTTCCCCTTAGAGCGATTTAAGATTGTGATTTTCAATATGGTAGCGACCGAAGAGTACTCTGTTGACGGAAGAACTAACAGATCGGCTCTGTATGGACAGAATTAAGAAGTCAGTACCTTGTCCGACTGTTCTCTGATATTAAAAGCAGTGTCACATATATTACACTCAACTTCAGCAAATCCATAACGTTTCCTCTTAGCAGTGCAAGATGTGTGTTTAATACGAGGTGCATTCAAGTTCTAAGGCCTCCGATTTTTTTTCTCCGGACTGGAAAGAGATAGAAACATGCGCATTGTTTTAAAATGAGGCCGCGTTCATTGTCAATACGTCCCAGAGATGGCAGCACCGTATGGCAGATGGAATTTTACCGCCAGCGGCGAGAATGAGAACTGTTATAAATACTTAAAATGGCGACGTTTTCCTTACTTGAACAGCGTGCAATCATTTGTTTTCTGAATTTGCGTGGTGTGAAACCAATTGAAAGTCATCGACAGTTGAAGGAGACATGTGGTGAGGGAGTTACGGATGTGTCGAAAGTGCGTTCGTGAGTGCGACAGTTTAATGAAGGCAGAACATCGTGTGACAACAAACCGAAATGGCCCGCAGCTCGTGGTCGTGCGGTAGCGTTCTCGCTTCTCACGCCCGGGTTCGATTCCCGGCGGGGTCAGGGATTTTCTCTGCCTCGTGATGGCTGGGTGTTGTGTGATGTCCTTAGGTTAGTTAGGTTTAAGTAGTTCTAAGTTCTAGGGGACTGATGACCATAGATGTTAAGTCCCATAGTCCTCAGAGCCATTTGAACCATTTGAACAAACCGAAACAACCTCGGGCTCGCACAAGCCGGTCTGACGACATGATCGAGAAAGTGGAGAGAATTGTTTTGGGGGATCGCCGAATGACTGTTAAACAGATCGCCTCCAGAGTTGGCATTTCTGTGGGTTCTGTGCACACAGTCCTGCATGACGACCTGAAAATGCGAAAAGTGTCATCCAGGTGGGTGCCACGAATGCTGACGGACGACCACATGGCTGCCCGTGTGGCATGTTGCCAAGCAATGTTGACGCGCAACGACAGCATGAATGGGACTTTCTTTTCGTCGGTTGTGACAATGGATGAGATGTGGATGCCATTTTTCAATCCAGAAACAAAGCGCCAGTCAGCTCAATGGAAGCACACAGATTCACCGCCACTAAAAAAATTTCGGGCAACCGCCAGTGCTGAAAAAATGATGGTGTCCATGTTCTGGGACAGCGAGGGCATAATCCTTACCCATTGCGTTCCAAAGGGCTCTACGGTAACAGGTGCATCCTACGAAAATGTTTTGAAGAACAAATTCCTTCCTGCACTGCAACAAAAACGTCCGGCAAGGAACTTTGAAGTGATTCCTCATGCTCCCTACTCACCTGACCCCGCTCCTAGTGACTTTTGGCTTTTTCCAACACTCTCCGTGGCCGCACATTCACCAGCTGTGCTCCTATTGCCTCAGCGATTTTCCAGTGGTCAGAACAGACTCCTAAAGAAGCCTTCGCCGCTGCCATGGAACCATGGCGTCAGCGTTGTGAAAAATGTGTACGTCTGCAGGGCGACTACGTCGAGAAGTAACGCCAGTTTCATCGATTTCGGGTGAGTAGTTAATTAGAAAAAAAAATCGGAGGCCTCAGAACTTGAATGCACCTCGTACATTCAACTCCATCGACTATATATTTTTGGTTACCTATTTACTCAGTCATTTCTGGGTGAAAGTTCGTTCTTCAGGATTTGCAAATTACAGTCGAAGATTTTCACCATGGTGTGGTGAAGGAGTCGAAAAGTCGCATTATTAAATAGAAAAATTGTATGAGTCGTAGTGAAAACAAAACAACGGTGGTATAAAATACGTGAATTTCGGAAACGTTTGCTTCGCTGTTTCTCCAATGTGAAATTCTTCGACATAATCACACGTTTAACGACACAACCAACTGATATATGAAAACGGTATAATGGGCTGTCAAGTTTCAAAGACATTTACTTAATAGCAGTGCTACCCCTCCGATATATATTATATTGAGGGTATAATTTTGTGTCTAAGAATATCTACGTCTATAATTTCGAGTTGTAGGCCATTGCGCTGTACATAAGGAATCTGTGAGTCATTTACAACATTTTATAAGAGACTTATTTACGCCTGTGACTGTAACACTTTCTTTATTTCACGATTGCAATTTCGGCCTTAGGCCATTATCAAGTGCAGATTTTTGCGGCTTTACGCTGACACATTTATGTGTCGTTGTCATTACTATTTTAAGTTGACATGGCGTAAAGCCACAAAAATTTGCGATTGATAATGGCCTAAGGCCGAAATCGCAATCGTGGAATAAAGAAAGTATATAATGTCTTTTATAAAGTTCTACATGACTGTGAATCCCACGTATAAAAACTTAATTAATTTACAATATTGCTTACAGTTAAATCCAGTTTCAAGCAAATAGCCAGGTACTTATTTGGTGTGCTGTTTGGGACTTTCCCGACGTTAATAACTGCTTCATTGGTTCACCGGCGTCGTGTCAAATGGTTCAAATGGCTCTGAGCACTATGGGACTCAACTGCTGAGGTCATTAGTCCCCTAGAACTTAGAACTAGTTAAACCTAACTAACCTAAGAACATCGCAAACATCCATGCCCGAGGCAGGATTCGAACCTGCGACCGTAGCGGTCTTGCGGTTCCAGACTGTAAGGCGTTCGTTAAAGCTTTCTGTAAAGCTCCTACCATTCTGACAAATACAGAAGTTATTGCTGTTTTGCAGTTGATTTCACACTGTCCAGATTATGCGAATTCGTGTTACTTGGTTTATTTTACATTTCGTAAACATTTGACGTGGTGTACACCAAGGACTGAGAGTGAGGCATATTTTAGCAAAATAATGTTAAACGCTTTAGATTGTTTTCCGGTAAGGATAATACATCCATATGTGTTTTTCCGTTTATTTAACGATATATCCTCCATCAGGTGCTAGTTACTCATTAGGCCATTGTGAAACTATTAGCTGTAGCTTGCAAATGCTGAAGATGGGCTTTCACTTTGAAATACGGTAGGTAAATAAAAAATCTACATGCAAACCAAATACACATGACTGACTGAAATGTAGGCTGGGTGTCACTCGAATTGTCTACCTGTAGAGACAAGAGAGAAAAGAAGAAGGCAGAAAAATAAGTCAGCGACATACAATGAAATGCTGCAGTTTGGCAGACAGTCGGCTGTCGTTAACCCGTTGACTCTTTGAGGAGCTCATTTCAGGCTTTCTCCATTGTCAGACGGACAGCTCCGTTTATAGCTGATTCATTTGCGCGTCCAACTGTCAATAGCCAATTATCTCGTCCCGTCTGGCCCGACCGCACAAAACACCGACCGCAGATAAAGAGCGAAATCAGATTAGCGCGTTGAGCACACAAGCAGGGGTTGGGGACACCCGTCACGCCGCAGCGGCGGTCGGCGGCCCCTGTGATCCTGCACCCTCCCTGACGCACTGTGTCTGTTTCCCCTGCGCGCAATGCGTATCAGCTTTGAACACAAATTACGCTCACGCGGGTTGGCAGCAGGGACAGCGTGAGAACGGGTTGTCGCTGTGCGCTTGCTGAGTGGGTGGGGGGAGGGGGAGGGGGAGGAGGGGGGTCGCCCGCAGACCTGCTCTTTGTGGTCGCGCCCCAGGCCGCCGCCGCCGCAGCTCATCTCCCACCACACACTCTGTGACGTCACAGGGTCGCGTGCGACGCCAGCGGGCCTGGGGAAGAGAAGGGCTGCTTCCCGTCCGTCTGGAGAAGCAGCCTCGGACGACAGTGGCCGCAGACCTACTGAACAGTGTGGGGTTTGTGCGTACGTCTCCATACACACACATCGTTTCTAAATCTTGTGCAATACAACCGCTGCGAATAAGAGCATCCTCCAAAAGGATAATGCACGTTATCACAGTGCTTGTGTCACATCTACATCTACATTTATACTCCGCAAGCCACCCAACGGTGTGTGGCGGAGAGCACTTTACGTGCCACTGTCATTACCTCCCTTTCCTGTTCCAGTCGCGTATGATTCGCGGGAAGAACGACTATCTGAAAGCCTCCGTGCGCGCTCTAATCCCTCTAATTTTACATTCGTGATCTCCTCGGGAGGTATAAGTAGGGGAAAGCAATATATTCGATACCTCATCCAGAAACGCACCCTCTCGAAACATGGACAGCAAGCTACACCGCGATGCAGAGCGCCTCTCTTGCAGAGTCTGCCACTTGAGTTTGCTAAACATCTCCGTAACGCTATCACGGTTACCAAATAACCCTGTGACGAAACGCGCCGCTCTTTTTTGGATCTTCTCTATCTCCTCCGTCAACCCGATCTGGTACGGATCCCACACTGATTAGCAATACTCAAGTATAGGTCGAACGAGTGTTTTGTAAGCCACCTCCTTTGTTGATGGACTACATTTTCTAAGGACTCTCCCAATGGAGACCTGGTACCCGCCTTACCAACAATTAATTTGATATGATCATTCCACTTCAAATCGTTCCGCACGGGAAGACCAGGGCATTTGGGTGAGAATAACTTCCACATGCTCCCAACAATCCCCACTTGGCACCCTCCGACTGCCATCATTTCGGTTCTGTTAAGGAGCAGATGCGAGGCCAACGCTACGAGACGGTGGAGGATGTTCGGCAAGAAGTGTGCCAGTGTTTTCGGGAAGTTGGAACGGAGTATTTTCAGACTAGCAGAAGGATGGGAAAACTGTGCGCAAAGAAATGTCGAGTATGTTGAAAAGTGACAGAATGCATGTGGATTGGCTATGAGCACTATGGGACTTAACATCTGAGGTCATCAGTCCCCTAGACTTACAACTACTTAAACCTAACTAACCGAAGACATCACACACATCCGTGCCCGAGGCAGGATTCGAACCTGCGACCGTAGCGGTCGCATGGTTCCAGACTGAAGCGCCTATAACTGCTCTGCCACACCGGCCGTCTGCATGTGGATTAAGATGATGAGCTTGGTTTGTCTAAAATAATAAAGATTAAAAATTCTAAAAATTGTTGTTCTTTACTTTCTGTAAGGCCGTCGGATGCGCGGTGTTAAAGGTGGCGAAGAGAGGAATTGTTTGTATATATGTGAGTGTGCACTGCGACAGATGGCGGGCAGGCACCTATCCCTCGGTCATCAGTGCAAACAGTTCCTCGGCCTTTCGGTGGACACAGAGGAACACTGCAGGCAATCTCGCTCCCTTCACGACTGGTCGCAAGACGCTCTGGCGTGACATACGGCGTGCGGCCGGGGAAGCCCCGAGGGGCGAACTGGGCACGCGTCCCAGCCGCTGATGGCGCGTCGCGTGCCCGCGTGAACACGTGTGCACACACGTGCGACGCTTGCCCTGGGCGGCCAGGCGCTGTTTGCTCTGGACTGCCGGCCGCGTGCGTCCCACGTGCCGGGCAGACGCACTTCGCGGTCAGCCAGTTCTGATCATCCTCGTGGTGGCCAAAGCACGGGGGACGCCCTCGCTGGCCATCTGTCGCGCACGTAGATCGCGATCAGAAACCGCCTTTCACGGCCAAGATGTTTGCGGTGAAACCTCTCTAGCAAGTCCCCGGCATGATTCACAAAGATGTTTGTGAACGAATTTCTGAAATAACCTACTACTCTGCAATACGCTGACGCTTACTACAAAATAGGTATTTGTTGAATAGGTGTCCAAGTGACGTCACGGCGAGCACTTTTCTATGGCATCTTTATCACGATGGATTGATAGGGAGAGGGGGGAGAGAGAGAGAGAGAGAGAGAGAGAGAGAGAGAGAGAGAGAGAGAGAGAGAGCCCAAAGATTCAAAACCGACTGGCGCGTGAGGTCACTGGATTTGCCGGTTAGAGATCTACATCTACATTTATACTCCGCAAGCCACCCAACGGTGTGTGGCGGAGGGAATTTTACGTGCCACTGTCATTACCTCAGGCCGGCCAGGGTGGCCCACCGGTTCTAGGCGCCACAGTCTGGAACCGCGTGACCGCTATGGTCGCAGGTTCGAATCCTGCCTCGGGCACGGATGTGTGTGATGTCCTTAGGTTAGTTAGCTTTAAGTAGTTCTAAGTTCTAGGGGACTGATGACCAAAGTAGCTAACTCCCATAGTGCTCAGAGCCATTTGAACCATTTATCATTACCTCCCTCTCCTGCTCAACTCGCGTATAGTTCGCGGGAAGAACGACCGCCGAAAAGCCTCCGTGCGCGCTCGAATCTCTCTAATTTTACATTCGTGATCTCCTCGGGAGGTATAAGTAGGGGAATGCAATATATTCGATACCTCATTCAGAAACGCACCCTCTCGAAACCTGGACAGCAAGCTACACCGCGATGCAGAGCGCCTCTCTTGCAGAGTCTGCCACTTGAGTTTGCTAAACATCTCCGTAACGCTATCACGCTTACCAAATAACCCTGTGACGAAACGCGCCGCTCTTCTTTGGATCTTCTCTATCTCCACTGTCAACCCGACCTGGTTCGGATCTCACACTGATGAGCAATACTCAAGTATAGGTCGAACGAGTATTTTGTAAGCCACCTCCTTTGTTGATGGACTACATTTTCTAAGCACTCTTCCAATGAATCTCAGCCTGGCACCCGCCTTTACCAACAATTAATTTTAGATGATCATTCCACTTCAAATCGTTCCGTACGCATACTCCCAAATATTTTACAGAAGTAACTGCTACCAGTGTTTATTCCGCTATCATATTATCATACAATGAAAGATCCTTCTTGCTATGTATTCGCAAACGTTACGGAGATGACCAAAAACTCCAGTGGCATCCGCTAGGAGAGTATTGTGAGTATATTTAATAAATGAAATTCTGAGAGACCGCTCCGGGGAACGTTGGATAACGTATTACTTCCTCCTGCTGCGTCTGACGAAATGGGTACAACGAGAAAATTATTTTTGTGGAGATTTATCGATAGCCGTTTTTTCCACACGACATTCTCGAACGGAGCATCAAACCTCCAGTCTGTCACTCTACCGCTCAGCCAAAGGAGTGGCGCCTGCCAGCATAACACCCTATAGTGTACGAAGCTTTTATTGTTAAAAGAATTTTCAGATTTTAAGCGAGGACGTGTTCTAAATGCATGCACATAGAACCTTCCGCTACTTTTATAATTGCACTACTGGCCATTAAAATTGCTATACCACGAGGATAACATGCTACAGACACGAAATTTAACCGACAGGAAGATGATGCTGTGATATGCAAATGATTAGCTTTTCAGAGCATTCACACAAGGCTGGTGCCGGTGGCGACACCTACAACCTGCTGACATGAGGAAAGTTTCCAACCGATTTCTCATACACAAGCGGCAGTTGACCAGCGATGCCTGCTGAAACGTTGTTGTGATACCTCGTGTAAGGAGGAGAAATGCCTACCATCACGTTCCCGACTTTGATAAAGGTCGGATTGTAGCCTATCGCGATTGCGGTTTGTCGTATCGCGACATTGCTGCTCGCGTATCAGGATCCAAAGACTGTTAGCAGAATATGGAATCGGTGGGTTCAGGAGGGTAATACGGATCGCCGTGCTGGATCCCAACGGCCTCGTATCACTAGCAGTCGAGATGCCAGGCATCTTATCCGCATGGTTGTAACGGATGGTGCAGCCACGTCTCGATCCCTGAGTCCACAGATGGGGACGTTTGCAAGACAACAACCATCTGCACGAACAGTTCGACGACGTTTGCAGCAACATGGACTATCAGCTCGGAGAGCATGGCTGCGGTTACCCTTGACGCTGCATCTCAGGCAGGAGCGCCTGCGATGGTGTACTCAACGACGAACCTGGGTGCACAAATGGCAAAACGTCCTTTTTTCGGATGACTCCAAGTTCTGTTTACAGCATCATGATGGTCGCATCCGTGTTTGGCGACATCGCGGTAAATGCACATTGGAAGCTTGTATTCGTCATGACCATACTGGCGTATCACCCGGCATGATGGTACGGGGTGCCATTGGTTACACGTCTCGGTCACCTCTTATTGGCATTGACGGCACTTTGAACAGTGGACGTTACATTTCAGATGTGTTACGACCCGTGGCTCCACCCTTCATTCAGTCCCTGCGAAACCCTACATTTCAGCAGGATAATGCACGACCGCATGTTGCAGGCCCTGGCCAGCACATTCTCCAGGTCTCTCACCAACTGAAAACGTCTGGTCAATGGTGGCCGAGCATCTGGCTCCTCACAATACGCCAGTCACTACTCCTGATGAACTGTGGTGTCGTGTTGAAGCTGCATGGGTAGCTGTACCGTTACACGCCATCCAAGCTCTGTTTGACTCAATGCCCAGGCGTATCAAGACCGTTATTAAGGCCAGAGGTGGTTATCCTGGGTACTGATTTCTCAGGATCTATCCGCCCAAATTTCGTGAAAATGTAATCACATGTCAGTTCTAGTATAATATATTTGTCCAATGAGTACCCGTTTATCATCTGCATTTCTTCTTGATGTAGCAATTTTAATGGCCAGTAGTGTAAGTTTAGGATCAGAGTTTCCATTTACCTTTAACTAAGCTGCATGTGCTTTCCGCCAACGCACAACAAGCACACGATAGACTCATCGTATGCTTTTGCAGGACTCTGTGAAGTTACAGAATCCTCTGCTGTTTCTATCTGGTGTCGTCATTTGCCCAAAACCAGTAACAAAATCGAGTACCGTGAGATAAACGTGTATTATTCGGAACGCAAACATCTCCGCTAAGTATGCGAGACAGGCAGAAGACTGGCTGACTCTCAGCAGGCACGACTTGTCGACATCCGTGGACTATTAGTGAATACTGTTTCCTGCCACCAGCAGTCGGGTTGAAACCGGTTGGCGGTATCATACCAATAAATGCGTTTAAGACTGTTTTTGAATAATTGATTAATCATACTAATCGCTGCTTCATCTGCACATTTATGTTGTCCAAAAAAAAAAAAAAAAAGAAAAAAAAAAAGAAAAAGGGTGTGTGCCTGTGATACAATATCCACAGTCAACATCTATCTTCGGGCGTTGTGGGAACCGGGGTGACGCAAAACTTTTTTATATGTGTATCTCTGAAGCATTTACGCCTGTTGTCGTCCTATACCTTCGGAGCTTGCCAATGCTCGACCAAACGTGGTACACGATGGTCAAAATTTCGTCCTCCTTCGGTCAGCAATGCTGCCTTGGCATCCCTATATTCTCCCGATCTCTCGCCCACGGAAAACGTGTGGTAGGTGACTGCGGAAAGACTACCCCGGCATACACCAGCCAATCTTACAGCAGATCAGCTTTGGCAGTATGTGGAAGCAGCATGGATTGCTATATCCCAGCAACACGTCCAAAGCATCTCTGACTCAGTGCCAAGGCGTGTAACAGCGCTTTTAGGCAGCAAGGGCGGCAATATGATTTCGTCATCTTACTCACTTCAGTCATCTGATCTTCGTACAACGTGTTTTAAAAACACTCTGCATTTACTCCTCCGAAGACAGAATTCACGGCAACATTCGTCTGTGTAAAGCTCTTCTCTTTTGAACTAGTTCACATGTATACCAGTCTCATGCAGTGCCTCTTTCTCTTACATGACCAGATAACAGCGGTGTTTTTGCGAAGCAAGCAGGGGAAGCTCCCCACGTGAGTTCAAAGTTTCCTCTCCCACGGACGATGTTCGGCCATGGACGGATACACACGGGCGATGGGGCCTTCGCTCTCACGAGACGAACGCCTGCGGATTAATCATCGAGAGCGCCGTTCGCCACGCAAATGCGATAACGCCGTCGCGTCGTCCGTTCGCGTCTCTTTCTTTCTTTCTTCCGCCACGGGCCGGCCCCCTGTATCGTGTCCCCAGACCGCAGCGCCACCGGCATCAATCTCTTTTATTAGTATTTTCTCTTCATTCCTGCCCCCCACCCCACCCCACCCCGCCGCAGCCGTGTTCCCACGGCGGCTTGTGGCCGCGTGCACACGGCCCAAAGAACGCGTCCGGCTGTTTGTTAGCCCGGTGCCCGGTGCCGCTGATCCCGAGGTATCGATAAATCAGGCTCTAACTGTCCCCCTCCGCCAGCGCGTGGCCGGAAGCCGTGCATTTTGCGACGCCGTTTGTGGTTTGCGGTCGCCTCGAATGAGCGGAAGGGGTGGGTTAGAGGGGACGGTGGCGAGGGGGTAGGTGGGGGAGGAGGGAGATCCCACTGAAATACTAGCTGGTTGCGGTGTCGACGTCCGTGTTTCTCGCGCGTGGCGTCGGACGCGTGTAGTGAAGCCGTGCGGAAACACTGCAGTTTCGCACGGCATCCAGATGGCAATATCGACATCTGCTGATAACAGAATCTCGCCGCCTCGCACTTCCCGTCGAAAAACTTGCGACTTTACACAGGCAGCGGCCTAGAGATGTAGCACAATGCAGCACCTCCACTTGCTTTCATCTCACTCGTAGAGAGAGAGACAGAGGGAGAGAGTAAATAACAATTTTTGTATCAGAACTGAGAATATAACGCACTCGTTGCCCAGACGTGTATTTAATTTAAAAACACATGTTTATGGACGACATCCTCGTGTTATCAAGGTCTTAAAAGTGAAGTTACACTACTGGCCATTAAAATTGCTACACCAAGAAGAATTGCAGATGATAAATGGGTATTCACTGGACAAATATATTATACTAGAACTGACATGTGATTACATTTTCACGCAGTTTGGGTGCATAGATCCTGAGAAATCAGTACCCAGAACAACCACCTCTGGCCGTAATAGCGGCCTTGATACGCCTGGGTTCGAAAATAGTTCAAATTGCTCTGAGCACTATGGGACTTAACTTCCGAGGTCATCAGTCCCCTACAACTTAGAACTACTTAAACCGAACTAACCTAAGAACATCACACACATCCATGCCCGGGGCAGAATTCGAACCTGCGACCGTAGCGTTCGCGCGGTTCCAGACTGTAGTGCCCAGAACCGCTCGGCCACATCCGCCGGCTGATACACCTGGGCTTTGAGTCAAACAGAGCTTGGATAGCGTGTACAGGTACAGCTGCCCATGCAGCTTCAACACGATACCACAGTTCATCAAGAGTAGTGACTGGCGTATTGTGACCAGCCAGTTGCTCGGCCACCATTGACCAGACGTTTTCATTTGGTGAGAGATCTGGAGAATGTGCTGGCCAGGGCAGCAGTCGAGCATTTTCTGTATCCAGAAAGGCCCGTACAGGACCAGCAACATGCGGTCGTGCATTAGCCTGCTGAAATGTAGGGTTTCGCAGGGATCGAATGAAGGGTAGAGCCAAGGGTCGTAACACATCTGAAATGTAACGTGCACTGTTCAAAGTGCCGTCAATGTGAACAAGAGATGACCGAGACGTGTAACTAATGGCACCCCATACCATCACGCCGGGTGATACGCCAGTATGGTGATGACGAATACACGCTTCCAATGTGCGTTCACCCCGATGTCGCCAAACACGGATGCGATCATGATGATGCTGTAAACAGAACCTGGATTCATCCGAAAACATGACGTTTTGCCGTTCGTGTACCCGGGTTCGTCGTTGAGTACACCATCGCAGGCGCTCCTGTCTGTGATACAGCGTCAAGGGTAACCGCAGCCATGCTCTCCGAGGTGATAGTCCATGTTGCTGCAAACGTCGTCGAACTGTTCGTGCAGATGGTTGTTCTCTTGCAAACGTCCCCATCTGTTGACTCAGGGATCGAGACGTGGCTGCACTATCATGCCATGTGGATAAGATGCCTGTCATGTCGACTGCTAGTGATACGAGGCCGTTGGGATCCAGCACGGCGTTCCGTATTACCTTTCTGAACCCACCGATTCCATATTATGCTAACAGTCACTGGATCTCGACCAACGCGAGCAGCAATGTCGCGATACGATAAACCGCAATCGCGATAGGCTACAATACGACCTTTATAAAATTCGGAAACGTGATGGTACGCACTTCTCCTCCTTACACGAGGCATCACAACAACGTTTCACCAGGCAACGCCGGTCAACTGCTGTTTGTGTATGAGAAATCGGTTGGAAACTTTCCTCGTGTGAGCACATTATAGGTGTCGCCACTGGCGCCAACCTTGTGTGAATGCTCTGAAAAGCTAACCGTTTGCATATCACAGCATCTTCTTCCTGTCGGTTAAATTTCCGTCTGTAGCACGTCATCTTCATGGTGTAGAAATTTTAATGGCCAGTAGTGTACTTTTGCACTCTCAATTTTCACGCCGTTGCTTTTAGTTGCACTGAACGGTATTTTGATATTTTTGTATGCTGAATCTGCCCTTCCGCACTACCCTTTCTGTGTCGTGTCGGGCATCACTAACTCCATTAGCTGTGTCTCCTAGTTTCATTTAATTGCAACCAGTTCTGTGGTACAGTTCCCCAAACTTGCATAAGGTACTCAGCATGGTGGATTGTATAACGAAAACCGGCTGCAGTTAAATAAAACTAATAGACATAGCTCATGGGGCTATCGTTGCTAGACATACATAAAGCATTTGCTGTGGCATTTTGCATTAAAAGAAGGATGTACCGAAATTTTTCTTCGGATTTATTCGTATTTTTCCTGTAGGCATTTCGTCTTGTCTTCCCCGCAGTTGCTATTTATTTAATTCTTAAGTGACTTTATCTCGTTTCCTTCTTCTTGTAAACGTTTGTGGACTTCCTTCTTTCGTCGCTCAGTTACTTGCACCAATACTTGCCCAGCTGATGTGGGTCTCTTATGAGAGAAGTTCGTCCTCTTGAATTTATCTGCCTCTTGTTATATTCATTATCCCAGTGTCTATAGAAAGTTCAAACGCACTACGTCGTTCTTCAGTATGCCAATTCATATACTGATTCTTCCAGATAATTCTCTTAAACTACAGTGTACTCTTCGTTGTAAGATGTACGTTTTCACGGCCGGAAATGTCGCAACTGAGACAGAATGGACGGCCGCTGTGGCCGAGCGGCTCTAGGTGCTTCAGTCCGGAACCGCGCAGCTGCTACGGTCGCAGGTTCGAATCCTGCCTCGGGTATGGATGTGTGTGATGTCCTTAGGTGAGTTAGGTTTAAGTAGTTCTAAGTCTGGGGGACTGATGACCTCAGATGTTGTCCCATAGTGCTTAGAGCCATTTGAACGATTTGAGCCAGGATGTGAACCGGTGATTCAAAGAGGCTACGATCCTCCTTGAGAATGTCGTCCGCAGATGGCGCCCAAACGCTGGATTTTAATATGGAATCAGTTCGACCACGCCACAATAACCTGGAACATTTGATTAATTTTGAGTCCTCCCTTCATCATCAGTAAATTGTGCACTGAATCTGTATCAACTCCTGAACACATCTAATAAGCCAGTATCTGATTTCGGAATATCTGTCCCACCATGATGTGTCAACAGGACGTTTCCAAATGCACCTCCTTCCTTCCCGATTTTTGAACGGTGTGTGAAACTGATTGCAGAAGTCAGTAAGCCTTCCTCCTCTCTCATTCCTATTAAGAGTCGCATATTGTCCCACAACTGTGTGTTCAATTCCGTCCCCTATTATACCGTTCCAATCCCCCATGATTATTAGATTATTATCTCCCTTTACATACTGAATTACGCATTCAGTATCCTCGTGTACTTTCTGTGTCTCTTCGTAAGCGTGTGATGTCACCATGTATGCTTAGCTTCTGTCTGCTGTCGATTCTGATGAGAATAATCGTATGACAACTTTTCACAGTAAATGTCTGTCCTACCTCCATTTTTATAACGAACCCTATTCCTGTTACACCATCTTCTGCTGTTATTGTTAGTACCCCATATTTTATGACCAGGAATCCTTATCTTTCCATTTCACTTCACTGGCACCCATTCTATCTAGAGCGAGTCCTTGCATTTCCCTTTTCAGATTCTCTAGCGTCCCAATCACGTTCAAGCTTCTGACGCTCCGACTAATAAACATTTATGGAACTCACAAAGCCATGTTGGAGTCTTGTTCTCAATCCGATTTACCTCCGTCTTTCGTCGCTTGCAGTATCATAGGTACATAAACTTACAAAATTTTAAACGTGTATACGAGGTGCATTCAAGTTCTAAGGCCTCCGATTTTTTTTCTAATTAACTACTCACCCGAAATCGATGAAACTGGCGTTACTTCTCGACGTAATCGCCCTGCAGACGTACACATTTTTCACAACGCTGACGCCATGATTCCATGGCAGCGGCGAAGGCTTCTTTAGGAGTCTGTTTTGACCACTGGAAAATCGCTGAGGCAATAGCAGCAAGGCTGGTGAATGTGCGGCCACGGTGAGTGTCTTTCATTGTTGGAAAAAGCCAAAAGTCACTAGGAACCTGGTCAGGTTGAGTAGGGAGCATGAGGAATCACTTCAAAGTTATCATCACGAAGAAACTGTTGTGTAACGTTAGGTCGATGTGCGGGTGCGTTGTCTTGGTGAAACAGCACACGCGCAGCCCTTCCCAGACGTTTTTGTTGCAGTGCAGGAAGGAAGGAATTTGTTCTTCAAAACATTTTCGTAGGATGCACCTGTTAGCGTAGTGCCCTTTGGAACGCAATGGGTAAGGATTACGCCCTCGCTGTCCCAGAACATGGACACCATCATTTTTTCAGCACTGGCGGTTACCCGAAACTTTTTTGGTGGTGGTGAATCTGTGTGCTTCCATTGAACTGACTGGCGCTTTGTTTCTGGATTGAAAAATGGCATCCACGTCTCATCCATTGTCACAACCGACGAAAAGAAACTCCCATTTGTGCTGTCGTTGCGTGTCAACATTGCTTGGCAACATGCCACACGGGCAGCCATGTGGTCGTCCGTCAGCATTCGTGGCACCCACCTGGATGACACTTTTCGCATTTTCAGGTCGTCATGCAGGATTGTGCGCACAGAACCCACAGAAATGCCAACTCTGGAGGCGATCTGTTCAACAGTCATTCGGCGATCCCCCAAGACAATTCTCTCCACTTTCTCAATCATGTCGTCAGACCGGCTTGTGCGAGCCCGAGGTTGTTTCGGTTTGTTGTCACACAATGTTCTGCCTTCATTAAACTGTTGCACCCAAGAATGCACTTTCGACACATCCATAACTCCATCACCACATGTCTCCTTCAACTGTCGATGAATTTCAATTGGTTTCACACCACGCAAATTCAGAAAACGAATGATTGCACGAAGTAAGGGAACCGTCGCCATTTTAAGTATTTAAAACAGTTCTCATTCTCGCCGCTGGCGGTAAAATTCCATCTGCCGTACGGCGCTGCCATCTCTGGGACGTATTGTCAATGAACGCGGCCTCATTTTAAAACAATGCGCATGTTTCTATCTCTTTCCAGTCCGGAGAAAAAAAATCGGAGGCCTTAGAACTTGAATGCACCTCGTACATGCGCAAGTAGCTGGTAGCTTCAGAATGAAGAGAAAGAAATTTCCCTTCAGAATGACGGTAAAAGCCAAAGCTAGCTGACAGTTTTCCAAACATCTCTGTCGAGTTGCTCAGTAAGTTTGCGCGGTGAAATCAGTGATTAGCCCCGGTCTGTCGCGGTCAGGTTTGTCTCGCGGCACAGTTTTCAAAGCCGCAATCAGCGCCCCACGGCCGCAGCTAACTTGTCCGTGTGCGTGTCGCTCGGCCCCCCTCCTTTCCTTATGAGGGGTCACGCCGCGCCGGCCTGCCAAGTTTCAGCTGCCGGGACTTTTGCCACCTGTTAATGGCCGACTCTGCGCCGAACAACTCTGCGCTGGCGTGACTTGGCACCGCCTAGTCTCTCAGGTACACGGAAACTTTGCCGGCGTCCGCCCGCAAACTTCAGCTCTCCCCACACGGTAGGTCGGATGGCAGGGTTGGGACAGCACCGATTACGGACTGCGGTTTCCTCCACTCTGGAGCGAGGGGAGTCGTTGATTTAATTTGCAGATTAAGGGGCTCAGATGGAAAGAAGAGACATTACTGTACAGTCAGTCTTATTCTGTAAGGACCGTAAAAACTTTTCCGTTTGAGGGCGTTGCTGCAGCTTATACAGGGTGAAAAGTATTTAAAGCGACAACGTCTGGGAGGTTGTAGGGGACATAAAAACAAATATTTTTCCCTAATGTCATTTTTTCCTGTGATGATTATTTAAACCGGTGGAGGCCGTATTACGATCTTCAGTTGTTAGAGGGCGTATCACGCTCTTCAGTTGTAGGCAACTGCTGTCCACCAATGTAGTAGTGCATTGTCTCTGTTTACTAATAAAGCGATACACCTGCAGTGAGTACACTGATATGGTTGGTGCGTAATACGTAGCGCACCACAACGGACGAGCTGCACAGCGGGTTTATCAACAACAATATCCTGATCGCCGTATCCCGCATCATACGACCTTTCCTGCTGTGTACCAACGTCTGCGTGAGGCCGGGTCATTTAGCAGATTACCTGGACAGGGACGCCGTCGCACGGTAAGAACGCTGCAATTTGAGGAAGCTGTCTTGAGCATCAATCAGCACTCGTCCAATGTCACGTAACATGGGGACGAATCAGACGAATGTAAGAACAGTCCTTCGAGAGCAATTGTTACGTCCATTTCACTTACAGCGTGTCCGCAACCTGGAACTAGTTGATTATCCACCCAGAGCACAGTTTTCGCAGTGGTACCTGGAACAGTGTGAAATGCATCCTACATTTCCATCCTCTGTGTTGTTTACCGATGAAGCAACGTTTGGGCGTGATGGAGTCTTCAACATGCAGAGTTCGTTTGGAGTGACGATAACCCACATGCCACAGTTACTAGCGCTCATCAAGAGCGGTTCTTTGTTAAAGTGAGGGTCGGTGTTATTGGGGACTGTTTAAATGGGCCGTATCTACTACCTAGGCCATTAAATGGCAGGCACTATTACAATTTTCTCGCCAGAGCATTGCCAGAATTGCTGGAAGACGTCCCGCTCCCTACAAGACAACGCATGTGGTTCCAACATGACGGGACGCCGGCACATTTCAGTCGTCGTGTGTGGCGATTCCTGGACCGACGGTTCCCAGAAACGTGGATTGGCAGAGGTAGTCCTGTACATGGCCTGCTCGATCCCCAGATATGTCCCCTCTGGACTTTTTTTGTGTGGGGAGAGATGCGCAACCTTGTTTACGCAACCCGTGTTGCATCAGTAGAGGATCTGGTTGCCCGGATAGTAGCAGCAGCAGGAACAATCCAGGATACTCCTGGGGGTTTTTGCCCGTGTCACACAGAACATGATCCGACGGTGTAACCTTTGTTTACGTGTCAATGGAGGCATTTTTAAAAAATCTACTGTAATTCAAACAGGGTTGTGTTAAGGTGTTGTCTCTTGGTCATAAAAAAATGGAAAAGTGTTTGTTGGTTTAATTAATTTGCCGCCAGAGAAATCTTCCTCTACCGATTTAAATATTCAAGGATGTAGGTTGCAGTAGGTACTGGAAGATGAAGAAACTTGCAAGGGTAGGGTAGCATGGAGAGCTGCATCAAACCAGTCTCAAGACTGAAGACCACAACAACAACAACAACAACAACAACATAAAATGACATTATTGAAAAATATTTGTTTTGATGACCCCTACAACCTCCCAGAGTTTGTCGGTTTAAATACTTTTCACCCTGTATGCCACGATTGGCGACTCCGATGAAGGTATGTAAGCACCGACATGTAGGCAAGGGGTCGTCTTTCCAACATGCCTGCGGTAAATGCAGGAACGTGAGCTATCTCGGCGTTATTACCAAATGGACCAACGTGCTGTTATTCTTTTCTTGGCTGCCGAAGGACGAACACCGATAAACATCCAACGGAGAATGAAGAATGTGAGTGGAGCGTGTGTCTAAAGCCACCGTTGTGGAATGGTGCGCCAAGTTCCGTGCAGCAAGTGGTGCTGTTGCTTCATGACGATGCTCGTTCCCTTGTAATGTTCTTTTATTAATGATATAACATTACGATTGCGTTAAATGAATGTCTGAACTGTGGATTGGATACAGAACTCGAATTGTCGTGTTGCGTGTTGTAGCTGCAAGTGGGGTGCTTATTCTGTGTTATTGTTAGCCAAACTTTACGAATCGATTGGGCAATGCGACTCCCAATACCAATAAAGGAATGTAGTCTCTGCAAAATACATTCAGCCCCTTAGGCACTCAATCATCTGGTCCTGTTCAAAACTGATAACTTTGGTCCCTGTGCACATAACAAATAAATTAATTTATCTTACCTCTAGAGCAGCAACGGAGTAACGCGATTTATTCTGGTCTCTCATGCAAATATATACAGGTGTTACAAAAAGGTACGGCCAAACTTTCAGGAAACATTCCTCACACACAAATAAAGAAAAGATGTTATGTGGACATGTGTCCGGAAACGCTTAATTTCCATGTTAGAGCTCATTTTAGTTTCGTCAGTATGTACTGTACTTCCTCGATTCACCGCCATGATTTCATACGGGATACTCTACCTGTGCTGCTAGAACATGTGCCTTTACAATTACGACACAACATGTGGTTCATGCACGATGGAGCTCCTGCACATTTCAGTCGAAGTGTTCGTACGCTTCTCAACAACAGATTCGGTGACCGATGGATTGGTAGAGGCGGACCAATTCCATGGCCTCCACGCTCTCCTGACCTCAACTCTCTTGACTTTCATTTATGGGGCCATTTGAAAGCTCTTGTCTACGCAACCCCGGTACCAAATATAGAGACCCTTCGTGCTCGTATTGCGGACGGCTGTGATGCAATACGCCATTCTCCAGGGGTGCATCAGGGCATCAGGGATTCCATGCGACGGAGGGTGGATGCATGTATCCTCGCTAACGGAGGACATTTTGAACATTTCCCGTAACAAAGTATTTGAAGTCACGCTGGTACGTTCTGTTGCTGTGTGTTTCCATTCCATGATTAATGTGATTTGAATGGAAGTAATGAAATGAGCTCTAACATGGAAAGTAAGCGTTTCCGGCCACATGCCCACATAACATATTTTCTTTATTTGTGTGTGAGGAATGTTTCCTGAAAGTCTGGTCGTACCTTTTTGTAAAACCCTGTATATTATATATATATACAGGCTCAGCAGTGTGCAATACTGGCCATAATACTTGAAATGCATATGAAATTCAAAAAAGATGGTTCAAATGGCTCTAAGCACGATGGGACTTAACATCTGAGCCGGCCACGGTGGCCGAGCGGTTCTAGGCGCTTCAGTCCGGAGCCGCGCGACTGCTACGGTCGCAGGTTCGAATCCTGCCTCGGGCATGGATGTGTGTGATGCCCCTAGGTTAGTTAGGTTTAAGTAGTTCTAAGTTCTAGGGGACTGATGACATCAGAAGTTGAGTCCCATAGTGCTCAGAGCCATTTGAACCATTTTTCGGGCTGTTATATCGGTTGATGAATTCTGTGTCAATTCCCAACGTTTCGTCCCCATCTGCGGAGGACATCTTCAAGGGGATCTGTAGCTCGATGGAAGGTCCAACACACTCACTGGTTCGCTACTGACTGCCGCTAAATTCCGTGTCCGCGCGCTGCCGCGCCGAGGCATGACGTCACGTGTTTTGAAAATGTCAGTGGAATTGGCCGCTGTCCGCTGCCGTCGATGGCCGTTGCCATCACCCAGTAGTGGACGGGTGGTACACATCTTCTTCAACACCGGCATCCATATACCGTTTCATTTCACGCCCTCCTCATTTCGACTGAAATTATTTGCGTGTTTGTCGATTTCGATTGCCTCCCTGTAGAGCCTTTCGTAATATCCGCTTGTGGCCGCTAGTACTTGCGTCTCCTCGAAACGAATATGGTGGTTACCTGGCTGGAAAGCATGCTCCGCAACAGCTGATCGTTCCGTTTCTCCTCTTCTACAATTGCCCTTGTGCTCTTGCAAACGTTTTAAACAGTTCTTTTAGTGGTACTCACATAAACATCTCCACAGCTGCACGGGATCCTATACATTCCAGCTTTTTCCAAGGGTTTGCGAGCGTCCTTGGCAGGCGTAAGATATTCCTGTATCTTCCTGGTGGGCTTGTAAATTACGGTAATATTCCGCTTCGTCAAGATCCTCCCTATTCTTTCCGTTACATTTTTAACAAACGGTAGGAAAACCTTAAATTTTGCAGTAGCCTGTACGTCACTATGATTTCTGCGTGGCTGTCTCAACGCACGTTTCATCTCTTCGCACAATATAGCCAAAGAACTAGAGAATTTTTGTTGGACACGAGAAGAAAGGCTGCTAAAAGTATTAATTTGTTCAGTAATGGACATATTAGTTGCGCTTTCGATCCATTTAATGCGCAGCACACTGCGCCAGTGTTTTCATATCCCCCAAATTGTAAAACTATGCCGAACACGGCATTAGGAACCCTCTTGATTGTTTGACTGAGAACGTCTCATTTGGTAGAACAGCTATTCACAACCTCCGATTTGCCGGTGACACAGTGCTTTTAGCCAGTAGCGAAGATAAGCTTGGTGAGCTACTGACGAAAGGAGGCGACTTCAGTGAACCGTATGGATCAGACACCAATCTCGGCAGGTCCAAACTCAAGATAATTCATGGAGGAACACAGGTCCAACTCAAACAGGTGGATTAAAGCAACTAGAAGTCGTGCATTATTCATCCATCTCGAATACGGGAAGTTGTTAGGAAGAGATAAGAAGACAGGCACCTGCTGAAGCTCAACAAGACCTGACAGAACAGAGAGATAACGAGTAGCACAAAGATCCGAACTGTTGAAACACCCGTTCTTTTACGGTTGCGAAACATGGACCCCGAAATGCCAGAGGCAAGCAGTGCATTGACGCATTTGAGATTACCGCCAGTTAACATCAAAATTGGTGACAACGCGGTAGACGATATCAAGGAATTCTGTTACCAGAGAAGCAAAGTAACGCATGACGGGTAAGTTTAAAGATACCACTGTTACAACCAAAGCCCATCCCTCGTCAGAAGTAGAGGGGACCGCGAAGTAGACGACGTGAAGGAAATCTGCTACCTTGGAATCAAAGTAATGTGACGGAAGAAGCAAGGAGGGCATAAAAAGAAGACTAGCGCAGCCAAAGAGGCTGTTCCTGACCAAAATAAGACTAGATGTGTCAAACACAGATCTCAGTTTGATAAAGTTTCAGTGCCCATTTGGAGTACGGTACTGCATGATAGTAAATAACGGATAGTCGGAAGACCGGAAAAGAAGAGAATCAACGTATTTGAGATGCGGTGCTATAGCAGGGCGTTGGAAATGAAATAGACTGATAAGAAATGAGGTTGTCCTCGGAATCGTTGAAGAAAGGAATAAATGCGGGTTAGAAGAAGAGATACAGTGGTAGAACGTGTCAAGGTAACGGGGAATAATTTCTATGGTATTAGAGAGAGCTATAGTAGGTAAAAAAATTGACGGGGTTTAGAAGCACTAGAATATATTGAAATGAGAACGTTGGTTTAGCTGTTAGTCTGTGATTCGGAAATTGGCACAGTAGAGGAAAATCATGATTTGTCGCAACAAACCAGTCAGTCTGATCTTAAAAAATACCCTCTGAAAATACCATACATTCGTATTCGCAGAGATCCATAAACATGAAGAAATTTAGCTTATTTACTGAACGTGCATTGCTATATATTTACTCAGACATCTGATTTGTTAAAATATCTGTCTCGCACCTGACACTGATTGGGATTCAGTTCCAAGCCGCTTGTCGATATAAAGCAGTTAAAAACATTTCCGTGCTGCTACGCAGACGGTGAAAGCAGAGGGTACAGTATGAGATTTTCACTCTGCAACGGAGTGTGCGCTGATATGAAACTTCCTGCAGATTAAAACTGTGTGGAGGACCGAGACTCGAACTCGGGACCTGGTAGAGCACTTGCCCGCGAAAGGCAAAGGTCTCGAGCTCGAGTCTCGGTCCGGCACACAGTTTTAATCTGCCAGGAAGTTTCAGAGGGTACAGTGCTTGCGCCCTGTGTCGGCGTTCTGTGCTTGTATACTGGCGTGCTGCCACTTATTGCCTCAGACCGCACTATTAGCTACCGTACTCGACTATTGATTGTTTTATGATTTTCTGTCTTTGAGTATTCACTCCGGGGTAGTCTTTTACGTTTTGGACGACTTTGCTGTGAGCTGGATTCTATTTTTAGCCAACCGTTCAATACGTAAGCTTAGTTGGTACCGACTACCTATTTGCACCGATCGTCATTTCACTACATACCGGGTGATACCCGAACTCTCCCTACCTGTGCTGAGTAGGATACTAAAATCGAACTGGTTTTTATATTTTATTTGTTTATTTATTTATTTGTTTATTTATTTTTACTGCGAGCTACCTAATTCTCTTTTGCTAAAGACGCCACGAAAACCGGAAAAATGGTAATAAAAATCACGGTATCGTTGTCGTGGAGGTCATTGCACTCCAGTTATCTACATACACACTCCGAAAGTCATCCCATGGTGCGTGACGGAGACTACTTAGTCTATCACTTTCATTTCCCGTCTTTCCTGTTCGTCAGAAATATTCCGTACGAAGAGCGATCGGTGGTAAGCTTCTGTATGCGACCCAGTCATTGTAATTTTACCTTGATTGTCATTTCGCGAAAGGAAGCAATATTCTACTTGACTCTACTAGAAATGTACGCTCTCCACATTTTAACGTAAGCTACGGCGTAACGTGCAATGCCTCTCTTGCAGCGTCTGCCAGAGCAGTTGGGTGACCGTGGTGCTTTTGCGCTTGCTAGACGAACCTGTGACGAAACTCGCTGCTCTTCATTGGATCTCGTCCTTTTCTTCTGTAAAAGCGCAGATCAGCGAGCAAGTATCGGTCGAACTGGTGTGCACTTCCCGAGTAATCTTCTCAGTGAAAGGCGTCTGCGTTTCCTGAGTTTCACTTTAAATCGTTCCTTATGCCGACTCCCGGATATTTAGTGAGTGTGGTGACTTCCAGTTGCTGTTAGGCATTCGTGTAATCGTACACTACGGAATAATTCTGCCTATTTACGCGCAGTACGTTACATTTCTATTCAACAACTTACGCAACTTGGAACGATTACGTATAAAACTAGGGACTGCGTTTTACTGTCAAGAACTCTTAGAGGAGGCAATAAATATACTAGACTGCCTACAGTACGCTTCTCAGTCCTCTTCTCGAGTACTGCTGCGCGTTATGGGATCCCTACCAAACAAGACTGACGGAGGACATCGGAGAAGTTCAAAGAAGGGCAGTTCGTCTTGTGTTATCAAGAAAAAGAGGAGAGAGTTCACAGATATGATACACGAGCTACAGTTGCAACCATTGAAACAAAGGCGTTTCTCGTTGCAGCGAGATCTTTTCACAGCATTTCAGTCACCGACGTTTTCCTCCATATGCGAAAACATTTGACTCCCATGTACAAAGGGAGAAATGACCATCGTAATAAAATAGGAGAAATCGGAGATCGTACGGAGAAGATGTAAGTTCTTCTGTTTTCCACTTGCTGTTTGAGAGTGGAACTGTAGAGAAATAGCCCGAAAGTGGTTCGACAAACCGCTATGTCAAGCGCTTAAGTGTAATTACTTTTGAATGCATTATGGGAGAGGCAGTGATCAATGTCTTACAAATATTTACTATTAAAAACAGTCTTGATCACGATTTATTTATCAAGGTGACCGGTTTCGACCACTACTGTGGTCGTCTTCAGACCATTGAAAATGGTTCAAATGGCTCCGAGCACTATGGGACTTTAACAGCTATGGTCATCAGTCCCCTAGAACTTAGAACTACTTAAACCTAACTAACCTAAGGACATCACACAACACCCAGTCATCACGAGGCAGAGAAAATCCCTGACCCCGCCGGGAATCGAACCCGGGAACCCGGGACAGACCATTGAGTAGGAACCGCTTTCCATTGGAGAATCACTACTAATTCTCCAACGGAAAGAGGTTCCTACTCAATGGTCTGAAGACGACCACAGTAGCGGTCGAAAGTGGTCACCTTGATAAATAAATCGTGATCAAGACTGTTTTAATAGTAAATACATGCTTAAGTGTAAATTGTAGTCATGTCATGTAGAAATGGAAGGTCAACTTCCAAACCTTGCAACAAGCTTCCATTCTCTGCAGGTCTTCCTGCATTTCGCAACACTTTTCTGTACTCGTTATGTAACGTAACTGGCACAAAGACAATACTACAGCAGTGCACCATTCGCAACAGTGCTGGAGCAAAAGCGATTCGTTCGCCGGGTGTAGGTCCAGCGCGGGAGACACATTCCAGCCATCGCTTTTGTGCGCTCGTCCATGAACTACTCTGGTATTCATGCATCGACACGGACCGCGGGCTTTGTCCACGGCGGGGATGCCCTGCATAATGTAATGGTGCGGACGAGAATCCTCGAGTCGGGATGCGAAAGCGGGTCCGCTTTGTGTCGGGGCTTCCTGGTCTGCTCTGCTCTGCTCTGTCCTGCAAATTTCCATATTCATCGCCGGCCGGCTGACCAAAAGCGATGTACAGGCCGAGGTGGGCAGAAAGGGCGCGAGCGGTTAAAACAGCGCAGCTGCTCCGGCGGGCAAACTGGGCCCTGAACCGAGGACCTTTCTCCGTGGCTATCAGCAACGGTAGAGGCTATTATGCCAGCCTACTTAGACTTCTAATAGGATTACCTGTGGAGTAAAGATGCTACACGTGACTTATTTCATACCATGAGCGTAAATAGTAAACCTGTATTGTGTTGGTGGTGCGTCGTTGATTCTTGTAGAGCTCACCGTGTGTTCGAATGCTGTCTCTAGCGTATGAATGGTTTTGTAATCTTCTGTTAATGGTTGTGTACCCTCAGCAGCTACTTAATATGAGAAGTTTATTCCAATGAAAGTTTCCGTGTAGCCGTATTTTTTATATTTTGTTTTACCGTTTCAATACAAAGCGTAGAGCATTTCTGATGATGATTATCCATTCGCGTGACAGACGCATTATAGGCGCTTCCTTGCAGGATTGATATATTACTTCTGGATTTTATTCATGAAGCACGCCCAACGGATACGTGAACATAAGGCAGTACTTTCTTGAGCCGGGCGGGATTAGCCGAGCGGTCTTGGGCGCTGCAGTCATGGACTGTGCGGCTGGTCCCGACGGAGGTTCGAGTCCTCCCTCGGGCACGGGTGTGTGTTTGTTCTTAGGATAATTTAGGTTAAGTAGTGTGTAAGCTTAGCCGTTAAGTCCCATAAGATGTCACACACATTTGAACTTTTTTTAAGGGAAACATGCCCAAAACTTTCAAATGTCGTTTTACTGCATCAAAGAAGTCAAACAGGGTAGGTGCATAATTTATTGTAGACACGGAACTAGCCGACAGTCAGTGCAGCGCCTCTACCCAGAGATGTTCACCGCTTACTGTAGAAAAGGATCACCTCCTGGTACCATCAGGAAAAAACTAAGAAAACAGGAATGATATTAAATTGTTAGTGAGGTGACCTCATATTGGATTCTTCGTAGAAGAAAGACAATTTTAATGCTGTTCAGACTTCACAGACTGCAATAATGGGGAAAATTCTACAAAAAAGAAGCTTGCCTTAGTAATGATTTTTTTTTCTTTTCGTTCAAACATCGATAACTTTAATCAAGTTTTTGGGTATCCATTGTTTTCCATTATGTTCCATAACAGCTTTGTATCTACCATATGAAAAGGTTGTATATACAAGGGTACTGGAGCATTTAAATTCACATAATTTGCTGTCAAATGTACAGTTTGGTTTTAGAAATGGTTTAACAACTGAAAATGCTATATTCTCTTTTCTCTGTGAGGTTTTGGACGGATTAAATAAAAGGTTGCTAACAATAGGTGTTTTCTTTGATTTAACGAAGGCTTTTGACTGTGTTCACCACACAATATTACTGCAGAAGTTGGACCATTATGGAGTAAGGGGAGTAGCTTACAATTGGTTCGCCTCTTACTGTAAGAACAGAAAGCAAAGGTGATTCTCCGCAATATTGAGAGTGGTAGTGATGTTCAGTCCCAATGGGGCACTGTTAAGTGGGGTGTTCCCCAAGGGTCGGTGCTGGGGCCCCTGCTGTTTCTTATTTATATAAATGATATGCCTTCTAGTATTACAGGTGATTCAAAACTATTTCTGTTTGCTGATGACACCAGCTTATCAAATAATGTAGTTGTAGAAAATAATTTGATGCTAAATCACAGTAAGACTCAGTTTTTACAGTTTCTAACTCACAATTCAACAAGAACTGATATTTTGATCAGACAGAATGGGAATATTATAAGCGAGACGGAACAGTTCAAGTTCCTAGGCGTTCGGATAGATAGTAAGGTGTTGTGGAACGCCCATGTTCAGAATCTTGTTCAGAAACTAAATGCTGCTTTATTTACCATTAGAACAGTATCTGAAATAAGTGACAGTTCAACACGAAAAGTAGTCTACGTCGCATATTTTCATACGCTTATGCCATATTGTATTTTTTTTTTGGGTAATTGTTCTGATTCAAAAAGGGTATTTTTGGCTCAGGAACGGGCTGTTCGAGCTATGTGTGGTAAGTTCGAGAACCTCTTGTCGACCCCTGTTCAATAGTCTGGGAATTCTGACATTGCCCTCACAGTATATATTTTCTTTAATGTCGTTTGCTGTTAGCAATATTAGCTTATTCCCAAGGGTTTGCAGCTTTCACTCAGTTAATACTAGGCAGAAATCAAATCTGCATGTGGAATGCACTTCGTTGACTCTTGTGCAGAATGGAGTGCACCATTCTGCTGCATCCATTTTCAATAAGCTACCACAAGAACTCAAACGCCTTTAAGTCTAAACTGAAGAGTTTCCTCATGGCTCACTCCTCCTATTCTGTCGAGGAGCTCCTGGAAGAGCTGAAAAATTAAGCAAATTCCAGTGTTACATTGTTGATTTTCTTTATTGTAACTTAGGAATTGTCGCCTGAATACGTTTCTTGTATTTCATTTTATCTGTTTCTACTATCGTGTATAATTTCATGCATTGACTCGTTCCATGACCATGGAGACTTCTCCTTAATTTGGTCCCACGGAACAATAAATAAATAAATAAATTTACATAATCATAAAAAATGATTAAAGTTATTATAGTCTCATGTCTTTTCTAATATCCGTTTTGAAGCTAAATATATTACCTATGCAAGATACCTCCCATTTCTGATTTCACACTCTTGTTCCCGTAAAAGAGAATGTGCTCTCAAACTCATGTACGATAC
Organism: Schistocerca serialis cubense; assembly: GCF_023864345.2. Lineage (NCBI taxonomy): Eukaryota > Metazoa > Arthropoda > Insecta > Orthoptera > Acrididae > Schistocerca > Schistocerca serialis. Next base: position 8,541,308 of record NC_064646.1, read on the forward strand.
AATCTCCTATAATGTCTCTAAGCTTGTCCAAAACCTGTTGTTCATTTTAATTAAGATCGGTGTCCGTTTTTTCCGTGAAAAGGCGAAATGTTCCCATCGGGTGAAATTTCCATCTTGAAAACTGGCAGACACAATGCTTTGGGTAACGGAAGTGGTAAAACATTGGGAGCCGACAATACCAGGCTCCATTGGTATATTGCTGCTGGCGAGTATATTCCAGCCTGCCTGCTGTCAAATTAATTTATATCGGATTAATGCATTAGTTTTATCATCATCAAAATTGTTATTATATAATCGATTCGTCAGTCTTCTGGCTGGTTTGACGCAGCTCGGCATGACTTCCACTCTTACTTGCGCCCGCTGCTGTTAATAGTTTACCAAGAAGTACCACTGACGCCGCCCACTGTCAACAGAGACGTATCCGGACTGAAGCGAGCCCTGGACTGGAGTATACGGTATGGGGAAGCCCCGCCACTACGTCAGCGCTGGCAACCCCTAACTCACTCTGGCGGCCGCGCGGCCAACTAACGCGGCAGACGCCCCTCGCCCATTAAGTAGTCGCGGAGCACTAAGCTGGCAGCCGTAATGGATCCTTCCTTTCGGTGCGGTGGCCTTTTCTGAGCCACCCGACGCCGTCCTTTTTATCCGCCCCCGTTCCACCCACACCCCCTTTCTCTTTCTACTCCAGCTTGCTCACTTTGCCTTACCGTTAACTTTCCCATCCCTCCGAGAAGCTGAGAGAACGCTGAAAATTTATACTCTCCAGTCACAGCGTTAGCAATCTGATCCCTCTCTTGTCGCTAAGTTTGCTGTGCGTCCTGTCTCCCCCTTCTTCTCCCCCCATCCCCGACACCACCTCGTACGCCTCTACATGGGCAACTAATCCAGCTTAGGATGTCATCTTATTTCTGTTAGACCCGTCATTTTGATGCGGGAAATCACATTATAGTACAAACAATGCTCCAAACTTGCCGTGATGGCTTGCATACTAAAAGACTGCTGCAAGTACAATGTGGTTATCATGATCTTATGCAGGTTTGTAGCTTCTCTTGACGTTGTTCAGTGTGTGCGATTTTAAATTTGGATTGATTTGAAATCCTCTCTGTACAAATATTACTTATTTCTTATTATTCACCCAGACATTTTCAGCATTTACATGTATTCACCAACTGCGACATGGTCGCGTATACAAACAGTGATCCAATACTGTCAAATGTTTTTTATTCCGCCGGCCGTTGTGGCCGAGCGGTTCTAGGCACGTCAGTCTGGAACCGCGCGACCGCTACGGTCGCAGGTTCGAATCCTGCCTCGGGCATGGATGTGTGTGATGTCCTTAGGTTAGTTAGGTTTAAGTAGTTCTAAGTTCTAGGGGACTGATGATCTCAGATGTTAAGTCCCATAGTGCTCAGAGCCATTTGAACCATTTTTTTTTATTATTCCAGTCTATGATCACAATATGAATTCTTTAGACGATGTCCGGTTTCAGTCCGTAATGACCATCCTCAGATCTGAAACATTTGTGAGTTGCGTTCCATGTTTACGTTCCAGTTTACATGGTGTAAAAAAGATCTGTGGATGGTAATTATGGACTGAAACCGGTCATCGTCTAAAGAACTCAGATTGTGATCATAGACTGGAATAAAAAAAATTTGGCTTATGTATATAGATGAGTTTTCGTGCACTTTTTTGTCGTTTTTGACAGTGCACAAACACCCCTATACAACAACAACAATAACGACAACAGCACAGTTTCACTACTAACGTAATTTTCAGGTGGGCAATCGAAACAAACCAAACAAAATGCATCTGTTATCAGTTTTAGGCCAACAATAGATCAACGATTACAAACTTTAGATTATACGTTACAGAAATAAATTTTACCCACGGAAGATGACATACATATGTCGAAACATGTCTCAGTGATGATAAGAAGTAAATAATGTTTGCATGTGAAATAAACCAATGCAAGAAACGCATTTTAATTTCCACATGATAGGGTAGCCTAACATTTGTGGGTTGGTTCCATGTTTACGTTCCAGTTTACAAACGTTGTTCAACTGCATCTCCGGCAACCTGGAACCGCACTAGAGATTGCTCCACTGCTGCCCGAAACATCTCAGGCGGGATGTTGGCTACCTCCCTCGTTATACTCATCACCACCCTCCAACTTGTGTTAGTGCCCCGTTGATAAACCCTGTCCTTAAGATAACCTCAAGCGTTCCAATGTGGTGATCTTGGTAGCCACGCAGTTTGGAACTATCGGCAAATGATTCAGTTTTCAGCAAACGTACGAGGGTTGTTTTTTAAGTAAGGGCCGTTTTTATTTTTTAAAAAAGATACAAATCCGTTTGTAAAAAAACTTTTATTTTCTGATTCTACGCACTTTTACCTATTTTTCTACATAGTTGCCTTGTTTATTTAAGCACTTGTCATACCGTACAACTAAGTTTTTAATTCCCTCTTCAAAGAATTCGGCCGCCTGCTCCGACAGCCAAGAGTTCACGGACGCTTTCACTTCATCGTCGTCATTGAAGCGCTGCCCGCCAAGATGGTGTTTCAGGTACTGGAAAAGGTGAAAATCGGTAGAAGCAAGGTCGGGGCTATATGGTGCATGGTCCAAAACTTCCCAGCCAAAAGAATCAATCAAATCCCGAGTCTTTTGAGAGGTGTGAGGCCTAGCGTTATCGTGCAGGAGCAAAACTCCTTTTGTCAGCATGCCGCGCCTTTTGTTTTGAATTGCTCTGCGGAGATTCTTTAGAGTTGCACAGTAGGCATCTGAGTTGATTGTCGTTACTTGTGGCATAAAGTCCACTAGCAAAACACCGCGCCGGTCCCAGAACACAGTTGCCATAATCTTGCCCTTTGACAGCGTCTGTTTGGCTTTGACCTTGACGGGTGAGGTTGTGTGTCGCCATTCCATCGATTGTCGCTTGCTTTCGGTAGTGATATGGGATACCCCTGTTTCATCTCCAGTGACAATTTGACTCAACATGTCATCCCCTTCTTCCTCGTATCGAATCAAAAAGTCCAATAAAGTGGCAAATCTCTTCCCTTTGTGGTCCTCGGTGAGGAGTCTGGGTACCTACCGAGAACACAGTTTCTTAAAGTTTAGGTTTTCACACGCAATTTTGTACAAAACCGATCTTGAAACTTGTGGAAATTCCAAAGAAAGAGTGGAAATTGTGAATCTTCTGTCCTCACGAATCTTTGTTTCGACTGCAGCCACCAAATCATCAGTGATCACAGAGGGCCGGCCTGAGCGTTCTTCGTCATGGACGTTTTGACGGCCATTTTTAAACTCTCTAAACCACTGACGCACTTTACCTTCACTCATTGCATTCGAGCCATAAACTTCTGTTAACTGACGATGAATTTCTGCAGCTGATAGGCTTCTCGCGGTCAAAAAACGTATCACTGACCGTATCTCACAGGCGGCGGGCGATTCAATAATCGTAAACATTATAAAGTAGCACAGCGATGCGTACACGTCAGCTACAGAGTTGCAACTTGCATCAGTGTGAACGGGAAGGATGTCGGCAAGTGGCGCGGTGGCTTGTTGCGGCGTCCGCGCGAACTACGGGACTATACGCGCGAACGGCCCTTACTTAAAAAACAACCGTCGTATTACTGAGTAACCGAGTGCCGTCACGAGCAGTGTGACGTGGATCTCCATCGTACACGAAAACAATAGAGTCCAAAGCACCTCTCTCCCGTAGAGTAGGCGTCACATGTTGTCGAAGCAGGTTACAGTAACGTTTGCAGTTGGCACTGCATATCCGTGGTCCTCGGGGTCAGAGTTCCTCCTACGTCCCGTACCAGTACCGGCGCCATATTGCACGTCACGTTACTAACAATAACAACAGTGCAGATCCTGCAGTACACAGTCTGAACATAATTCCTATAAAGTTCAATACCTATACGGTAAAGAGTTTTCCGTCTACACTGGCTCAAACTGCCAAAGTTTCATTATAACCGGGCTGCACAGCACCCAATTCAACAATATGTGTGCGAGGGTCTCACTGGTGCCCAGCCGACTTGTTTCCGCATTCGTCTTCTACACGTGGTTCGAGTTGTGCGGTTACGTGGACTCCGACCGGATTCGAGACTACTGTAGGACCCGAGCGGCTATTTATAGCCGAATTCGACTCCCGGCGCCCGCTACGCCCTTCATGCTCTTTTGCTTTTCATAGCCAGTGCTAATATCCAGTGAAACGCACATTCTCTCGACGTTCCCCATATGTGGTAGACGTTACGGCGTATAGTCAAGCCCCGGCACGCCAGTCGGGAACTTCAGAACAGAGCTGGCTGTGACAAGACGACCCTTCTCCAGGATGACAACGCAACAGCAGCGGCCCCTGTGGGAAGAGGGCACAAGCACCGCACTCGACTCGTCGCGGTCCACTTGAACAGCAGCTTCAAGATTTGTGACTTAAATAGAAGCGCCAAAGCTCATTACTTCACTTGTACACTCCATGTAACACACTTGGAATTGTTTATATCGAATAAGCTTGTTTACGAGGTGCATTCAAGTTCTAAGGCCTCCGATTTTTTTTCTCCGGACTGGAAAGAGATAGAAACATGTGCATTGTTTTAAAATGAGGCAACATTCATTGTCAATACGTCCCAGAGATGGCAGCACCGTACGGCAGATGGAATTTTACTGCCAGCGGCGAGAATGAGAACTGTTTTAAATACTTAAAATGGCGACGTTTTCCTTACTTGAACAGCGTGCAATCATTCGTTTTCTGAATTTGCGTGGTGTGAAACCAATTGAAATTCATCGACAGTTGAAGGAGACATGTGGTGATGGAGTTATGGATGTGTCGAAAGTGCGTTCGTGGGTGCGACAGTTTAATGAAGGCACAACATCGTGTGACAACAAACCGAAACAACCTCGGGCTCGCACAAGCCGGTCTGAGGACATGATCGAGAAAGTGGAGAGAATTGTTTTGGGGGATCGCCGAATGACTGTTGAACAGATCGCCTCCAGAGTTGGCATTTCTGTGCGTTCTGTGCACACAATCCTGCATGACGACCTGAAAATGCGAAAAGTGTCATCCAGGTGGGTGCCACAAATGCTGACGGACGACCACATGGCTGCCCGTGTGGCATGTTGCCAAGCAATGTTGACACGCAACGACAGCATGAATGGGACTTTCTTTTCGTCGGTTGTGACAATGGATGAGACGTGGATGCCATTTTTCAATCCAGAAACAAAGCGCCAGTCAGTTCAATGGAAGCACACAGATTCACCGCCACCAAAAAAATTTCAGGGAACCGCCAGTGCTGAAAAAATGATGGTCTCCATGTTCTGGGACAGCGAGGGCGTAATCCTTACCCATTGCGTTCCAAAGGGCACTACGGTAACAGGTGCATCCTACGAAAATGTTTTGAACAACAAATTCCTTCCTGCACTGCAACAAAAACGTCCGGTAAGGACTGCGCATGCGCTGTTTCACCAAGACAACGCACCTGCACATCGAGCTAACGTTACGCAACAGTTTCTTCGTGATAACAACTTTGAAGTGATTGCTCATGCTCCCTACTCACCTGACCTGGCTCCTAGTGACTTTTGGCTTTTTCCAACAATGAAAGACACTCTCCGTGGCCGCACATTCACCAGCCGTGCTGCTATTGCCTCAGAGATTTTCCAGTGGCCAAAACAGACTCCTAAAGAAGCCTTCGCCGCTGCCATGGAATCGTGTACGTCTGCAGGGCGATTACGTCGAGAAGTAACGCCAGTTTCATCGATTTCGGGTGAGTAGTTAATTAGAAAAAAAATCGGAGGCCTTAGAACTGGGATGCACCTCGTATTTTGCATGTCGCCCTTTGCTTGCAACACCTCTGTGAAAATACAGAGTTAAGTATTTTAATCTTTTCCTTTTGTAATAAAACTCATTAATACGATTTGTCTGAATATTGTCTAGCAATCCGAGAAAGCAAGTTTCCTAGACCCCCATATTTGATGTCAAGACTGGAATTAAGAGTAGATGTGATGCCCGGTGATATCTTAATAACAAGAGTGCCTGATCTGAAGCCTTGTTTTGTTTGTACTGAAACCTTTGTCCCTTTTTATTATGTTTCCGACATCTTTGTTTCGATTTGAGTCCTTAATTCCAACTTGGTGTTTGCACCACTCTACTAGTACCTTAGCTTTTCATTTCAAGATTATATTCGAGGCGGCGCTCGGCAACGACTGATATGCTTAGTTGACGTAGTCGGGTCTGTAGCATCCGATGGTCTGTGTCCCAAGTAAGAAATGCCCTGGAGACTCAGATCTTCTTTAACATTACGTGAATCATAACAAGCTTGTGCTCTACCTCCAATGAACTCGACGTCGACGAGACAGTAAGCTCTATTCTTCCTTCTTCCCTCATAGCAACGCGACAAACACGTTCATACACTCCTGGAAATTGAAATAAGAACACCGTGAATTCATTGTCCCAGGAAGTGGAAACTTTATTGACACATTCCTGGGGTCAGATACATCACATGATCACACTGACAGAACCACAGGCAAATAGACACAGGCAACAGAGCATGCACAATGTCGGCGCTAGTGCAGTGTATATCCACCTTTCGCAGCAATGCAGGCTGCTATTCTCCCATGGAGACGATCGTAGAGATGCTGGATGTAGTCCTGTGGAACGGCTTGCCATGCCATTTCCACCTGGCGCCTCAGTTGGACCAGCGTTCGTGCTGGACGTGCAGACCGCGTGAGACGACGCTTCATCCAGTCCCAAACATGCTCAATGGGGGACAGATCCGGAGATCTTGCTGGCCAGGGTAGTTGACTTACACCTTCTAGAGCACGTTGGGTGGCACGGGATACATGCGGACGTGCATTGTCCTGTTGGAACAGCAAGTTCCCTTGCCGGTCTAGGAATGGTAGAAGGATGGGTTCGATGACGGTTTGGATGTACCGTGCACTATTCAGTGTCCCCTCGACGATCACCAGTGGTGTACGGCCAGTGTAGGAGATCGCTCCCCACACCATGATGCCGGGTATTGGCCCTGTGTGCCTCGGTCGTATGCAGTCCTGATTGTGGCGCTCACCTGCACGGCGCCAAACACGCATACGACCATCATTGGCACCAAGGCAGAAGCGACTCTCATCGCTGAAGACGACACGTCTCCATTCGTCCCTCCATTCACGCCTGTCGCGACACCACTGGAGGCGGGCTGCACGATGTTGGGGCGTGAGCGGAAGACGGCCTAACGGTGTGCGGGACCGTAGCCCAGCTTCATGGAGACGGTTGCGAATGGTCCTCGCCGATACCCCAGGAGCAACAGTGTCCCTAATTTGCTGGGAAGTGGCGGTGCGGTCCCCTACGGCACTGCGTAGGATCCTACGGTCTTGGCGTGCATCCGTGCGCCGCTGCGGTCCGGTCCCAGGTCGACGGGCACGTGCACCTTCCGCCGACCACTGGCGACAACATCGATGTACTGTGGAGACCTCACGCCCCACGTGTTGAGCAATTCGGCGGTACGTCCACCCGGCCTCCCGCATGCCCACTATACGCCCTCGCTCAAAGTCCGTCAACTGCACATACGGTTCACGTCCACGCTGTCGCGGCATGCTACCAGTGTTAAAGACTGCGATGGAGCTCCGTATGCCACGGCAAACTGGCTGACACTGACGGCGGCGGTGCACAAATGCTGCGCAGCTAGCGCCATTCGACGGCCAACACCGCGGTTCCTGGTGTGTCCGCTGTGCCGTGCGTGTGATCATTGCTTGTACAGCCCTCTCGCAGTGTCCGGAGCAAGTATGGTGGGTCTGACACACCGGTGTCAATGTGTTCTTTTTTCTATTTCCAGGAGTGTATTTCATCAGGTTACCTTCCATTCGGAAAGTGGTTCCATTCAGCGACTGTTATGTGACTTGTAAATTATAGAGTGTAGCAATCAGTCATCCTTTTTTTAGATTTTATTACGCAAATCCAGGTTTCGGCTAGCAGCTATCCATTCTCAATGCACTGTTTTCTATTTGCAACGCATATGTAGGTCCCTGTTGTTGTGGCGTACGTCACAGTTCATTGAATACTACTATTATAGTATTCAAAGAACTGTCACGGACGTCCGAACAAAAGGGACTTACATGCATTGAGAATAGAAAACAGTGCACTGAGAATGGATAGCTACTAGCCGAAATCTGAATTTGCGTAATAAAATCTAAAAAAGGACGACTGATTGCTACACTCTATAATTTATAACTGTGTTCATATTTTTTTCTGTACGTTGGCTGTCCTATGCTGGTAGTCTCCGGTTGAAGTAAGGATCACTTACAATCGCTTCAGTGGCCACCTGCGCGAAGTACTGCCACAGTTTTCACGTGCACTGTTGGATTAAAAATCGCAACACCAAGTAGGGGTAGTGTGACATCTACGAAAGTTGATAAGTTTTCTTTAAATACGCGCTGTAACGATTTTGAGCGTTAGTTACCTTTGGGATTGGATGTCGTGAGTTGATGTTAGTCAAGACTGTCTTTAAGGCGACAAAGACGCCATTATCAACACGTACGAGAAGCTGGACGATCGTTCTGCGATGCTTCAGCGCAGCAATGTAACCACTGTGCATGCTTCCTGGGAGCGGTGGTCACGACAATGCACAGTTCCAAGGAGACCGGGTTCCGGATGACCATGTGGCACAATCGAGAGGGAAGGCCATCGCCTTCAGCATATGGCTCTGCTGCATCGTACTGCATCTGCAGTAGCAATCCGAGCAGCAGTTGCTACCACGGTGACACAACGAACTGTTACTTCAAAAACAGTTCCGAGCCACACGCCCTGGCCATGTTTTGGTTATAAGGAGACCAGTTGTGTGCCTGCAGCCAACCTGTCTACGTGCTAGACTCACTGGCCCTACACCTGTGGTGCGATTTCATATGGCACCAGGAGCACTCCCGTGGTTATCCCACGCACCCTGACTGAAAACTTGTACGTCAATCTGGACATTTGACGTGTTTTTCATTAGGATAACGCTCGCCCACATAGAGCTGTTGTAATCCAACATGCCCTGTCGACATGTTGCCTTGGCCTGCTCGCTCACTCGATCTGTCTCAAGTCGAGCACATATGGGAGGTCTCGGACAATACCGACCGAGTGCAACAGGCATGGAACTCCATCGCACGCATGCACGTTTGCAATGTTTGCATTGGCATTCTGGCGGCTACACCGGCTGTCAATGTACACTACTCGCCATTAAAATTGCTACACCACGAAGATGGCGTGCTACAGACGGAAATTTAACCGACAGGAAGAAGATGCTGTGATATGGAAATGATTATCTTTTCAGAGCATTCACACAAGGTTGGCGCCGGTGGCGACACCTACAACGTGCTGACATGAGGAAAGTTTCCACTCGGTTTCTCATACACAAACAGCAGTTGTCCGGCGTTGCCTGGTGAAACGTTGTTGTGATGCCTCGTGTAAGGAGGAGAAATGCGTACCATCACGTTTCCGACTTCGATAAGGGTCGGACTGTAGCCTATCGCGATTGCGGTTTATCGTATCGCGACATTGTTGCTCGCGTAGGTCGAGATCCAATGACTGTTAGCAGAATATGGAATCGGTGCGTTCAGGAGGGTAATACGGAACGCCGTGCTGGATCCCAACGGCCTCGTACCACTAGCAGTCGAGGTGACAGGCATCTTATCTGCCTGGCTGTAACGGATCGTGCAGCCACGTCTCGATCCCTGAGTCAATAGATGGGGACGTTTGCAAGACAACCACCATCTGCACGAACAGTTCGACGACGTTTGCAGCAGCATGGACTATCAGCTCGGAGACCATGGCTGCGGTTACCCTTGACGCTGCATCACAGACAGCAGCACCTGCGATGTTGTACTCAACGACGAACCTGGGTGCACGAACGACAGAACGTTACTTTTTCGGATGATCCAGGTTCTGTTTACAGCATCATGGTGGTCGCGTCCGTGTTTGGCGACATCGCGGTGAACGCGCATTGGAAGCGTGTATTCGTCATCGCCATACTTCCGCATCAGCCGGCTTGATGGTATGGGGTGCCATTGGTTACACGTCTCGGTCACCTCTCGTTCGCGTTGACGGCACTTTGAACAGTGGACGTTACATTTCAGATGTGCTACGACCCGTGGCTCTACCCTTCATTCGGTCCCTGCGAAACCCTACATTTCAGCAGGATAATGCACGACCGCATGTTGCAGGTCCTGTACGGACCTTTCTGGATACAGAAAATGTTCGACTGCTCCTCTGGCCAGCACATTCTTCACATCTCTCAACAATTGAAAACGTCTGGTCAATGGTGGCCGCGCAACTGGCTCGTCACAATACGCCAGTCACTACTCTTGATGATGAACTGTGGTATCTTGTTGAAGCTGCATGGGCAGCTGTACCTGTAGACGCCATCCCAGCTTTGTTTGACTCAATGCCCAGGCGTATCGAGGCCGTTATTACGGCCAGAGGTGGTTGTTCTGGGTACTGATTCCTCAGGATCTATGCACCCAAATTGCGTGAAAATGTAATCACATGTCAATTCTAGTATAATATATTTGTCGAATTAATACCCGTTTATCATCTGCATTTCTTCTTGGTGCAGCAATTTTAATGGCCAGTAGTTATTAGCAATTCACACATTTGCAATACCTGATCTCGCGCTTACATAACGTGTGATCGTTGCAGTGTTAATCACTTAAATTTATTACTTATACAACAGCACTCCCGAAATTTCATTGCTCTACATTAATTATATTTTTGTGCTGCGATATTTTCTATCAGTGCAGTATTAATGCTACACGCTTAGTGTTTTGCTGTCGTAACTGTTGTAGTGCTTCACGTTTTATGCTGCGTGAGTGGAGCGGAAATGTTGCGAAGAACTTCGAGGGGTTGTAGAGGGTGTCTTGAGGAATAAGTTGAGTACAGGAACCAGCGTCCGTAAACATCCAACGAGCTGCAGAGCGTCGAAGGTTTAGGGACCGACGCCTGTCACTATGCCACCACTGCAGCACACTTTGTACGCTGGCGAGTCGCAGGCGGAACGTATCGCAGTGTTTTTCGTTACACAGTGATCACGACTGATGGCCACGTTCGACAGTTTCTATGAGTTCGATGCTCCATTGGCTTAGTGGATGACTGTTTCCGTCTTCAGTTTATTTTCTCCTGTATACTGAAAAACATTGGAAATTTTGGTGGTTTCCTTCATGCTAAGGCAAAAGTTTTGGCACCAAGCGACTGCTAAATTTCTTTCCTTATATGAAGATCACAGAGCATTTGAACTGCTTTTTCAAAGGGAACAGTATATCTCAATTGTTGTTCTCCAAGTAGAGTACTATTGGGTCTAATAGTTCACATGTATCAATAAGCTGTACAGAACCACTTGTCTGCTTGGTGATAGTCAACAGAGTATTTATTCATCACACTTCATCAGTGGCGGCCGGAGCGGCCGCGCGGTTCTAGGCGCTATACTCTGGAACCACGCGACGGCTACGGTCGCTGGTTCGAATGCTGCCTCGGGCATGGATGTGTGTGATGTCCTTAGGTTAGTTAGGATTAAGTAGTTCTAAGCTCTAGGGGACTGATGACTTCAGAAGTTAAGTCACTTAGTGCTCAGAGCCATTTGAACCATTTTGAACCATCACACTTCCTCAGTTTTGGAGCAAGGTATCAATACTTTACAGTTTTACTTTCATTCATATGAGAGCCCGGATGAACAGGTGGAATTTTAAGGGCGCACAAATGTTTGTTTATTAAATTTTTCCTAATTGGACAACGACATGGTCTTACTAAGGAGATTCATATAGCCCTAAATGAGAGAAATGACTTTTCTATTGAAAATGAACAAATCTGGTAGCTTTTTGGTGGAAATTTTTCGTCTGTACCATAAAAAAGTCTAAATAGTGCCCAAATTTAAAAAAAAGAAATTTGTAACGCGCCGTTATCTGTGTCTTGTAGATGTGACAGAAAGATTACTGTAAGGTTTTTCAGTGTCACAGTAAAGCACATGCGACGAGTCGTAGGTCAAATGTGTAGGCACTGATGACAAAAAAAGCGAGGTTAAGGCGTGCTTGTGGCAGGCGAAGAGAGGAGGGGGGGCGGGGGAATCCCCGAGGCCCTGCGCCTGGGTTGGCAGCACTGGGGCACCGCCGCGGGCACGACCGATCGAACGCCCGGTGCAGCGGCGGTCCATTTAAAATTAATGAAGCAAATTTAATGAGCGCTCGGGGCGCCGCCAGATTAGGCGAAGCGCACAGAGGCGCTGCGCTGCGGTCAGACGCCGAACCGGTTAACGCAGCGGCGCCTGCCTGCGGGGGAATCCCAGCAGCTGCAGGCATGATGGCAGTTGGCTGAAGGTGACTACGTTGCTAGCCCGAAGTCAAAACGTTACGACCACCTAACACGGATAGTTGTTAGCATTCAACAGATTTATGTCCTATGCACGATTCAACAACACGTTGTTTACTCATTCATTCTTCACATTTACAGCTTTTCTGAGTCATCAGTCTGCTAACTGTTTTGATGCAGCCCGTTAGGAATTCTTTACCTGTGCTAATCTTTCCATCTCAGAGTAGCACTTGCACTCGACGTCCTCAAACATTTGCCGGATGTATTCCAATCTATGTCTTCCCGTACAGTTTCTTACGCTCTGCAGCTACATCTAGTACCATGGGAGTTATTCCCTGATTTCGTAACACGTGTCCTATCCTCCTGCCTTTTCTTCTTGTCAATGTTTTCCATATATATTCCGTTTCTCGACGAATCTGAGGAGAACCTCATTGCTTAGCACCTAATTTTCATCACCGTCTCTTCTGCTCGGGTTTTTCCACAGTCCATGTTTCACTACCTTAGAATGCTGTTCTCCAAACGTACATTCTCAGAAATTTCTTCCTCAAATTAAAGCCTGTGTTTGACGCTAGTAGACTTCTCGTGGCCCGGAACGTCCCTTTTACCAGTGCTACTCTGCCTTTTATGTCCTCCTTGCTCCGTCCATCAAAGGTTATTTTGCTGCCTAGGTAGCAGAATTCCGTGACTTCGTCTATTCCGTCATCCTCAGTTCTGATGTTAAGTTTGTCGCTGTTCTCATTTCTCCTACTTCTCATTACCTTGGTCTTTCTTCACTTTACTCTCGGTCCATATTCTGTACTCACTGGTGTGTTCATTCTAATCAACACATCCTGTAATACTTCACGTTCACTGAGGGTAGCAGTGTTATCAGCGAATCTTATCATTTATGTCCTTTCAACCTGAATTTTAATCCTGCTTTTGAACCTCTTATTTCCCACATTGTTTCTTCGCTGTACAGACTGAACAGTGGGGGCGAAGACTAAATCCCTGAATGACACACTTTTCTACATCTACATCTACATGATTACTCTGCAATTCACATTTAAGTGCTTGGCAGAGGGTTCATCGAACCACAATCATACTATCTCTCTACCAGACCACTCCCGAACAGCGCGTGGGAAAAACTAACACGTAAACCTTTCTGTTCGAGCTCTGATTTCTCTTATTTTATTTTGATGATCATTCCTACCTATGTAGGTTGGGCTCAACAAAATATTTTCGCATTCGGAAGAGAAAGTTGGTGACTGAAATTTCGTAAATAGATCTCGCCGCGGCGAAAAAGCCTTTGCTTTAATGACTTCCACCCCAACTCGCGTATCATATCTGCCACACTCTCTCCCCTATTACGTGATAATACAAAACGAGCTGCCCTTTTTTGCACCCTTTCGATGTCCTCCGTCACCTTGTCTCTGGACAACACTCATACCACAAAGCACTTCCGGGACTCTCGTTCTGTGCCACGTTGATGGTTGGAGTGCTGACACAATCCGATCACTTTGTTCTTGGTCTCCCAATCTTATTGTTCCCTTTCGGTTCTTGTTTATGTTGCATATTACCTGTCTTTCCCTATAGCTTACCCCTAATTTTCTCAGAATTTCGAACATCTTGCATTGCTCTTTCCAGGTTGACAAATTCTATGAACGTAACAGAACACCAATTTTGCGTAACGTAGATTCGAGAAGTCCTTGCAAGGTTTTAGGATGTATGTAGCAACAGATGGCTACGCACAGCTCACGCAGTTCCCGTAAATTACGGGCCGGTGGTTTGTGAACGCAGAGCTGGCGTCTGATAGCGTCCCAGACGTGTTCCATCGGGCTTAGATCTGGCGAATTTAATGACCAAGGCATCAACGTGCGTTCATTCTGCTGATCTTTAAACCACTGTAGCTTGAATATGGCCTTTTGGAAGATGCCATCGCCATCGGGGAAGACGTAAAGCTTGAAGGGATGCAGGTGGTCCGCCATATTGTTCACGTAGTCCAGAGCTGTCCAAGCCCCTTGAAAGCCCATTTGAATACACTACGGTAGCGAGCGTAATACTGTCCACTCCAGCACCGTCAATGGTGTGATTTTCGCCGACGTGACGCAACAAGAACCGTTATTCAGCCGAGCAGGCGACACTTCCAATCTCGATGACGCCGTGTCAACTGAAATCGTAACTGGGTCAAAATGATTACACGTTGGGGTTGTGTGCTGTGGAGCCCCATTTAAAACAACATCCGCTGAAAGGTGAGCTCCAAAAACACTTGTGATTTCTCCAAATTGTATTCTGTGGTCCTTTTGGGCACAGATCGTTGCCTATCCTGCTGTAAAGGGCGCCAAGGTTCCGATCTCCACCTTCTGAGACGAGGCGTTAACGTCCAACAACTTGTCGCTTGCTGGTGGTTTCATCGCGCTTCATCAACTTTCCACAGACGCTCACATCAGCGCAGCACGTCAACAGCCGATCCACTTCGCAGTAATTTCGAAGAATGTTTGCTCCAAACGATAGATATCGAACGTGCAATTCTAAATCGATCCCGCGACTGTGGTGGCGAGCGTCCTGAGCGTGTTTACAGTGGTCACTGCAGTAACGACAACAGAGGAGCCTCGAGTAAAATACTTGTAATTACAAAGGAAACGACTTACCCCACTCGTACTGTACGTTTTCGTCATGAGAAAGTCCATTTGACGTGTGTGCTACGGGAAACATTCCCTTTTTACCGTATCCTGGCTAGACTTTGCCTATGTCACGCAAAAATGTGGGTAGAGTGTCACATGCGTCAACTCTTCATTGCAACTGCAACTTACGGAAATACAGATACTTGTTTCAGTAAAGTTGCTCTCTTTCACCTGGACGCCCTTCCCTTTTAACGGAAGATTTCACACATTTCCACAGCCACTCGATGTTCTGCGTCTGCACACTGGCATCATCGGAAGACACGAACCCCACGCAATGGTTCACGAACTCGTGGTTGAATCCTTCTGCTTTCAGTGTCTTGTAGTACCGAAAGCTGTCTGTAATAACTTTGCTATAGGGCAGTGTAAAGTGCTATATCTCAACCGACTAAAGTTACCTTGTATCTGGACAACACTCATACCACAAACCACTTCCGGGACTCTCGTTCTGTGCCACGTTGATGGTTGGACTGCTGACACATTATCTGTGTATCCAGTAATGCTGGCAACTGATGGGTTATGCACGGGGATCATATCAACCTGTACCGCATCAAAACAGCCTGAATATGACGCAATGAAGCGTTGAAACTGGTAGCGACAAAATAAAATCATAAAGACGGCTGTAGGTGTTTTTATTTTTTGTCACGATAGTAAATGGCCGTCGTCCCAGAGACCTCCTGCTAAAAGGATGGGCATACAAAACATTGGAGAATCCTCTCGCCGGAGCAAGAATCCTTGCGACGTAAGCCTCTGGCCTACGCGAAGACGAATAACGAAGACCTCATCCCCTCTGCGTGGCTGGAGGAGTGTACGCCACGGCCGGGATATGGACTTCACCGACCTTGCACTTTGCAAAGGAACCATCCCTAGATTTGGCGGGAGCGATTTAAGGAAATGATGAAACGCCTAAATCTGGATGGCCGGACGGGGATATGAACCGTCGTCCTCCGTAACTTGAATCGATTGCGCTAACCGCCGCGCCAGCTTGCTAGGTTCTAACAATATGCTCTTTGTCGAAGTCGCTTGTGTCTCTGGACTTCTGCATCTGCGACCTCTATTGTCGCACGCATGATTCTGTATTCGTCTGTGCTCCACCTACCCTCTAGCGACCCCTCGTGTGATAAATGGTACATCTGTTCAAATCAGTTCGTACTTCGCTGTATTTCGTACTTCGTATAAAGTCGAAAGGTGTATTACTCAGTGCACTCTGAAGAACAACGTCAGCCATGTCGCACTCGGAACAACCGATTAGTGGTAGGTTTCAGAGCAGTTGAGCATAGCTTCTTGTGCCGCGAAGACCACATTCAGCAAATAAGTTTCCAGTGTGTATTTGGTAAATGTAGCTAATTAATTCGCCACTTGATTGTCAATCAGTTGGTTGGTTGATTCGGGGGGAGGGGACCGAACAGCGAGGTCATCGGATTAGGGAAGAATGGGGATGGAAGTCGGCCGTGCCCTTTCAAGGAACCGTCTCCGCATTTGAAGCGATTTAGGGAAATCGTGGAAAACCTAAATCAGGATGGCCGGACACGGGTTTGAATTGTCGTCCTCCGGAACGTGATTGTAGTGTGCTTACCATTGCGCTAAAGATCACGGTGTGGACCATCGAAACACGTATAATAAGTGACTGATGAAGAAAAGTTTTTTATCTGCATGTCGCAGTCCTCATTTAGCGGTCATTTGTGGTCTAAACCATAATCGTAGCGACCAGTTTCCCCCTCGGAGATCACGCGACGGACTGCAGCTGCACAAATGCGGTGCAGTCCGCGCGGCGTGGAGTGTAATGTGATGAATTATTTATTACGCTGCGTCGTTCTTTACCGCCGTCAGTGCCATTAACGTGGCGGCTTACCTGCTGTCTCTCTCTCTCTCTCTCTCTCTCTCTCTCTCTCTCTCTCTCTCTCTTTTTCGCTTTCTCTGTCTCTCGTGTCGGACCGTGTGCGTGTATCGCAGAGAAAGACAGTGCCCCCCCCCCCCGGTCCACCCTAACCCTCCGCGTTAAGTAATGCGCGGAAGGCAGAAGCGGGACTAATACGACTAATGCGTTATATTTATCCGGGGAGCAAATTATGTTAAAAGCTAAGGGACTCCGTTTTCCCTCCCTTCCCCCCCCCCCTTCCTCCTCTTTAAGGTGATAATTATTTTAAAAGCACAATTAAGGTGCGGCACGGCGTCGCGGCTGCAGCAGCTGCGTTGCCCAGGAAACGACGCAGAGAACAGAAAAGCATCTTCAGCAAGTTGCCGTGCGTCGCCTCCTGCAGCGGGAGGTTTACGCAGTTCTTTTGTTGCTAAAACTTTCAACTGGTTCGTCCTTTGTCGCGAACTGATGTTCCCAAGGAACCGGCAGCGCGTCCCTGCAGACCTGGTAGCGATGGAGTGCGTTCTAGAATGTGGCAGACAAAAACTGTCGTATTACTGTCCGTAATCGATTTCAATGAGGTACAGTGCATGCCACTGACAGAGAGGAGGGAGACAAGTTGCAAGACGGTACTAATAGTAGGTGTCGTTAGATACGATAGTAATTATTAGTACAAATATTTACGGCGATCAGAGGTAGTATTGTGTTCGACATAAGTGCATTTTTGCCGCTCTATACGTAAATTAAGCAAAAAATGTTGACACTAATAACGTGAGTAAAAATCATTACAGCTTGAGTTTAAACAATAGGAACAGGTTACAGTGTGTTAATAAATAAATAAATTTGTCACGAACTTTTAAACATTTCGAGTACCCCAAGGGAGCCTTACAAGGCTCTTACTGTTAAAGATGCATGCAGGCTGTTTAAACAAGTGCCCCTTGGACTTACGGAGAATAGTACTGGTCAGAATCAAAAGAATCCTGTAAACATATCTTCGAAAATAAATACTTGTTCATCTATGAGCGATGTTACCTTTCTTCAGTATCATCAATGCTCAGTGGTACAGTGTGTCTTCCTGATCCCTACTGATTGTCGCTGTAATTAGTCCTCTGTGCTGCTGTTACACTTACAGCAGTCTCTGCACAAATCATTGAAACTTGTGATATCCTCATACTTTTCGACCGCACTCATGTAATAATGTTTGAACGATATTTCCGTGTTTTACCTGTACAAACTTCTCTGTTTTTTTATTACTTGCACGATTTCAGCCGTAAGGCATAAATTATACCCGACATTGTTCTACTTGATAATTACTTAAGGTTGAAATCGTGACAGCAATAAAGAAGTTTGTGCAGTCAAATGGCGGAAATAGCATGCAAACATGAAGACTTGTGCTTTAGCTGATCAAACATCGAAACCCGTTATCCTAATAAAGGAGACCGAGTGATCCAAACGGTGTCTAAGAAGTTATAACTATTATACTATAACACAAATGGATGGGCGGAAAGGGTACATTAAAGGCCTGTGCGAGGCGACGTAATAGCAAGGCCATATAAGCGCGAGCCCTAATGCGGAATTACCATAACGGCTCACACATCCAAGTAGCTGTCAAGAATAATACACAGAGGAATGGAAAAGAAAATTGAGAATGTGTGAGATGACGATCATTTCGGCTTTAGGAACGGTAAAGGCACCTGAGAGACAGTTGTCACGTTGCGGATGATAATGGAACTACGATATACGGCAAATCAAAATACCCTCCCAGGAGTTTGCGACGTAGATAAATGGTTCGACGGCATAAAATGGTGCAAGATGATCGAAACTGGGAGAAAAATAGGACAGAGTTGTAGGGGAAGACTGATAATACTGCATTTGCACAAGAACAGAGAAAGAATAATGGAAGACGTAGAATGAAGTGAAGTGCTCGGATTAAAATGTGTGTAAGACAGGGATGTAGTGTTTCGTCCATAAAGTTCAATCTATACAACGTAGCAGCAGCGCTGGAAATCAAAGAAAGCTTCAACAGTGGCAGTAAAATCCGGGGCGAAAGGTGATAAATGGTTAAGATTGGCTGATGACATTGCTGTCCTCAGTGAAGGTGAAAAATGGTTCCTGGGAGTGTTGATTGAGATGAATGGTAGAATTACAGAATATTGACAGTTAACTGAAGAAAGACAAAAGTAGTGAGAATTAGCAGAAATGACAATAGTGAGAGGCTTAACATGAAAATTGCATATTACAAAGTAGCCGAAGTTAAGGAATTATGCTACCTCGGAAGGAAAATAATCCACGATGGACGAAGGAAGAGGACATAAAAATCAAACTACGAAAGACAGAGAGTCTATTTGATGTTCAGAATAGACAAATACTCAGCGATAAACACTGTAATTCCTCGGAAACATAATCTGGAAAGCCGACCTGATAGATATGTGATAGAGAAGATGCACGATGAAAGCGAAAAATTGTAGATGAAGAGCGCTTTATACGAGGCATACATCGGACGGCGGAGATCTCTCTCTCTCTCTCTCTCTCTCTCTCTGTGTGTGTGTGTGTGTGTGTGTGTGTGTGTGTGTGAGAGAGAGAGAGAGAGAGAGAGAGAGAGAGAGAGAGAGAGAGAGAGAGATATTTCAGGAACCCCCTATCGAATCGAATTTTTTCTCTGCTTTGTCTTCCAGCTACAAAGAAAATTTGTAGAACAGCCAGAAAAGGATGTAAAGGGTATATTTCACCACGCAAGAATCGTTCTTCTTCTTTTTTCTTTTTTCCGTCGCAGAGAGGGTCGTTACCTTGGAAGGAATCCGCTCAGCCGGAGAGGAGGGGAGAGGAGAAAATGGCGGGAACCCACCGAAATGTGGTGATTTACAATAAATACCGCAACAGCGCCTGAGGGGGAGGGGGGGGTAGACAGTTTAAGAGACTCGGGTTGCCGTATTAAAACTTCTCCGAATGAGTTGCGGCAAGTTCCGGCGCGGGACTGTCGGTTTTTTGCTTATAATTGGATGGCGGCGCGCAAATAATTAAAAAAATAAAATAAAAATAACAGACGGCAACCGAGTCCCTCAGGAAAAAGCCGGCTGGCATAGAGTTGGTCTGGGGAGGGAGGGATGGAGGGGGGCTGAGGTTTTTGGAGCAGTGCCGAAACTTGGCGACGGAAGCGTTTCTGGAGGGGAGGAAAGCGCGTAAAGAAAGTCATGAGGGGGCGGAAGTTCAGAGGGGGAGAGGGGTGGGAGGGGAGGTGTAGCGGTTGCAATGGGAAGCTGAAACTAGTGGACTGGGGCTAATGGTACGGAGAAGTTGCGGGAATTGAAAAGTTGCGAATCTTGAGAACTTTCGGAGAGCCGTTGCTTTTGAAATATTTAATTTGAAAGTGACAATATTGTTTGAGGATTCAGAACGTTGGAATTACAAACTCGGTCCTCTGCGAGGAACAAGCGAGTGCAGGCTAATTCCTTCTAAAGCTGTTACTTAGCTGGGCGTGGCTGCTCTGTCAAGAAGCGGCGGCAACCAAACGTTTCTCCGTCCCTGTGTAAAATGGGCCGGGTCTCGTTAGCGGCGATTTCGTGCACTTTCGTCGACGCCTCGATTTACTGGTCGACATCACTTCCTCAGCTCGTAGAACCCGCGAACGCTAATTAGATTGTGCGTTGTTCTCTCACTGCCAGCGCAATTAAAAGTTTTTAACGTGGCTCCCTAAAAATATCAGCGTGGCACTTTTGTGTATGACTCTATTGTGTCTTTTTCTGTACTTCCAAATCTAAATTTTAAATGCAGACATGTTGGTTAGATCGTAATACGGTTCCTCATAGCCACCAGCGCACGGACGCCAAAATCTTAGACACTGAGATAAGAGTTCGCCTAATAGGAAAATCGGCCTGGTACAAGTAGGGTTCAGTACAAACTTAAAATATGTTTACGGGCAGTTCGTCCATTCAGGGAATCTAGAATCCTTACAATTTTTGCCTGTTATCGACGTCGATACTGGTGAGATATCGGTCCTGGGAATTTCAAGACTTTCGAGAATGCTTTAATTTTAAAGTTGAAGTCGGATAAGAAATGACAAAAGAAACATTGTTTCTGTGTTATATACACTCCTGGAAATGGAAAAAAGAACACATTGACACCGGTGTGTCAGACCCACCATACTTGCTCCGGACACTGCGAGAGGGCTGTACAAGCAATGATCACACGCACGGCACAGCGGACACACCAGGAACCGCGGTGTTGGCCGTCGAATGGCGCTAGCTGCGCAGCATTTGTGCACTGCCGCCGTCAGTGTCAGCCAGTTTGCCTTGGCATACGGAGCTCCATCGCAGTCTTTAACACTGGTAGCATGCCGCGACAGCGTGGACGTCAACCGTATGTGCAGTTGACGGACTTTGAGCGACGGCGTATAGTGGGCATGCGGGAGGCCGGGTGGACGTACCGCCGAATTGCTCAACACGTGGGGCGTGAGGTCTCCACAGTACATCGATGTTGTCGCCAGTGGTCGGCGGAAGGTGCACGTGCCCGTCGACCTGGGACCGGACCGCAGCGACGCACGGATGCACGCCAAGACCGTAGGATCCTACGCAGTGCCGTAGGGGACCGCACCGCCACTTCCCAGCAAATTAGGGACACTGTTGCTCCTGGGATATCGGCGAGGACCATTCGCAACCGTCTCCATGAAGCTGGGCTACGGTCCCGCACACCGTTAGGCCGTCTTCCGCTCACGCCCCAACATCGTGCAGCCCGCCTCCAGTGGTGTCGCGACAGGCGTGAATGGAGGGACGAATGGAGACGTGTCGTCTTCAGAGATGAGAGTCGCTTCTGCCTTGGTGCCAATGATGGTCGTATGCGTGTTTGGCGCCGTGCAGGTGAGCGCCACAATCAGGACTGCATACGACCGAGGCACACAGGGCCAACACCCGGCATCATGGTGTGAGGAGCGATCTCCTACACTGGCCGTACACCACTGGTGATCGTCGAGGGGACACTGAATAGTGCACGGTACATCCAAACCGTCATCGAACCCATCGTTCTACCATTCCTAGACCGGCAAGGGAACTTGCTGTTCCAACAGGACAATGCACGTCCGCATGTATCCCGTGCCACCCAACGTGCTCTAGAAGGTGTAAGTCAACTACCCTGGCCAGCAAGATCTCCGGATCTGTCCCCCATTGAGCATGTTTGGGACTGGATGAAGCGTCGTCTCACGCGGTCTGCACGTCCAGCACGAACGCTGGTCCAACTGAGGCGCCAGGTGGAAATGGCATGGCAAGCCGTTCCACAGGACTACATCCAGCACCTCTACGATCGTCTCCATGGGAGAATAGCAGCCTGCATTGCTGCGAAAGGTGGATATACACTGTACTAGTGCCGACATTGTGCATGCTCTGTTGCCTGTGTCTATGTGCCTGTGGTTCTGTCAGTGTGATCATGTGATGTATCTGACCCCAGGAATGTGTCAATAAAGTTTCCCCTTCCTGGGACAACGAATTCACGGTGTTCTTATTTCAATTTCCAGGAGTGTAATAATAGATTAATAGTTTTCGGATTTTTCCGTTACTTTTACTGTGAAACCTTGTTTCCTGCCAAATTTCATGATTATACGTTTTGATGTGTGAGTTTGCGAACATCAAAATATGTGACATAAATGGCAGTGTCTTTTGATCGAATTGACTTAGAAGCTTCAATATTTTACATCGCCAAGGGACTGCAGACCACAGTATTTGGCATAAATTTCAGCTTGATATGTCTAGCCGTTCATGAGAAACGATTTTTATCAGTCGGACAGAGAGGCAGACAATAAAGTGACCCTATAAATGTTCCGTTTTTCCCGACTCAGATACGGAATCCTAAAAATGAACTAAAATTGCTCCGCAGCAGAGCACCATATTAACCTAATGAAATACAGGTCAGAGAATTTAGACACTAATCTTCAAAAATGGTTCAAATGGCTCTGAGCACTATGGGACTTAACTACTGTGGTCTTCAGTCCCCTAGAATTTAGAACTACTTAAACCTAACTAACCTAAGGACATCACACACATCCATGCCCCACTAATCTTCTCCGAGTCGTACAACGTATAGTGTTATCAGAACTATCGACAGCTTCGTTGTAGGGTTATATTGTGCGACGTAGCATTGGCCAGTTCATTTGGCCATTTTCGTGCCGTGGTGTATGAGTTTCTTTACGTATATTTCCTAGAAGAAAATAATTGAATGGTAACTGAAATGTGCCTCTGGTTCTGTCGCTTCCAAGTAACTTTGTGAATAATTTTATTCAAAAGATTAAGAGTGCACTAATTTGTTTTGTAGCTTCGAATCAATTGAAATAACTGCATTAAATCTGTAAATATAATTTTGTAAGTCAGTTGTGTTAAAGATAAATATTTGTAAAATTTTATGTATCTAATACGGACGTAATTTTTGAAAAACACGTCTTTGTTCGAGTACTGATATGGAATTCAGTCAGTTGTAAGGTGGCTCTGAAAGAAAGGAGTGGTTCGTAAAACTGCTTAGCGAGTGGCTGGAAGAGCTGTGTTCAGGGAGTTAAAAGTAGGAGTACCGTATTGGTTGAAGAGTCAAATATTGATGGAATTATTCACTGGGTTCCAAGATATCTCATCGATATTTCGTGTTTGGATTTAATGCTGAACCTGAGAACTTTGGCGAAGGTACATAACGATAAACCTCTTCAATGAATCAACGGATGGATCAATAAAAGAGATAACTGAAAATTTAGTTATTTGTTCTCGAAAAATATGTTGAATGCGCATGTTTAATGCAATAGTACTTGAACCGTTGCTGTTGTTGTTGTTGTCGTCGTCCACAGTCCAAAGAATGGTCTGATCCAGCTCTCCACACCACTCTGTCCTGTGCAAGCCACTTTACCTCTGCGTACATACTGCAGCCTACATTAGTTTCAACCTGCCTACTGTAATCAAGCTTTGGTCTCCCTCTGCAATTTTTACCTCCCGCACTTCTTTCGTTAGTGCCTCAGTGTGTGTTCAATCAACCTGTCCCTTCTTCTGCTCAAGCTAATCCACAAATTTCATTTCTGCTCAGTTCTGTTCTGACACATTACCTATTCGACATGCTCATCTAATCTTCAGCATTATTCTGTAGAACTGTATTTCAAAAACTTCTATTTTCTTCCTGTCTGAACTTTTTATTGTGCACATTTTGCTTCCTTGTAAAGCTACTCTTCATACAAATACCTTCAGGAAAGACTTCCTAACACTTAAATTTATATTCGAGTTTAAAAAATTCTCTTTTTTTACTGTTTCCAGTCTACATTTTATCTCCTCTCGATTTCAGCCTTCCTCAGTTACTTTGTTGTCCAGATAACAAATCACATCGTCTACTTTTCGTGTCTCATATTCTATTCTAAATAGTGAAGCAGCACTTCCACGTAGGATAGGGGAACTTAGTTTTGTGCAATATTCTGAGCACGAGTTACAGCCATGTGCAGGCCAGACTGCAGTGAGTTACACATACCAATAGTTGCGAAGTAGAACAGAGGCCACAGGGCCGTCAAATTGCTGAAAGAGTATACATAGCAGTTTTGCATGTCGCAAATCACAGGCAGAAGGGGACTACTGGCCAACTTAGCATGTTATGAGTACATGATGTGAAGTGGCATGTGTGGCAAAACAGAGGCGCACAGTCATCTATGAATAGGTGCGGGTTTCTAACGAGATTCATTCAGTGTGGCAGCTCTTCTGGACGGTGGGGCATGTCACACCTCCAGCTACATGCAGCAGCAGATGGGGCACCAGCCTTCCTGTCCACGGTGGCTCGCTGGGTCGACCCCCTGAGGCCGACGCGGACTCCATAGCCAGCCAGAGGTGGACCACTCCACGACTCGCTACTGTGGGCAATCGTCCCGGCTTCCAATGAACGCCGGAGACATCCCAAGGTGGGGGCCGGTGATTCGGATGCTGGATCGCAGGCACTTGTTGTCGCCACGATCTCAGCCACGCCGTCGAGAAGCACGCAGCTGGCTGCCTGCAGCTCACACCGAGCGGCACTGAGTCTGCAGGGATGCACACCGCCGAGTCGACTGCCGGCATCTTGACGACGACGCAGCTCTGCTAGCGTACAAGGCTGACACACGGTGCGTGCACGGGTCACTGAGGCAGCCATTCCACGCCAATCTGTTTTGCAGTCAGCGAAGTGGTGTCCTCAGCATTGTGGGGCCTGGTGACGCAGACTGAGGGGAACAAGGCACTGTAGTTGGAAACAATAAATCACCTGGAAAACTCGGACAAGTTTTAATACGGTGCCTTCTGCCTCTTTCCAATACATTTGGGCATCCTGATACATCCAGTGGCAGAAGCTGCCACTACAATAGTTTCCCCAGGATGGCGATCAGGAATTTTCCGTTTGCAGCCACTGCTGCCGCTGACTCCAAAGCAGGTATACAAGCACCTACACCTAGGGAAGCAACAGGTGTGGCATATGTGTATCTCTGAAGTGTGTGCAGTAAATACGGAAACGTTAAGTATGGCGAATGCGTTCAAACATGATGGCGTGCTGTCATCCTATACCTCACCTGCCGAAGGAAAAATGCCGGTGGACATTCATTGGAGTATGAAGAATATGTTTGAAGTGGCGTGTCGTCGAAAACCTCTGTTTTGGAGTGGTGCGCCAAGTTTCGTGCACGTCCCGATTTGACACTAGACGCCAGTCGATCTGGGAGTCCAGCCTCAACTGGAAGACTCAAGTGGGAGACACTCGAACAACCGCACTATAGGCCGGCCGCGGTGGCCGAACGGTTCTAGGCGCTTCAGTCTGGAACCGCGCGACTGCTACGGTCGCAGGTTCGAATCCTGCCTTGGGCAGGGATGAGTGTGATATCCTTAGGTTAGTTAGGTTTAAGTAGTTCTAAGTTCTAGGGGCCTGATGGCCTCAGATGTTAAGTCCCATAGTGCTCAGAGCCATTTGAACCATTTTGAACCCGCCCTTAAGGCTGATCCCCGCCTCCCTCCCCCCACCGCGATTATCACACCTCCGGTCCCTTAAATAGGACCTTGAAGGGTCGACGATTCCTGTCGGACGAGTGTGTGCAGCAGGCAGTTGCGAACTTTCTCACGTGACAGGGCACGAGTGTCTTCAACCAGGTGCGTCAGAGAGACGATTGCCTCTATGCTCGTCGCCTCTTACGGTAGTACCGGAGACAACCGTAGATGATCGTCAAATACAAGCATCTGCAGTACTCGTTAACAAAGAGCGTTGTGATTGGGGCCAGATGATTGTGACGCCCGGCTGGAAGGACAGGGCGTCGACGGCTGCGCTGACCTC